>NC_133849.1:4503411-4803638 GCF_047830755.1 Zonotrichia albicollis
CTCCCGCACCCAGCCCGCAGCCGGGCAGGGCAGCTCTGAACCTTTCACCCACCGGAACCAAGAGAGCTTCCCCTGGGAGTTCTCTGCTTTTAACCCCCTGTGTGCTCAGAGGTGAATCCATGTCCTCAGGGGCCACACATGTCCAAGGTGCCATTATTCAAATCTGAGCACTGATTGGTTTGACCACAGCATCCCAAAAATCTCACTTCCTTTTCAAACGAGGACAGGGAGGAGGAATGTTTTTAGGAGGTTTTTATTCTGAGTTCTGTGTGTTCTTTTTATATATCTGTCCTGGGGTGACGTTATGATGCTTGTATATCCCCATTCATCTGTTCTGTGCCTTTAAGACCAGCACTGAAGAGTGGAAGTTTTGTTTGGGTTTCTCTTATCAGGACACAGAGACAAGCAGTAGACAGAGCTTTTTTTTTTTTTACTTCCAGCTTTGGGCTTGCTGCTTTTGCTTGCTCTCTTTTTCTGCTCTTGCTTCTGCTCTGCTTTCTGCCTCTGCTTATTAGCTAGTTCTAGCTAAACAGTCCACATTGCTTCCTGGACTGTTTCTCCTCTCCTGTTCCTGTGACCATCTCGAACCTGCTCCGGACTGGGACCCGGGAACACCAAGGGTTCGGCTGCAGCGGCTGGCCCAGCGCCGGAGGGACTGAGAACAGAGCAACCACCCCCGAAAGAGACTTTCTGATTTTGCCATCTTTCTCAGAGCGGTGTCATCGGGTATTGTTCATTTTGTGTGCTGGGGGGTGCGGGGCCAGTCAAATAAACAGGTTCTTTCCACCTCTCTCCGAGGAATTTCTTCCCGAACCAGTTGGGGGGAGGGGCCGTGTGGGTTTCGCTTTCTGGAGGGGCCCCCTTTGCAGATTCTTTAACAAATTTGCCCTAAACCAATACAATATCATAAGTTTATAAAGTTTTTTTTTTCTTTTATTCCTGAACTGGAGCATGATTTGCTGTATTTCTTATCACATCTCACAGTGGACACTGGGGACAATGGATTTTCATGGGGGCACTGGCATTACACCAGCGTCAAACCAGGATGCCCACTCTGCTTTAGAAACACAATTTTATTAATGAGGGGTCAAGAAAATTACTAACAACTATTAAAATTATTATAAAACATGCATTTAAATTTTAAAAATATTCCATTATATTTTAAAGAGTTAGAAAAAATTGAAAATCATACTAAATTATTTTAAAATATTATTTAGAGATTCTTAACAAGGGCTGAGCTCCCACTCCCTGCTCACTGTGGGATGTGGGGAGGGGGCGATGCTGACGGGGCTGGGGGGGAGCTGCAGCTCTGGGGGGGCGGGGAAATTGCGCGGTTCTGGTGCTGCTGCTGCTGCTGCTGCTGCTGGTCTTCCTCCTGCTCCCGCTCCCCCCGGGGCTAGCCCCCACCCTTTGTCCCCCTCCCTTTGCCCAAATCCGTCCCATCGCCCCCCAATAAACGGCCCCGGGCCCAACTGGGAAGCTTTACTGGGAGCACTGGGAGCAGGCACTGGGCGGGGGCAGAGCGCCAGCGGGGCTGGGGGGACACGGAACCCCCCAAACACAGCGGAGCGGGGACGGAGCGGGGGGTCCCGGCCGGGCCTGAGCCCACGGGGAGGGGCTGCGGCCGCCGCCGGCTCAGGAGCTCTGTGGGCACAGAAAAGGGGGTGACACCGGGCTGGGGCCCAGAATGAGCGCACACGCTCCGCCACGGCGGGGACGCCACCCCCGGCACCCGCCCTGACCTTCTTGCGCAGGGAGAAGCCGAGCCCCAGCACCGGGAAGACCAAGCCCAGGACGAAGCCCCCAATCCCCATCAATATCTTGATGCGGGCGGCGTCCGGCGGCATCTCTGGGGGGTCCGCAGGGCTCAGCACCCCCAAAACCTCTCACCGACACCCCGAGCCCCTCCCAGCGCCCCCTCCAGGCTCATTCCAGTCCCTCCCAGTCGCATCCAGCATCCTCCAAACCCCTTGCCTTTGCACCCAGCGCCCACAAACTCCCTCACAGTGCCCACCAGGACCCCCCCAACCCCATCCCACCCTCCCCAGCATCCCCCAAACCCCTGCCCAGCCCTTGCCCAGCCCCCAGCCCCTCTCCCAGTCCCAGCCCGGCTCTCTCCAGCTCCCTCCCAGTGGCTCTGCCAGCGCCCCCAGGGGCTCCCCCGTACCCCAGTGCCGCCTCAGGGGCTGCTCCAGGCTGACGCGCTCCACCTGGCAGCTGTAGCTGAGCCCGCACCGGGGGGGGGTTTCCAGCAGCACCAGCAGCTGGTAGGTCCAGTCCCCGTTGGGGACCACGTCGGTGGCCACCACGTGCTCCGAGAGCTCCTGCTGGCCCTGGAACCACCTCACCTGGATGGCAGCAGGGTAGAAATCCATCACGGAGCAGAGCAGGCGGCCGCGGCCGGGCTGGGAGCTCGAGGGGGGCACCAGCGAGATGGACACGCTGGGGGACACTGGGAGAGACAGAGAGAGAGAGCGGGGAGACACTGGGATCAGCTGGGGGGCACTGGGAGAGAGAAGGGAGGGCTGGGGTGGGCTGGAGAGGGACTGGGAATGGACTGAAATGGACACGGAATGACAGGGAATGGATTGGGGAATGTGGTGGGAGGGACTGTGGATGGGCTCGGATGGATTGGGAATGTGCTCGGAGGGAGTGGGAGAGACTGGGAGGGAGTTGGGTGACACAAAGAGATGGGAAGGAATGGGGCAACTGATAGAGAGGGTGGAGGTCTAAGAGTGAACTGTGAATGAACTGGGAATGGACTGGGAGAGACTGGGGAGGAACTGGGCATGGTCTTGGAGGGACTGGGATGGCACTGGGAGGGATCTTGGTGGCACTGGGAGGAACTGGGAATGAAGAGCGCGGCGCTGGCAGGCCGACTCCGGCGCGAGGCACTCCGTGCTGCGGGTCTGTCTGGCAACAGATGAGTCATAAACACGATGCGATCTCATTGGTTGCCAAGCGTCAACTTTACGGGTCGCTGAAATGGACGCGCGGGGGGGCACTGGAAGGGACTGGGAGGATCTGGAAACCCCGGGAGTCGGCACAAGGAGGGCTGAGGGCTCTGGGCCGATGCCCAGGCAGATTTTGAGGGGCTCCAGGGTCACTGGCAGGGCAGGCCCCGAGGGGACACGCTCTCCCTCCTGCTCACGTCGGCGCTCCGTGATGAACGGGGTAAAATTCTTGTACCAGCACCGGCAGAACCAGTCCACCGCAGTCCGTCTGTCCTCCATGAATACCGCGTTGCTGTTCCAGCGCTTGGCCAACTTCTCCCCATAGCGGGTGAACCCCACAAAGTGCCCCACGTCGCTGTCGAACATTATGAACTGATCCCGGTTGTAGATGGATGTCTGGACGTACTTCACCTTCTCCGTGCCGTTAATGAAGTAACACTCGGACTTTGTCATCCTCTGGAACACCCCTGAGTGTGCAGGACACAGGTCAGGGGGTGCCAACCCACCACCCTCTCCCAGCATCCCCAGAGCTCCGGGACCACCCCGGATCCCCGCTCCGCACCCCATGTGACCCACGGCTGCCATGGGACCCTCCTGCCCGCGCTGCCGCTTCCCCTTTGCCACCCTTCCCCCATTTCCCCTTCCACATCGTCTCCCCTCCCACCTCCGGCCGCTCCCCAAATCAATTTTGGGGTCCCATTTCCCCATTTTCCCACAAATTCCCCAATCCCCAGCCCCCTCCCGCTCAGATATGGTGTCCCACCTCCGCTTTTGCCCCTTCCCCACCCTCTCCCAGCGCTCCCTCTCCTCCCCCCACCCCTCAGCCCCTTCCCGCTCTCCTTTGGGGGGTCCCCTCCTCCTCCCCCTCCATTCCGGGCTCCCCCCTTCGCCCCCTTTTCCCCCTTCTCCCCCCCGTCCCAGCGCCTCCCGCCCCCTCGCTCACCCGAGAGCTCCGCGCCCGCAGCCGGGGGGGCTCCCAGCACCACCAGTGCCACCAGCAGGGCCCCAGCTGTCGCCCCTCGCCCCATGGCCGGGGCCGGGCACGGAGCAGCAGCCCCAAAGCAGCCGCGCTGCGCTGGGAGCGCCAGTCCGGAGCAGGGCGGGCTCGGCAGCGCCGCGCGCTCTCATTGGCTGCCGCCGCTTTAGTGGCAACGACCGGCCACGGGCTCTGCCCGGCAACCGAGGAGGCAATCCAACGTTCAGAGCTCTCATTGCCTAAGCAGCCTCCTGCCTGCGCTGCCATTGGCTGAGGCCTTTCCGGGAAGCTGCAGCCCCGGGCTGGGGGCGATTTTTGGGCAGGGGGAACCTTGGGGCGCTGGGCAGGTGGGAGCTCAGGTGAGCCCAGCAATGCGTGCCCAGGTGCGCGGCATCTCAGGGCTGCCCGTGGCGAGCGGTGACGCGGGCCTGATGCCAGGCACCCCCAGAGCCGCTCTTTCCCTGCCCCCTCAGCCGCACAGGGACTGAAAATGGAACCGAGGATTCCTGCGTGGGGACAAGGACCGGGAGAGATCCCGCAGCAAATCCAGCACGGACACAACGAACCAGGCCTGTGAACACGGAGGGAATTTATTACCAACCAAATCACAGCAGCACAAGGAGAAGGGAAAGAAATCTCCCCAACACTTTGCCCACAACCAACACGGATCAGCCAGAACAGGTGTCACCAGGGCTCTGCCCAACGGAGGTCACTGGGGATCATCCAGCGTGGATCCTCCCAAGGGGGATGGAGCTGGAGCAGCGCACAAAGCTCTTCCCACACTCGGAACACTCGCAGGGCCTCTCCCTGGTGTGGAAGTGCTGGTGAGTGACAATCTCTCAATCCCACCTGAAGCTCTTCTGACGTTCCAAGCACTCCTAGGGCACTTCCCCAGTGTGGATCTTGTGGCGCTGGCTGAGGTCGGAGGTCCCACTGAAGCTCTTCCCACATTCCCCACACTCCCAGGGCCTCTCCCCAGTGTGGATGTTCTTCAGCCCATTGTTAGTTGGAATAGCTTCAAACCCAATTTCTGCTTAGTGCAGCTGGATGTGCAGCTGAGGATAAATAAGGCGATAACTGAGATAGAACTTCCCGTCCCTCACGCAGCCATCTGTCCACAGGGCACAAAAGCAGCACCAGCACCTCCTGGGGCTCCCTCTGCTTCCAAAGAGGAAGCCAAAGAGGTGGAAGACAGCAGTGAGCTTCCCACTGCTCTGGGGGCCGATGGTGAACTTCCCTCAGTGCCGGGAGATGACAGTGAACTTCCCGCTGCTCTGGGAGACGAGGGCGAACATCCCGCGGTGTGGGAATGCAACGGCGAGGCTCCCGCGGGGTGGGACAAGGACAGGGGACATCTCCCAGCGTGGGACGAGGACGGTGGATGTGCCCTGGAGTGGGACCAGAATGGCCAAGCTCCCATGGAGTGGGATGAGGATGGAGGACATCTCCCAGTGTGGGATGAGGATGGAGGACATCCTGTGTCTTGGGAAGAGGACAGTGAACATCTCAGCATGGGAAGTGGACAGCGAACATCCCCTGCCTTGGAAAGATGATGGAGAAGCTGCAACATTTTGGGAAGAGGGTGGAGAACCTCCCTCTGCTTGGGAAGAGGACAATGAAGCTCCCTCCGCTGTGGGATCCTGGGCTGAACATTGTGACAGCAGCACAGCCCTGCAGCCAGAGGGGAGAGGGGAGTGGTGCCTGATGCAGCTGAGTACGTCTGCTCTGTCCCTGGGTGCCCAAGCAGGTGCTGTGTGTGTGTCTGGGCATCGGCTGCACCCAGGGTTGCTCTGCAGCTGAATGTCACAGAGCCATTTATTGTCCTTCCCCAGCTGACACCAAGGGGCTCATGGCCCCAGGGAGCGGGGCTGGTTCTGGCTCTGCTGCAAGGCAGGCTCTCACTCTGGGAGGGAGCGTCTTCCACGTTTTTTCTTTCAGGGAACACCGTGAGCGAGGCGGAGCCTGCCCAGAAATACCTGGAAGTGGAGCAGATTGGCCAAGGGTAAGTGCACGGCAGCTGCTTCTGCACAAGCAGGGCTGGGGGTTGTGCTGGTGCAGGATCAAGTGAGGGGTCAGGAGAGCCCAAAGCACCTTCAGGCACTGGGCTAGCATCCTGCTGTCTCTCGGTCCTGATCAGAATTGATAACTGTGGTCAGAAGGCACCGTCAAAGGCCCCTGAGGCTGGCAGTGTCCTGCCTGCAGCAAGGAGCAGGACCTGGAAGATCTTCTGTCCCTGGAACTGGATTGCCTAAAAGAGCAACTCACCATCTGGTGACTGTCAGAAAACAGTTCTCAAGAAGATTTCTTTCAAATATTTTCCTTCAAAAAATATCCACTGGTCAGGATTACCAACCTAATGGTTTAGAAACAGAAACCACAGATGAACTAATAAGTGCTCTACTCTAGCACAGGTAGCAGACCCCATACATTCAGTAACAGACACAGAGCTGATGCACTCTGGGGGAAAATGCATCACCTGCCTGATGGCAGGGCCCTTGTGGATCCTGCAGGTCTTAGGCAGGAAATGGAAAAGAATGAAATGCATTCTTTTCCAGTTCTTTAGACACCCATTTCTCACCTCAGGTTTTGAACTAAAGTAATTCAGTGTGGACATTTGGGATTTGCTCCAGCCCAATTCCTTCCTGTTGGGTCTCAGTTTTCTCTTGCACACCTTGCATGGCAGAGGGCTGGTGGCTGCTGTGCTGGTGTTGGAAGGGTCGATGCACCCAGGTGTTTGTGAACGCTGCAGGCAGCAGAGATCTCCTGTCTGGGCTGGCTTTCACTGCCAGGGCCTAAAGCACTGCTTCTTTCTTCTCTGCTCTTTTCTCTCCAGGGCTTTCGGAGCCGTTTCTAAAGGACTCAACAGGGCCCCTGGAGGAGAGGTCAGTGCCAACACACCCAGCACGGCCGGCAGCTCTGCAGGGCTTTCCCCTCTGCTGGGAGCTGTGGCTGCAGCTCTGGGGGCCTGCAGAGCTTTCCTGCCCAGGCTGCTCCTCTGAAGGCAGAGTCAGCCTGCAGAGCACAGCTGGGACAGATTTGGTCCTTCTCAAGTGCCCAAGGAATGCAAGGAGGGCAGTGGTGTCTGTCAGAGCAGGACACCCTGGCTTGGTCTTCATATCTAAAAGTGTGAATGCATCAGCTGCTGGAGACTGAGGCCCCATTAATCTTCATCCCAGCCTCAGACAGGAACATTATTTAGCTATTTTTCCATCCTGCCTTTCATCTTCAGAGGGAACCTCAAGCCCTAATTAGGGAGAGATCCTGCTTGGGCTCAGTTTGGGGTATTAGTCCTACTTCAGCTGTTCACAGAGGGAGAGGGAGAGAAATGAGAAGATGGATGTCCAGAGCAAAGCTCTCTCCTAAATCCTGCAGTTGTGTTTGGGTCTGGTGTCAGTGACAGCCTGTGACAGGGATCACCTGAGCAATGGGTGTGTGTGTTTGCTTTGTTGTGCAATCCCAAACAGAGCAGTTGGATCTGAAATCATGACCAAATCCCATAGAATTGCTAAAGGATTCCTGGCTGTTTTACTCTGTTTTCACAGAACCAGAATTACCTCCTGCTGGCAAAATGTGTTACAGTAATAGTAATAATAATAATAATAATAATAGTGTTGAGGCCATTAGAGAAGACTGTAGGTGCAGAGAATGTTGTTAGAGCTTTGAGGCTGACAGCTGAGGGACCATTTCTGCAGAGCTTGCAAGGCCCAATGTCTCTGGCCATGTGTCCTGTAAGCAGCCCCCAGCTGGCAGAGCAATGGGCTGTGGCAATGGCCCTTGCTGAGCTCTGGTGTCCCATCCCAAGGCAGCTGGGCACAGCCCGGCTCCGTCGCTCCACAAAGACTCGCTCCGTGTTTGCTGTGGCCTCCTGGTGCAGACTCCTGCAATTAAAGGCTGCAATGTCCCTTCAGGTGGCCATCAAGAAAATGAGTCTCAGAGGGCAGAGCAGGGAACGAGTTGTGAATGAGATCCTGCTCCTGAAGGACAAGAAGAACCCCAACATTGTCAACTCTTTGGACAGGTGAGTGCTTCAGCTCTGATCCCGTGCCCGGGCCCTGCGTTAACCTTTCCTGGCATCCGGAGTCTGTAGCCTGTTTGGAAAATGCCTGACCCAGCCACATCTTCCCAAAATAACAGCCTGGCAGTTCACTCCCTCCATGTGCTTTTGTTGCTTTGCTTTGGTTTTTCCTTCAAACTGATCCTGTTTGCTGTCTCCCAAGAAGTGCTGATGAACCACAGCAGAAATTATTACCCTTGGCTTCTTCTTCCCTGCCCTTTTCCATTGCTACAGATGCCAGGAAGATCAGGTTCTTGTGTCCAGAAATGCCTCATTTGCCCATTTTTCCCTGGCCTTGCCTGTTTCTGAAGGGACTTTCTGAAAGGTTTTCTGACTGCTTTTGTCCCAAGTGCTGCACAGCCTCCTCCCCTGGATAACCCGGGTAGTTGTGTTGCCTTGTTCTGCAGGGAATGGTGGGACTGATGAGTTCAGGAGCTGAACCAGCTGGGGCCAAGGGTTGTGGTTCCACATTGATCTGGGCTGTTGCTAAACTGCATTTTTCACCTGCTTGCCATCTAAGACCTCTCCTTTCTCACAGGTGTCTCCTTCTCCTTTAGACTGTGCAGATTCCAAGGGCTGTGCAGCCTGGCAGGAATGTCTCTCCATCTGATTCTGTCCTCACTGACAAGTGACCTGGAAACAAAACTCCACTCCAGGCTTTTCCATGGGGCAATTGAGCTCTGCACATTCATCTCCATGCCATTGCTTTCCTCTTCCAGCTTCCTTGTTGATGGAGATCTCTGGCTGGTGATGGAACACATGGATGGAGGAACTTTGCGGGACGTTGTCAGACAGACACGCATGGCTGAAGGAGAGATGGCAGCTGTCAGTCGGGAGGTGAGGGATCCTGCTTGTCACTCCATGGCTGGGACACGATGGTCCTTCCAAACAGGGCGTGAGAACAGGAGTGGCTCCATGCTCAGGGCTTTGTTTCTGTGTTGTTTTTATGAGCTGGGGAAGAAAGAGCCTCTGCAGTGAACGGCCTGCCAGCATCACTGCACTTCTGCTCTGTTCTTGTTCTCTCTCCTGCTGTTGTGGTACTCTCTGTCTGGTTTGGATTTGATTTGCTATTCTCAGCTTTGCCTTGAGCCGTTTGCCTGGAGCTTGTGTGCACTGCACTCCTGGCCTGTCACAGCAAAGCTGCTGCTGGCACAATTCTGAACTGTCCTTTCTTGTGTGATATATTCCAGCCATTGGTTTTTGCCCTCATGTTTCTTGTTCTCTCTCAGTGTCTGCAGGGCCTGGATTTCCTCCATTCCAAGCGGGTGATCCACAGGGATCTGAAGAGCTCCAACATCCTCCTGGGCATTGATGGCTCTGTCAGGGAATCAGTAAAAGCCACTGCATGAAAGCTGAGAGTTTCTTGAAGGGTCCAGTTCCATCTTTCCTTGGGTACAGCCCTGAGGACTTTTCCAGCTGACTTCACTGCTCCACTCTCAGACTGAGAGTGGGGAATCTTGGTGCTTGGTTTCCTCATTCCAGCTGCCTTTGACAGGGTTTGTTTCTGTCCTCAGCTGATTTTGGCCTCTGCGCTCAGCTCAGCCCTGAGCAGGACCAGCGCAGCTCCATGGTGGGCACTGCTCACTGGATGGCCCCAGAAGTTGTGACCAGATCTCCTTATGGCCCCAGGGTGGACATCTGGGCCTTTGGCACTGTGACCATCGGGATGGTGGAAGGAGAACCTCCTTACTTCAGGGAAACGGGGGCCATGGTAAGAGGCAAATTCTGCAGTGGCTGCAGAGGCCTGTGAGCACAGGGGGACCCTGCACTGGGAGCAGCAGCTGGAGGTTTCTGCACATGGGAAGGGAATGCCCAGAGGACTCCAGCCCCAACACAGACGAATATTCTTCAGTCTCCAGCAACAATTTTCTTTGGGATTTATGTTGTTGCAGCTCATCTGGCTGTGAGGATTACCTGGAAATATGAAGCAAGTGCATCAGCTCTAATGTTGCCTTGCAAGAAAACCCCAAACCAACCCCAAATCCCAGCTCCAAGCACAACAAGATTTCTGCAGGAGCTTCTAAAAGAGGTTTTGTGAGATGATTTCCCCCCTGATTCTTCTCACTGGGAAACTTGTCTAAAACCTGAAGATGATTGTTTAACGTTCTCATAGTCTAACGTATTTCTTTCCTAGTCCAAGCTACTTTCTCCGTGTCACCAAGCCTGAGCTTTCAGCATCACAAACCTCCGGTTTCTTGCCTGGCAGTTTGTGGGATGGGGCATCAGGAATGCATTTACTTGAGTGTCAGTGGCACTGCAGAGATGCACTTGATGTAAGAATCCTCTGAAGTAACACAGGCAGACCACACTGACTCTGGAAAATGGCCTGTAAAGCTGGTGTCCACATTTGGAGAAGCAAAATGTGTTATTTCTGATGGAGGTTCCTACTGACAGAGTCAGCCAATGGAACTGGCTCTCAAGGCGAGATCATTTGGATGTTGCAGTGGCTGTGGCAGCCCCAGGGTTTGGGTTTTTTGGCTGGCATAGCAAAATGAGCTCTGAGCAGCATCTGTGGCAGGGAGGAAAGTGCCCCTGGAGCTGGGGCTGAGGCCCGGGGTGGATGTGAGCCCGTGTGGGTGTGAAGGGAGCTGGCAGAGCGCTGAGTTTGCTTTCCCTGCAGGCTCGCGCTCTGATCCGGCAGAACGGGAGCCCGCAGCTGCAGCAGCCCCGGCGCCTGTCGGCTCTGCTGCGGGACTGCCTCGAGTGCAGCCTGGAGGCGGACGAGGAGCGGCGCTGGGCTGCCCAGGAGCTGCTGCAGCTGAGGGCCAGGGGCTGCAGGGGAAGCAGCAGCGCCAGGGAGGGCTTTTCTTGTGGGGCCCCCTCCGACAGTCTCCAGTCTGGCTGCGTTCCACACGCAGAGCAAGCAGAATCCTCGCCTGCTGTGGCTTGGCAGGCTCCTTTGGAGCTCATCTGGGCCTGGTGCCCCACAGCGAGCAGGGACATCTTCAAGCAGCTCAGGGGGCCCAGAGCCCTGCCTGACCTGAGCTTGGATGTTTCCAGGGAGGAGGCACCTCCCACATCTCTGGGCACCTTCTGTCAGTGTTTCCCCACTCTGATGGTTAAAAAATTCTTCCTTAGATCCAATCTGAGCCTGCTTCCCTCTCCTGAGTTTCAAAGCATTTCTCTTTGTCCTGTTGCAATAGAGCCTGTGAGGAACTTGACTCTGGAAAGTAACAGTTCATTTCTTTCCTTTTTATCCGTTGGACAGCCCCCATTTTTATCATCAGCCAAGCCTCTCTCCAGCCTGACCCCTCTGATCACTGCAGCGAAGCAACTGAGGGAGCAGCGGAGGAGATGAAGCCCTTGAGGACAGCTTTCAGTTCTAGTAGTTAGGACAACTAGTTAGTTATGGTAGTTAGCACTGTATTTGGTTATGGTAGTTAGGACAGCCTGTTTGTTATGGCAGTTGTTTGAATAAAAACTCTCTTAACCCTCAACTGCCTTGCCGTGTCCCTTCCTTCTCCCACTGTGCCTCAGCTGCCCGGAGCAATGTGAGGGGAGAGCGGGCCCAGCCTGGCCCAGAGCTGAGCCCCAGCAGAGCCCTGGCAGAGCCCAGAGCAGCCTCGGCACCTGCAGAGTCAGCCTGGAAGGAGGCGCTTGGAGCCTTCTCGGCTGCACCCGGCTCTTGGTTACAAACTGGGTGTGCTGGAAAATGCCACCGGCTCTGCACGAGGGCAGAAGGGGCCCGGGGAAGGCCCAAGTGCTCCATGCAAGGGAAAAACCTGCCCTGGGTTTGTTTTAAATAACTGGGTAGTGTTGGCTTTTGCTATTATGTATTGACTTCTGCAAAATATTCTTAATCACACCGATTTTGAGAGAGTACAGTTTGTGATCACTTTTAACTGCTTTTGCTATAGTATAATTTGTCAGCTTTTTGTGGCCAATGCCCTGGCCCCTGTGTAGCTCATATCCTCAGAACATCATTTATGGATAATATTTTAGTTTGTCGAGAGTGTGAAAAACATACATTATAGTTTTGGCTTTTGCAAAATATTAAAGTGGATGCCATGTGTTTTGCATTATAATGTTAACTTTTGCAGAAGTAGATGTAGTTGTGAGATAATAACTAATGCTTTTGTTTTTGTAAATAACTGACAATAATAACTTAGATATGGTTGTGAAATAGCTGATGTTCATTTAAAGTACTTGTGGAAATAGCTAAAACCCTCTGCATGGTCAGATAACATTTAAGGAAGGGATGTGATGAGGACCCCTGCCCCTGACCCTTCCACTGTCAATAACTGTCACCTGCTGAAATCACAGAACAGGGGCCCTTGTGAGGGAGTGACACACAACCCTCAAAACAGCAATCCACGATTCCTGCACGTGCTCTAAAACGGTGAGTTGGGGGTCAAACCAACCTAAAGAATTCCTGGAACATGTAAACGAGTTCAGAGAAATGTTTGAATACGGATAATCATTATGAAGATGTATTTGAACAATGCATTGGAAAAACTAGACAAGAAGAGTTGCTGTGGTTAACCGGTGTGCCTCTGGCCATCGCCAAGCACCCAGCGCTGTTACTGGTCTGTCCCTTATTATTCCTTATTAAACTTTCAAAAATTCTAAAGAGTGAGGCTCCTTTCTCACAAAACCCAAGGTGCTCACCCCTTGTTCTTCCCCCAAAGCCAGTATTTGTAAATCCTAAACTTTGTCTGGATGGAGGAGAAGGAGGCTGCGAGGAAAAGGAAGATGCATTGGTGTGGAGGCCCATGGCAGTCTCAATCTCCCACCCGTGGAGGACTGGTCCCCAAGAAGAAGAATAGATTTCAAGGTTATGGTGAGAAGCTTGCTTCTCCCACAGATCTTTGCAGGCACATGCTGATTTATGGAAAATTATGTTACCCCAATTGCCCGTTGGCCTAATTACCCAAGTTCACCCCCTATTAGCCATCTCTGGTTAGTCCCTAGACTGTTCTCCCTCTCTGTCCCTCCATTGGCCCTAATTTACTGCATTCCTCTGCCCCTGTTTCCCTATTAGCTGACCCGACCCTTAACCCCTCCTTTGCACCATTTTCCCCCATATCCATTGGACCCTGACCCTCAGCTCCACCCTCACTACCCCATATAAAAACCCCCTGTGCCCTCAGCTTGCACCCTGTCTTTGCCCCTGGGCCCTGCTCAGCTGTGTCCCCTGTTCCTGTACCAATAAACCCAGATTGCTGCAGATCATACCCAGACCCATCCTGCCGACTTTGTCAGCTTTATAAAGCAGCCGTGAGCTTCGGGCTCCGGAGTGCCGGACGCTCCAAGGGCCTCGGCAGCGCCAGGACGTTCCAGGCTGGGACAGCCAGGCAGGGCAGGAGGAATCACTGCCCCTTTCCCCTCTCTGCTGCTCCATCTCCCAGCCCAGCATCGCTGCAGGACAGCCTCACTGCCAACGCCATCCTGCCAGGGATGAACTGGGGGGATCTCCTTCCCCTTCCCTCTGCCATGAAGGCAAATCCCATCTTCTCCTTGTCCGCCCTCCTTCTTCTCCTCATTCTGTCCTACATCCATCCATGTTCCTTTCCCATCTCCTTCCTCCCTTGTTCCTTCTTCTTCCTTCCTCTCCTCCTGCCTTTTCCTTTTCCCTTCTCCCTGTCTCTTCCTCTCCTTGTCCTTCCTCCCCCAGGCACTGAGCTGCGGACAGAGACCAGGGAGAACAAATCCCTGCCACAGAACCTCGTGGAAGAGGCCATTTGGAACGGCTCCATGGCTCAGGAATCCAATGGGGAGCAGAAGCCCGAGAGATCCCACACAAGGAGGGGCTGCAAACCCAGCCCGGGGAGCTGTGAGGAGGTAAAACCCTCCCTGTGCTGGGAAGGGTGTGGGGAATGTGAGAAGAACATCAGGCAGAGCTCAGCCTGTTCCTCGTGCCTGCAAAAACGGCGGTGCCGGATGCAGAGATCCATGGGGATGCAGAGATCCTCCTGCCGATCCATGGGGATGCAGAGATCCCCCTGCAGATCCATGGGGATGCAGAGATCCCCCGACAGCCCCCGGAGCAGCCACGCTAAGCACGGCGATGCCTGAGAGGAGGCTGTGACCCCGCGGCCAGAGGGCCCCGCTGGAGCAGCCTGTCCTGGCAGGACTGACCCCGGGGCACAGTGACCCACGCTGCAGCACTTGGAGGGGGCTGTGCCCCGTGGGATGGACTCAGCTTGGAGAAGTTCCTGGAGAAGTCTCCAGTGGGAGAGAGCCCAGGGTGCAGCAGGGGAACGACTCCTGTCCCTGAGCAGAGGGAGAAGCCTCGGGGCATGAACTGAGCCCGGCCCCATTCCCTGTCTGCGGCACTGCCGGGGTAGGAGGTGCAGCCGGGAGGAGGGAGGCCTGGAGGAAAGCTGGATGTAAGGGTCTTCACTTACTTCCCATTATCCTGCTCTGAGTTTTGGGAGTTTTTGCCAGAAATCTCTCCCCTCCCCCACTCATCCACAGGGCTTTGGGGCGGT
Source organism: Zonotrichia albicollis (assembly GCF_047830755.1). Lineage (NCBI taxonomy): Eukaryota > Metazoa > Chordata > Aves > Passeriformes > Passerellidae > Zonotrichia > Zonotrichia albicollis. The sequence goes on from NC_133849.1 coordinate 4,517,827, forward strand.
TTTCTCTTTTTGGGGGAAATCAAAGCGATGCACTGATGCTCCTAATTATGGGTAGGAGAGGTGAGACTCCAGGGCTTCCCGCTGAGCCGGAGCCACCGGACCCGCAGTGCCAGAAAAGCCGTGGCGGGAGCTGCAGAAAAGTTTCTGTGCGTTTTCAGCTCAATTCCCCCTCGGGCCCGGGCCCGTTCCAGGGCTGTCCCTCAGCTCCGGCTCTGCCCTCACGCAGCCCAGGGGGCCCGGAGAGCGCGGGGCGGGGCTGTGCCGTGTGTAGAGCCCCCTCCTGGCTGCGATTGGGCGATGGTGCCGTCAGTCGGGGTTGTGGCGCGCTGATTGGTGGGAGCGGGGCGGAGCAGGGCCCCGGTGGCGGGCTGAGGGCGGCCGTGGCTGGGCAGCGGCGCCATTGTCGTGTGTGCGGTCCCGGGAGCGGCGGCGGCGGCTGGAGCGCGGTGAGGCGGCGGCGGAGCTCGGAGGCGGCCGCAGCGCAGGTGGGAGCCGTGCTGGGTTGTGCGGGTGCTCGAGGCTGGCTGCGGGCCTCGGGGGCGGCAGGGGGCTCGGGCGGGTTCGTTGTGCCGTGTCCGGCCCGTGTTGCCGCTGGCCTGAGGGCGCTGCGGGAGCGGCTGCCCGCGGTATCCTTGCGGCCGCTGCCTCGGCAGGAGCCGCTGCCGGAGCAGCGCTGGCTCGGCCCGGTTGCTGTGGCTGGAACAGAGGGGGCTGCCCCGTGCCCGGGGCTGTGCGGGGAAATTCCCGTGGCCGGAGGTTTCTGTGCCCAGAGGAGACAGAGGAGTCCTGTAAAAGTGACTTTATTGCTGAGCAGAGGGAGAGGCCGTGGGGCATTTGCCGTGCGCTCTCTGCCATTGTTGTAGTTCGCAGCCTCCTTTTTATCCTCATTTTCCCGGCCTCATCTCCCTCTCCCTTTGCCCACTGGCTGAGGTGCTTGGAAGGCTCAGACCTCCCGATCCCCCAACTGCATGTCCTCGTTAATGTGCACCCCCACTTTTGTATAACAGCCGATATTCATGCCTTTGTTAAATCCTTGTTCTTCTGGAAGTTCAGGAATTTAGCGGGACTTTCTGTGAGCAGCAGTCCACGTTAATTAGTAACATTTATTGAAGATGGTGGTTTCGCCCCTTACTTCCTTATCTACGAGTCCCTGGTCCCTCCCTCAGCTGCTGAATGAGCTGCACTCTCAAGGTGTGGAGCATGGTAAAAAGGTGAGAGTTGTTGTAGCACATCAGAGGAGAAACAGCATTCGTTTAACACATGGTCTGCCAGGGAACCACAAAACCGTGTCTCATTCCCATCCTTTCCACCTTTGGAGAAATACATGAGCTGCTTTTTTGTTTCTGGTGTTGTTTTTTTTTTTTTTTTTTTTCACCACTTTTCCTTTGTCATGTATTTGCCAACAGCAGTTTGAGTAATTTAATTTTCCACAAACTCCTCTTTTTTCTGCTAACAGATGATCTCATCCCATCCCATGGTTAAGTGTAGTGTTCCTCATTTCAGTGGATTGGTCAGCAGGAAGGTCAGGAGCTGGAGCTGTCTGGTTGGTTATTTGGATGACAGCTTGTAATCTAATGATGCCATTGAAATGAGAAATGGGTTCTGTGGCTCCTGATATGAATTGGTACGAGTTCCCAGGGCCTGGTCCATGGTGTTGTAGGATTTTTTCTGGTAGCCTTTCAGCTTTTCCCCATTTTTGGCCGCTCTCTCCAGCCAGGGCTGCATCAATTGACTGCTTTTCTCTAATTAAATCATCAAATCCTTGGATTCCCAACTGATTTCCCTGAATTTTTGGTAGCAAAAAACCCCCAGTTCTCTAATATACCCTACATAACACAGACAGTGCCAGCACATGTTGGAGTGGGCAGAGGGATGATTTCCCCCAAATATTTCTAGTGAAGTTTTCCCAACATTCTCTATGTGCTGTTTCCCTTTGCAGCTTCACCCGTTTGTGTTGCAGGGTCAGATATCCTCCCCCTGGGCTCTGCCTTGAGCTGTGCAAATTCCATCAGTGCCAGCAGGCAGAGCTTGGGGTGAGGGGCAGAGGGAATCAGCCCAATTCCTGCCCCGGCCACAGACCCAGGTGCATTGTCCACACTTTGCCCAGCAGTGTTCATTTGCATTTCTAAAGCTCCTGTGGAGGCTGCCTGGAATGAAGCTTCTCTTCCTGCTGCTGGGCAATGCTGATGTTTTGTTGCTGGTCGTTATCTCTGTGGGTATCTTTTGTGCTGTTCCCAGTCTGTTCAGGTGTTAAATTCATCTCCATTTAGCAGTGTAAGACCCTTTAAAAAAAACCTTTAAAATTCCTTTCCCCAAGGCAAAGAAAACCTAGCCTGAGTAGAGAAATAAGGTTTAAAAGAACCAAACTCGGTACATTTTGCAGCAGTGCAATGGCAGGCAGCCCAGAGTGTGGGTGTGAGTGAGCCCCAGAGTGGAATTGTGCCCTGGTGTTCCCCAGCAGCTGTGGCAGTGCAGGCCCAGGCAGCGCTGAAGCTGCAGCAGTGGCAGCAAGGCTTGGCCCCAGTGGCTGGAGATGGCAGAGGAGGGTGGCCAGGATTGCAGAGGATTCCAGGGGAGGATCTGTGGGCCGGCGCAGGGGCTTGGCCCGCTGTGGAGCCCTGGCTGCTGCTGCGTTGCCCTCAGGGCAGGCTCAGGGGCGGCCTCCCATCCTCCTGCTGCAGGCGGGAAGTGCAAATCTCCGGGGCTTCAGAGCCCTCGAGGCCAGGCTGAGGGGTCCCCCCGTGTTGAGCTGTGCTGGCGGCTGTTTCTGGCCTCAGGGACACTTGGCATGGGCCCCTTGGCCACCAGTGGTGCTGCTTTGCACTCTTTAGGCAGGAGCCGATGTCCTGGCTGGGTGTTGGCAGCAGCAAAGTGCCAGGGCAGGCTGTGTGCCAGCCCAGCTTGCTGTGGGAGAATATGCCTTGATATCTGCTCCAGTGGTTGCTGAAGCAGTGAGAATTGCTTTTGCCCCCCTGTTAGGTGCCATGGTGTCAGCAGAAGATATTGAAGCCTTCCTGCTCAGGGCATTTCAGTGCCAGGCTCTCACAAGCACCCTGAGCTGCGCGGGTTGAGCTGAGCATGGGGCGGTGACCTGCGCTGTGTCTGATTCCCCTTCCTTAATAACAGCCTGTCTTGTAGCTCTTTTCCCTTCTGCTGCCCTTGCAGAGCCATCCGCAAACACATTTTCTCCCTCAGGCCAGGGAATGTCCCATCATCAATCTGTCCCAGCCTGGGTCTGGAGCTCTGTCCCTTGAGTGCAGTCCTGGGTTCCTTGCCAGCCCCTCTCCAGGCTGTTCAAACAGGAGGCTGGGTTAAACCCTTGCCCTGTCCTCAGTTCTGAATCCTCCTGGGCCATTGAACAAGTTTCATACTGTAATAACCGAGCCCTGCTCATCCATGTAGAAGCTCTTTTGGTTGTCAAAGCTTTAACTTGATGCCAGACTTGAAGTATAGGAGGTCCTATATAGGGTTAAAGATTTTAGCACAAGAATTCCTTTGGCAAGACCCTGTTTAACATTCACCTGTAATTCAAATTCTTTTTTCCTGTCTGGAAGGCTCCGGCCAGCCACCTCAGGTAATCTCCATTTTAAGACTTGCAAATTCTGTGTTTCCTCCTCCTGTCCATCCATCCAGTTTGTTGACTGGCAGGATAGGAGTGTTGTAGGGAAACATCCCTGGCTCCAAAAGCCCTGCCTTTAACAGGGAGTCAATACCAGGCTGTGAGCCCTTCCTTCCCTCTCTTGGAACACGGTATTGCTTGTTCGGGTTGCTTTAAAGTAATTTGTATGGGCTCCATATCTAATTTTCCCTCTTTCCCTGGGGCTGCCCACACTTCTGGGTTCACTTCAGCATGGGCCTTGTCAGATTCTGGCACAGAGGTGCAATAGCTCTGGCCTCTGTATCACCTTTTATAATAATAATTTGCATTCTGAGTTAAGTGATCAAATCCCTTCCTAGTAAATTATAATCACGTTAAGGAGCAAATAAAACTTCATGCATTTCAAACCCATCTCCCACATCTGGTAACAGTGGTTGAATAAAACGACACATCTTTCCCACTGATCCCATGATTAATCAAAGACATTTTTGCCATTTTCCCCACCTTGGGTCTGAGATTCAGAGTGGATTGAGAGGCCCTTGTGTCCATCAGATAATGTCTCCTCTCAATGCAGACCCACTTGAATGTTCTCAAGGGCTGCAGTGTGGAGGGTCCCTGGTGTGATGGGAGCTGTGCCAGCCCTGCCAATCCATGTCCATCAAGGGGTGGACTTGCTGGTGCTGAGGGTGCTGCTGTCTGTGCTTGCAGTGTCCTTGTGCCCTGCAGCTGGAGCCCTGGTTCCTTGCCAGGGGCTGTTTGGGTGGGCTCTCCCCTGCCGAGGAGGGCAATGCCTGTGCCAGGTGCTTGTGGCCGAGCCCGTGCCCTGGGTGCTGGGGCCCCCTTGGGCCCTGGGGTTGATCCCTCAGGGGCTGTAGGAACTGTGCCCTGGCCTTTGCCTTCAGCTTGGCCTTTTGCTGCTCCCTTCTTGCACTCACCTGCTGTGCCTTTGTGCCCAAGTGCTGCAGGGCCTTCTTGTGCCCCTCCTGCAGCCCCCTCAGTGCCTGTGGGTGCTTGTCTTGCTTTACAAGAGAGGTGTCTGCTCAGGAAGGCAGAAAAAGCCTCTCTTGGAATGGAGAATGCAAACCCCCTCCCTCTTAATTTTTAGACTAGTGAAATGAAGGGGCTCTCAGGGAAAGATATGGGAATAGGAATACCAGTTCTTTACTAGTGTGTATAATAAAGCAAACAAACAGCAACAGCTGCGGCACTGACAGCAAACAGAGCCCGGAGCCAGTCCCGGCCTTTGGGCTGCGGCGCTTTCCCCTTGGGTGCAGTTCCGGGCACGGCCGGCAGGGGCGCTGGTGGCTCCCGCGGGGCGGGGCAGCGCATCCCTCCCATGGGAACCTCGCTGATCGGAAATAGAGCAATCCCTTCATCTAACTCTTTCACTTTTTTACCTTCTATGGCCTTTCTCCCGTGTTTTGGGAAAGAATTTGGAGAGGCCTGCCTTTTAACTGAGCTCCTAGTGTTTCAATAAGGTGCTTCGTCTAGAGAGAGAGTTTTTCCCTGAACAGCCCTAGCTGTGGTTACCAAGGGGACGTAACTCAGAGCAGGACGGGGTGAGGGGAGGATATCCCGCCGAGGCTCGGTGGGAGTGTGGGCAGGGTCTGCTGCCGGAATCGGCAGAGGTGGATCTTCCCGTGGAGGCCGAGGCGGAGCGTGGGCAGCCCCCACATGGCTGATGGCGGCTGATCCGGCAGCTCCCGGCAGAGCAAAGGCAGGTGGGAGAGCCCGGCAGCAGCGGCGGTGCCCAGCGCAGGTGGCACGGGCAGGGCAGGCGGGGATGGGATGGCTGGGACCCCCCTGGGTGCGGTGGGCGCGGTGAGCTCGGAGCAGGCGGCAGGACAGAGCAACCCCCATCTTGGCCAGCATGGGCGGCAGAGCGGCCGCGGGCCAGGCAGTGGGAGCAGGGCACACAAATTGAGCGACAGCGCCGGGGCAGGTGGAGCTGCCCTGGGCAGTGAGGCCGCACCTGGGATGGAAAGCGGGGCAGGCGGAGCTGAGGCGGGCAGCGAGCCGGGACCCGGGACAGGCGCCTGGGCCGCGAACGGAGGGGGCAAGAGCTGCAGAGGATCCCACTCTCTTTCTGAGTTTTCCTCTTGTTCCCTTGCCTTTCATTTCCCCTTTTTCTTTTCTTGTTTTGTCTCGGTTGTTTCTGATACTTTTAAGACTTTTATTCTCCTAAAATCTCCTGTCTAACATGTGGCATATTCTCTTTCTTCTAGATTAAATGGGGTTTTTTTACAAATAAACCCACAACCTAAAAAATCTAAACTTCTGTTTGGATACTTTGAAATGGCCAACCAGCTAACTCAGGGCCTCCTAATGTTGTTTTCCTCATCACCTTTTTATTTATCCTTTGGCAAATTACGGATACATCCTAAATCCAAAACTCCCAGTGCTCCCATAGTTCCTTAAAAAATGGTCACACAAAGCTTGAGTACCCCAGTGCATTTTCTGATGCATTTCTTCTGATATTTTCCTAGTAAGCACATTTTATTAGGTAATTGTCTTCCATCAAGAAGTTTCCATTTCCCTGATTTATCTTGTTCACTTCCTGTCTTGTTTAATTCTTTTTTCTCTGCTAACCTAAACTTTGGAATTTCCAGTTTTTCCTGGTTTGAAGTTAATATTAACATAACTCTTTCAGCTCCATTTTCTGCTGCATCCTTAGCTTCGTGATCTGCCAAATTATTTGCTCTTCTTTCTGGGGTCTTCCCCTTTTGGAGGTCCCTAATATGTACTATAGCTATCTCTTTTAGTTGATTGTAATGCCTCTAAAATAAGTTCCTCATGTACTAATCCTTTTCTTCTTGAATTAAGTAATCTTTTTCCTTTCCAAATTTTTTGCACGTATGTACTACTCTAAAGACATACCTTGAATCAGTATATGTAGTTACTTTATTTTGTGTTAAATATTGTAGTGCTCTTTTTAAAGTATATAATTCACAAGTTTGAGCTTACTAGTTTAAGGTTAATTTCCCTTTTTCCATAGTATGCACGTTTTTCCCATCGAGTACTACATACCCTGTATTTTCTCCATTTGCAAGGAGTTGTATCTCTGTTAGGTAACATAACTCCCAAAGGACTGGTTTTTCTCCTTTTCTTTCCCTGTATCCAACTTACTGGTTTTCTGTCTCATTTTTCAAGATCTTATCTATTCATCTTTTGCCTCTGTTTTTCACTTTCACTAACAACCTGAATACCACTTTTCTTTCAACTACACACACAAAAGTAAAAAACTTTTTTCTCCCACTTTCAGTACAATAGACTTCCCTCCAAGGAGATATGGTAAGGCCTAAAATGCACAATCCGCATTACCTATACTTTCATTCATCTACATTCACTCACTTTTATTTCCCATTCTCTTCCACACATTCTTTCCCACCCTCAGGACACAGAGTGGATCCCTGTTGACAGAGAATCGCGGGTCCCTGTGGCCCCCCCTGGCCTTGGGGTGGCCTCTGGGTCTCAGTATCTCCGGGCCTCCTGGGAGGGCCCTGACTCTGCTGCCTCCGGTGCCGTTCCCCTGTGGGGCTGATTTGTGTGTCACTCACACTCTTTAGCCACGGCCCCCTCACAGGCCCTGGGGACAATGGCCCGTTTGCAGGTCACCTGTACCTTATGCCACAGCCCCCACACACCCAGGAGAACAATGGCTTATTTGTGGGTCACACACTCCTCTTTCCACAGCCCCCCTTCCCACCCGCCCGGGAAGGGCTGATTTTGTGTGTGACTCACTCTCACACACAACAAGACAACAATAAGGTACCTTTTGTTATAAATTATCAAATCGAGAGCCAAACTTATAAGAAAATTTAGCAAAGATTTATTAGTTTGTCTCAGAGACTGAAGTTTGGTCATCTACACTACCACAGCCAATGATCAGCGTCGAGCCCGGGTTCGGTGCTGGGTGAACACGGATCTGACCTGCGAATGTCAGAGTCTCCCCTGGTTCACAAATGCTGCCTGACACAGCGAGTTCTTTTACAGTTTATTCTGCTCCAGGCAGAGATGACCGAATGTTCTTTGTGTCTCTTCCCATGCATAACCTTGGCTTTACCTGTGCAGAGGTGGACAAAGACTCAGTCCAGGTGTCTGATGTTGTCAGTAGACTCCAGGGAAGTCAGCATTCACATGCATCAGGGTAGGGCTGTGGATCATTGTGGTAGCTGTAATCGACGAGGCGTTAATCACTCTTGGCTGGACCTGGTGACCAGGGGAAGCCAGCGATTATCGCCCTGGAAGCTTCTGTTCTTTCATTAAAAACCCCGATGTTTATCTCAACCAAGTCCAGGAACTGGATGTATATGAATATAACACTGCTCCTGGCCAGGATGGTCAAAAGACATAATGTGGATTTTACAAATTTATACATTAATAGCATGAATTATCTCTACCATATACTACACTTTCACATCACCTATTACAAGTTTATGTGTTTCTTGCCAGTCCTGGTGCTTTTGGATATCCCTCAACCCAGCTGTGCTGCCCAATCCCAGATGATCTTGAGCATATCCTCAGTCCGGCAGAATTTTGCTCAACCTTGGATGCTCTTGGAATGTTAATTCTCAACCCAGCAGGTTTTAATTCTGGATGCTCTTGGGCACTCTGATCCCTCAATCCAGCAGAATTTTTGGAGCCCCTTTTGTCCCGTTTCCTAGTGGATTTGGCTCGGAAACTCCTCTGCTCCCTTGCTCCGAGGGGTCCAGCCCCTCTCTGAGACCCAGTCCCAGTTGCCCCGGGGGATTCTCTCACTCCTCTTCTCACTCGCTGTGTCTCTTTACTGGCTGCTTCCCTCGAGGAAAGTTGGAAACGCAGTGTGGGAGACTCCAGCACTCACTTGGCAGGTCTGGGACAACCAGCCCTCGTCTCATTCACAGCCCAAAGCAGAGAATGAGGGGAGAAGGGAGCCCGGGAGCCCAAAGAGCCCCGGCATCCCGAAATGGGGAGAGCGAAGCGGGGGGAGCTTTTGGCATTGCTGGGACTGCCAGCAGCCTGGGCAGGGCGGGCACTGAGGAGAAGGGGGCCCCCAATCCAAGCGTGACCCCAACAGCTGGGACAGGGGAGAACCTCCGAACACCAGAGGGGAGGAACCAGGGATGGGGAACTCCTGGGAGGCTTTTTCAGGGCTGAATCTTGGTGTTTGTGAGGTTTTTCTGGAGCCCAGGTGGCCAGTGATTCCAGAGATGGACTTGGGCAGAGCAACCTTCAAACTCCATGTGTGTTGGGGAAGATGAAACAGGAAAGCCTTATAAATATGATTGTCTGTCAAAAGATTTTGTGAACATAAAAAGTGTAAGGAAGATTGAAATGAAAGCAAGCTCTGAGATAGCTCAATTAGTGAATAACTGGAAAACAATGGTGTGGCCCAACTGAAGGTAATCCCCTTTTGATGAAACAATTCCCTCTGCTTGCAGACAGATCCAAGGGTCAGAGCAGACCTTACTAGCTCAATAGAAGGGGTCTAAAGAGGAGTTTTTAGGGTTTAAAATGTAACACAGTATGTTGATGTAATGACTCTTACAGGCTGTATGTAAATGCTCCAGGATTTGTATCTTGTACTGGATTGGTTAGTGAGAAATAGAATATTCAACACAGAAGAAGATTTATTGTATTGTAACGGGACCCTTACTCTCTTACGCTCTTCCCCTCTTACTCTCTTACCCTCTCACCCTCCCTACCCCTCTCTTCTCTTGGGCCTGCTCCGAGCTGTGCCTGGCAGCTCCAAGCAGGGCCCTGCACCCAGGCCCTTTGCAATAAACCGCAAGTTCCACGCCCTGGCTGCAGAGCTCTCTCGTCTCCGTCCGTCCTGACTGTCCTACCCCTCTGACACTCCTACAAACGCTCTCATCCCTTGTTTTCCCCAAACCAGGTTTGCCCATTGCCAAGGCCTGGGAGGCTGCAAGGACGAGGAAGATGCCCCGGGACACTGAGGCAGGTGAGGAGGAAGTCAGTGACCCTTTCCCCTCTGTGCTGCTCCATCTCCCAGCCCAGCACGGCCCCGGCTGCAGCTCAGCCCTGGGGGATCTCCTTGCCCTTGCCTGTGGCACGGAGGCAAATCCCATCCTGTCCTTGTCCTTCCTCCCCCAGAGCAGGAGCTGAGCATGGAGAGCAGGGAGGACAAATGCCCGCGGCAGAACCTGGTGGAAGAGGCCGTTTTGAGCGGCTCCACGGCGCAGGAAGCCAACGGGGAGGAAAAGCCCCAGAGATGCCGCACGAGGAGGGGCTGCAAACGCAGCCGGCGGGGATCTGAGGGGGAAAGAGCCAGCCTGGGCCGGGAAGGCGGCCGGAGACGGAGTCAGAGCTCGGAGCTGGTGCTCCATGAGCAGCTCCATGATGGGGAGAAGCCCCACACGTGTGGGGAGTGTGGGAAGAGGTTCAGGTGGAACTGCCACCTGATTGTGCACCAGAGGACCCACACTGGGGAACGGCCCTACGAGTGTGGGGAGTGTGGGAAGAGCTTCAGAGAGAGCTCCAGCCTGATCAAGCACCAGAGGATCCACACTGGGGAGAAGCCCTACGAATGTGGGGAGTGTGGGATGTGCTTCAGCCAGAACTCCAGCCTGAACCAGCACCAGAGGACCCACACTGAGAAGAGGCCCTATGAGTGTTCCAAGTGTGGGAAGGGGTTTAAGACCAGCTCCCATCTCCTCCAGCACTATTGGATTCACAGAGAGGAGAGGCCCTTCCAATGCCCCGACTGTGGGAAGGGATTCAAGCAGAACTCCAACCTCATCACCCACCGGCGCATCCACACTGGGGAGAGGCCCTACGAGTGTGATAAATGCAGGAAGAGGTTTCCGACCAGCTCCAGTCTCCTCAAGCACTATCGGATTCACACAGAGGAGAGGCCCTTCCGCTGCCCCGACTGTGGGAAGGGATTCAAGGACATCTCCAGCCTCATCAGGCACCGGCGCATCCACACTGGGGAGAGGCCCTACGAGTGTCCCCAGTGTGGGAAGAGCTTCTCACAGAGCTCTAGCTTGACCCGACACCAACGGAAGCCCCACTAAGGGAAGCCCTGCGAGTGCCCCGAGTGCGGGCAGAGCTTTGTGCACTGCTCCAGCTCCATCCCCCACTGGAGGAGGCACTTTGGGCACAGGTCAGGTGAGCCACATTCCTTGTGATTCATGTTGAGAACACACTTGGCTGCTTCTACTTTTAATTTCACCTTAATTTTTTTCTATTCTCCATCTCTTTGCTCTGCAAAAGCCAAGAGGAATGGATCTGTCCCCTCCAATCCACTCAAATCCCAGTGAAAACAGCTCAATCTTGCCCCAAAAAGAGCTCAAACTCACCTCAAAAAACTCAGCCCATGCCAAACTCACTCGATTCCGCAGCCATCAGGCTGAGATGAAGTTGGGAAATGATTTAGAGTCGTGGGATCTCAATTAGAGTGGTGGGATGGAGATTGTGTGGGGCTGGGTGTGTGGGATGTATTTGACAACAAATAAAACTCTGAGACTTACTGATTTCTCTCCCGTTCATGTTCAGTCTGTTGCAGTTCTGTTTGCAGAGTGCCGCCTTCTCAGCCCATTGTCTTTGTGTCCCCTTTTTCTCTCCTGCCTCTCTTTGCCTGCTCTGTTTCTCTCTCAGTGTCTCGCTGGACCCATGGACCACCAGAGACCCTCCCCTGATTTAATTGACCCAGGCACCACCAGAGACCCTCCCTATATTTAATTGCCTCAGGGACCACCCAATACCCTCCCCTAATTTATTGCCCCAGTGACCACCAAAGACCCTCCCCCAATTTAATTGACCCCTCCCCTGATTTAATTGACCCCTGCCACCAAAGACCCTCCCCTAGTTTAGTTGACCTTTCCCTATTCTAATTCCCCTTACCCTGATTTAATTGACCCTGCCCTGATTTAATTGACCCCTGCCCTGATTTAGATGACCTCTCTGTCCCCACAGACCCTCCCCTGATTATTTATTATTTTATTTGCCAATTATTATTTTAATTCCCAGTCCCAGGAGCTGGAGTCCTGAAGGCTGGCAGAGAAATGTCTCTGTAGGATTTTGCTTTATTTCCCTTCAAGGGCAGGAACATCTTTTCCTGGATGGGAGCTGGAATTGCAGACTTTTCGAATGTGTGCAGGGCACTATGGACTGGGATCAAACAGGGACTGGGATCAAACAGGGACTGGGATCAAATATGGACTAGGATCAAACAGGGACTGGGATCAAATATGGACTGGGATCAATTATTGATTGGAATCCTAGAGTGTAGGATCAACTGGACTGATCTCATATAGACTGAGATCAAATAGGGGCTGGGATCAAATATGAATTGGGATAAAAAATGGACTGGGATCAAATATGGACTAAAATCAGCTATGGACTGTGATAAACTGGACTGGGATCAAATCACGACTGGGATCAACTTTGGACTGGGATCAAATATGGCCTGGATCAAATATGACAGATTTTATGGACTGGGATCAAATGTGGACCAGGATAAGCTATGGACAGGGATCAAATATGGACTGGGATCAAATATGGATTGGGATCAAATGGACTGGGTTCCTACAGACTGGGATAAACTGGACTGAGATTATATAGATGTCGTGGTTTGAGAGGAAGTTAGTTTTCTGGGATATGAAGTGGTCAGGCCAATAGGTGCTCACATTTGAATATTGGCACCTGGTTTGGCCGCTGGGGACATTGGATACGCCTCTGAGAACACGGGTTAAAAAGCAGAGCACTCCCGGGGGAAGCTCTCTTGGGTTCCAGTGAGGGAAGCAGGTCGGGCCTCCCCTGCCCAGCTCCTGGCTGGTTTGGGGCTGGGTGAGGTAGGCCTGGCCCGAGGATGGAAGGGTGGAAGAGCCCCGAGAGGCATCGGCAGCCACACCTTCCCCCCAGGAGAGAGAGAGAGACAGAGCGCCTGTGCCACCATGAAATTTGATATCCTGTGCTGGCAGCACAGCCCGGCTGGCGGAGAAGGGCGGGGGAATGCAGCGAGAAGGGGTCCGGCAGCTGTGGGAGCTTTGGATGGGCAGAGCCCGAGCTTTTAACCCTTTTTCGGACAAGGAAAACTTTGCAGAACAATAACCTTTCCTAGAAGAGATAAGACATGAAATGGAGGAAGAAAATGTGCAAGTGTGAAGGTCTGGGCAAGTGAAAGATGTCAGGAGAGTAGAGAAGAATCTTAGGTGGGAAGAGATGATGGAGTGGCCTTAGCTGGACTTTTCCTGTATGGCCATGGACAGAACCATGTTTCCTGTGACACAGAGACTGCATCCAGGGGGAGACAATGGCTCAGAGCCAAGAGGGTTCAGTGTTGGTACCCCTCGGCCCCAGGGGGTGAAATTTGGGAGGCACAGGTGTCCCAAAGGTGAGACTGTGCCCTTTTTGGAACAGGGCAAAGCATCCCTAAAAGGACAACCCTAGAAGCAGCTCTGGTCCATGTGCAGTGGTGAGAGCACTGGATATGGAAGGAAGAGGTCACGATGGCAGATGTTCTCCAGGCGGTGCCACGAGTGACTTGGAAACACACGAGGTTTCAGCGGTGTTTCCTGGGGAAGCCTATGGCACAAGAAGGACTCCTCCCCTCTTGATGAACTGAGAATTGATTACCTAAAGGGTGGTGATGGACCGAGAGTTGGTGATTTGCGGGATAGATGTATTGGAAATTTGGTGGGAGGAAATGTTTTTGGAAAGTTTTCATTTTCCCTGTGTGTTTTGTGTTACTTCGAGTTATAGTTTAGTTAATAAAGGTTTCTTTTCTTTATTTCTAAGTGGGGGCCTGCTTTGCTTATTCCTGGTCACATCTCACAGCAGACACCAGGGAGCATATATTTTCATGGGGACACTGGCATTGTGCCAGCATCAAACCATGACACCTATGCTGCCAGTTGGCCTTTTTCCACCTCTCCAGCCGTCCCCACAGAACATTGGCTACCATCCATGCATCAGTGTAGAGGTAGAGCCTTGGCCATTTTTTTCCCTTAGCAATGTCGAGGCCCAGCTGAAAAGCTTTGAGTTCTGTAAGTTGACTTGATCCACCTTCTCCTTCAGCAGCCTCTGCAGCCTGTTGTGTGGGGCTCCATACGGCTGCTTTCCACTTCTGGTCCATCCCTACCATGTGACAGGAGCCGTCAGTGAAAAGAGCGTAGTGCGTTTCCTCTGGGGGCAGTTGGTTATAGGGAGGAGCCTCTTCAGCACGTGTCACTGGTTCTTGTACCTCTTCATCAGTAAGACCAAAGTTCTCACCTTGCAGCCAGTTTGTAATTATCTCCAAAATCCCAGGGCAATTCAGGTTTCCAATACAGGCGCGCTGTGGGATAAGAGCAATCCGTTACTCCATGTAGCATCAGTTGTGTGATGAGGGGTGGGAACCTTTCCTTTGAACATCCACCCCGGCACCGGTAGTCGGGGTGCCAGGAGGAGTTGTGCTTCCGTGCCAATCACCTCTGAGGCAGCCTGGACTCCTTCATAGGCAGCCAAGATTTCCTTCTCTGTGGGAGTGTAGTTGGCTTCTCACCCTCTGTAGCTTCGACTCCAAAATCCCAGTGGTCGGCCTCGAGTCTCCCCAGGCACCTTCTGCCAAAGGCTCCAGGACAAGCCATGGTTCCTGGCTGCAGAGTAGAGCACGTTCTTCACCTCTAGTTCTGTCCTGACTGGGCCAAGGGCTACTGCATGAGCAATCTCCTGCTTGATCTGGGCAAAGGCTTGTTGCTGCTCAGGGCCTCAGTGGAACTCATTCTCCTTGCAGGTGACCAGGTAAAGAGGGCTCACGATCTGACTGTACTCAGGAATGTGCATTCTCCAAAAGCCTATGGCACCAAGGAAAGCTTGTGTTTCTTTCTTATTGGTGGGTGGAGACATTGCTGTGATCTTGTTGATTACTTCTGTAGGAATCTGATGCCGTCCATTAATAAGGCCTCCGATCAGCCTTATCATGAAGCAGAGCCTTGGTGCTCAAGATCTCAGTCCCTGAGGAGGGACTGGGTCCCGAAGCCAGCTCAGACCAATGCCGGGGGCTGCCTTTCTAGCAAGCCTGGTGATATTCAGGTCTATAGTGATTAGCAGCTCTCAGGACCTCAGCTCTTTGCTTGCTGGGTAGTGGAACCCCAGGCTTGAGGCAGCAGCAGACGGAGAGAGGAGAAGGAGAAGGCAGAAGCTGTTCCACAGAGAAGGCTTTATTTGGGGGTCCGCGAAGGGTCTCAGCTCTTCTTCTGAGCTAGTAGGGTACAGCATGCTACTTTTATAGGCTTGGCAAGTATCCAAACTTGACCAATGGCAAGGGATTAGGGGGACCATAAAATGACCGATAGGTAAAGGCTACCATGGCATTGCCTCACATGGTCATAGAGACAGTTTATAGGGCAGATGTCCATGGAGTCAGGAAGCTTCCTTGCTGCTGTGTCAGCATTCCTTTTGTTAGATTCTCCATGGTGCTTTTGCTAAATGTATGGGGTTTACTACAGTCCATCTTGCCACTTCACTGTCAGTAGCTGAATCTCACGAGCTGGTCCCTTTACCTTGACTTTTTAATGGCAAAACCAGCTCCCAGGAGGATTTGGATGGCTTCCTTCCCTTTCTCAAACACTTCCGCAGCTGTGTTCCCCTCACACAATGATGTCATCAATATACTGCAGATGTTCTGGAGCCTCATTCCTTTCTTGTGCAGCCTGGATCAGTCCATGGTAGATGGTGTGGCTGTGTTTCCACCCCTGGGGCAGTCGGTTCCAGGTGTACTGCACTCCCCTCCAGATGAAGGCAAACTGAGGCCTGCATTCTGCTGCCAGAGGAACGGAGAAAAATGCATTGGCAATGTCTGTAGTGGCAAAGCACTTTGCTGCCTTGGACTCCAGCTCGTACTGGAGCTCTAATATGTCCGGCACGGCAGCGCTCAGTGGTGGAGTCACTTCATTCAATGCACGATAGTCCACAGTCAATCTCCATTCTCCTTCAGATTTTCGCACAGGCCAAATGGGGCTGTTGAAGGGTGAGTGGGTCTTGCTGACCACCCCTTGGCTCTCCAGCTCTTGGATCATCTTTTGGATGGGGATCACATCATCTCGAGAGGTTCTATACTGCCGTCAATGCACTATGGAAGCGGAAATTGGCACCTGTTGCTCTTCTCCCTTCAGAAGTCCTACTGCACATGGGTTTTCTGACAGTCCAGGCAAGCTGTTCAACTGCTTGACACCCTATGTCTCTACAGCAGCTATTCCAAATGCCCATCTGAGTCCCTTTGGGTCTTTGAAATAGCCAGATCCGTGGAAGTCTATACCTAAAATGCATGGGGCCTCTGGGCCAGTCACAATAGGGTGTTTCTTCCACTCATTTCCAGTCAGGCTCACCTCAGCTTCCACCAAAGTAAAATCCTGTGATCCCTCTGTCACATCAGCAATAGAAACAGACCCCGTCCCCACATGTAATCCTTCCGTAAGCCATGAAGGTCCTTCAGGGAAAAGGACTCAATATTTGCATCTTATTGGAATATGAATCCCAATATTACCAGTTAGATTGTGCCTGGGCCAGTCTGACCCTCGCTGCTGAGCCCAAGGCGGCTTCTGTGGTATATCACCCCAGAGACACCTTTAGCTTGCTGATGGTTTCAGCTGGGCACTAAACACGTCCAGGCTTGTTAGGGACTCCTTAGGGACTCCGTTTACCTTAGGAAGAAGGCTTCAGGCGAAGGTGAGGGCAAAGGAGGAATTCTGCTGGAGGGTTTAATATTCAGAGGTTTATTCCATGGTTACAGATGTCTGAATCTTGGGAAGAACCCCAACAGAATAGAGAACACATGGCCTGCTTCACCTTTTAAGCTCAGGGGGAGGGGAGGGGACAGGTGAGCCACCAATCAGGTGGGAGGGGTGGGGTCTCAAGGGATGAGGGACACCTAGACAGGCCAATGACCTACGGGCCTGAGGGGCATCCTTTGAATCTGACCAACCACACGACGCCTTTGCTGGAATGTTAAGCGTGATTGACAGGACTCACTCAGCAAGGGGGTGAGGGGGGAAGGGAGGGTTTTGGCACACGTGGGTAAGGGACCTGAAAGTTTGAAACACACCGCAACAGCATCTGATCCTGCACCTGCTGCTTTGACTCCTGATTTTATGTCAGGAGGCATTGAGGTTCCTTCTCATTCATCATCATCATCATCATCCTCATCATCCACTGGTCGATTGGTCTTGTCCATGCATTTCCCACTTCTTGAGCTGGCAGCAACAGCCATTGGTTGAGGCTTATTTTCTGGTTTAGCTGCTGGCTTGGGCTCACTATCTGGTTTGGCTGCTGGCTTCGAGCCTGGGCTGTCGGCTGCAGCCTGAGTCACCGGGACAGTTGCTGATTTATCTCCCTGCCCCCCTGCCTCTGTCTGCTGCCCAACAGGATCTAGCAGCGAGTGATGAGCACAAGCCAGGGCCCAGCTCACTGCAATGACCTTCCTCTCCTTAGGCTCATCCTGGTACTTATCTTTCAGATATTTCCCCACCTCAGCTGGGTTCTGAATTTGTTCATGGGGAAAATCCCACACTATAGGGACAGAGAATTCCTTCAGGATTTGGCCCATATCCTCCCATTTTCCACACCACTTAGGATTTTCTACACCGGGGTCTACTCTTGAGTCAGGGGTCTCATCAGCTCGTCTAGAAATCTCAGCCCTCATCCTAGAGAAGCAGCAGGCTGTATAGAGGAAGGTTACCAGACTGAATACCAGAAAGATGGTTTCTTTAACATTCAGGGGAAACTGGACATCCTTCAATAGTGATGCAACAGATTCATAGGAGAAGAAGGAAAGCAAAGGCTGAAATGCCTGATCCCCTGCTGCTCCTCCTCTAACAAACTGGATGCATAACCATAGCCATGAACCATTCATACCTGGAGCAGACCCCAGCATGTTTATAAACTCCTTGCAAATCATTGCCACCAAGCCCAGCAGGATAGCTATTCTGGTCACTGCCCCTCTGCTATAAAAACTACCTATAAGGGACAATACTAGAGCTATTTCTGGATAACCTAGGGACCATAGAGGTATTAAAATCTCAAAAAACCCTAGGGACCAGAAATACATGCAAACCTTCACCCAATAGACATTATGAATTAAAAAAGCATGGCTATTAGCTGCTTTAAATGAACACAGAGTAATAGCAACCAAAATGCAGTAAAAACAGGGTTTTTCCACTCTCTCGAGCCTCACGTGTTGGGTGCTAAATTTTGTCCTGGTTTAGGGTAAATTTGGTAGAGAATCTGCAAAGGGGGCCCTTCCAGAAAGCAAACCCACACGGCCCCTCCCCCCAACCGGTTTGGGAAGAATTCCTCAGAGGGAAGTGGAAAGAACCTGTTTATTTAACAGGCACAGCATCCCCAGCACACAGAATGAACAATACCGGATGACACCACTCTGAAAAAGGTGGCAAATTCAGAAAGTCTCTCTCGGGGGTGGCCACTCTGTTCTCAGTCCCTCTGGCGCTGGGGCAGCAGCTGCTGCAGCCACAAGGTGCAAACTCTCGGTGTTCCCAGGTCCCAGTCTGGAGTAGGTTTGAGAAGGTCAAAAAGGAGGAGAGGACAAACAGCCCAGGAAGGAGTTTGGACTGTTTAGCTAAACTAGCTAATGAGCAGGAGCAAAAGCAAGCAGAAGCGAGAGCAGAGAGAGAGAGAGAAGCAAAAAGCAAAAGCAGCAAAATCAAGACCTGCAGTCTCTCTGTGTCCCGCCAGGCTGATAGGAATACCCAAACAAAACTTTCACTCTTCAGAACCAGTATTAAAGGCACAGAACATGATATCCAGCATTAACAGAGCACATGAATGGGGACACAAGCATCATAACATCACCCTAGGACACCTTCGAAATCTGGTGCCGGAGCAGTTGGACCAGGGTCATCTGGAGACTTCTACCAGTCCCTGGAACACCCCTGTCTTCTGCATCAAGAAAAAATATGGGAAATGGAAGTTGTTACAAGGCCTCCGAAAGGTCAATGCCATGATGGAAAGCATGGGAACATTGCAGGCGGGCATGCTGTCGCCTACCATGCTTCCCGCAAACTGGCCAGTCCTCATCGTGGATCTGAAGGATTGTTTTTATCAATTCCTTTGCATCCTGATGACAGACCAAAATTTGCCTTCTCGGTGCCAGCAATTAACAATGCTGAGCCCACACAGCGATATCAATGGAAAGTTTTGCGCCAATGAATGCGAAATTCTCCGGCCATATGTCAATGGTATGTGGCCTGTGTCTTGTCTGGAGTTCACAAGCAGTTTTCTGATGCACGTCTGTATCATTATATGGACAACATTTTAGTGGCTGCATCCAGGATGAGCTGCTGAGGATTAAGCCTCAGTTGCTCAATGCTTTGTATTCTCATGGGCTGCAGGTGGCTCCAGAAAAGGTTCAACAACAACCTCCTTGGAAGTATTTGGGGGTCAAAATTCTGGAATAGACAATCCGACACCAGGAGGTGCAATTTGTACATTTGGTGAAGGCACTGAATGATGCCCAGAAATTGGTAGGTGTCATCACTTGGTTACGTCTGTACTTGGGACTGACCAACACACAACTGTCTCCTCTGTATGATTTGTGGAAAGGAGACAATGGTCCTGCTTATGCATCACAGAAGATGTGGCAGTTCCTGCAGTTGTGGAGTGTGTCACACAGGTTTGGTATCCCTCATGCTCCGACTGGTCAGGCTATTGTAGAAGATGCTTGTGGTACTCTGAAGTGGGTTCTTCAGAAACAAAAATGGGGAATGTAGGGGAAAACCCCACACAGTCAGTTGGCAAAAGCTTTGTACACCATCAATCATCTTACTGTGCCACAGAACTCAAAAAATCCTGTCATTTTGAATCATCACCTTTCGTTGCAGGCTCTGGACGAGACACGTCAGCCTCAAGCGAAGGTTCAGATGCGGAATTTAGTCACCAAACAGTGGCAAGGTCTCTATGACCTTATCCCTTCGGGGCGTGGGTATGCTTGTGTATCCACAGATACTGGGGTACGCTGGGTACCTTTGAGGTGTGTTCGTCCTGACCTGCGACTGCAGAGACAGAATCCAGCACACGGGCAAAATGGAAACCGTGACCAAACTGAAAGTCAGCAAGTGGATGAATCGTTGAGTGATGACTCAGATACAGATGGTGTGAGTGATCACTCCGATAATTCCTCCATGAGTGGACACTGAATGTTGTTCATTTTTCCTTTTAACATTATTCATTTTTCTTTCTCTTTTTTTTTTTTTTAACAGAAAAAGGATGAGATGTCGCCCTGTTCTTTGAAGGTTCTTCTAAGCCTTCTGATGTTTACATTTTTGTAATGGAGTTTCTTACACACTTTTCATGTAAATAATGATTGTTTTGCAGTCCTTTCTGGAGGAGGAGAGAATTGATAGAATGCTGGTTTGACCAGTGTGGTTGGAGAGGTGGCAATTTCATCCTCCAATCCATGGATGCTTTTGGAATTTTATAAATATCGAGGTCCAGAAAAAAATGTGCCTTTTTTGCCTTGAACATCTCAGTGTGTGAGTGTCATTCATTTCATGTAGTATTGTGACACCCTACCTCTCTAAGGAGCTGGATGCAGCAGCTAAGGGGTGGCCAGGACGCCCCAGAGCTGTTGTGGCAGTGGCAGTGAACATCCAGGAAGCACACAAGTTCACCCTGGGCCAGAAGATGACTGTGCTGGTGTCCCACACAGTGTCTGCAGTGCTGGAAGTAAAGGAGGGGCATTGGCTCTCCCCACAGAGATTCCTGAAATACCAATCCATAATGGGGAAACAGGATGATGTAGTGGTGTAGTGTGTTGTAATGTCCTGTTTTAGACTTCCGGGTCCCGGGTCCCTTCCCAGGCGTGCCTATACGCCTCTCCCTTCCCCCTTGCCCCCATGCTGAGTGAGTCCTGTCAATCAGGCTTAACATTCCAGCAAAGGCGTCGTGTGGTTGGTCAAATTCAAAGGATGCCTCTCAGGCCCAGAGGTCATTGGCCTGTCTAGGTGTCCCTCGTCCCTTGAGACCCCGCCGCCCCCACCTGGTTGGTGGCTCACCTGTCCCCTCCCCTCCCCCTGAGCTTAAAAGGTGAGTCCGGCCATGTGCTCTGAATTCTGTTGGAGTTCTTCCCAAGATTCAGACATCTGTAACCATGGAATAAAGCTCTGGATATTAAACCTTCCAGCAGAATCCCTCCTTTGTCCTCACCTTCGCCTGAAGCCTTCTTCCTAAGGTAAACAGAGTCCCTAACAAGCCTGGACTTGTTTAGTGCCCAGCTGAAACCATCAGCAAGCTAAAGGTGTCTCTGGGGTGATATACCACAGAAGCCGCCTTTGGCTCAGCAGCGAGGGTCAGACTGGCTCAGGCACAATCTAACTGGTAATATTGGGATTCATATTCCAATAATGTAGAAATTGCGGTAACTGACATTGGGAACCCAGCTTCTTTCCTCAGTGCTTGTATGGGAGAAATGGTGTGTGACAGTGGTCACAAGGGTTGCAGGATGAAGAGAGAGGCGAGAATGTTGACCTCATGTTCACAAGGCTTGATTTATTATTTTATGATATATATTACATTATGACTATACTAAAAAGAATAGAAAGAGTTCTCAGAAGGCTAGCTAAGCTAGGAATAGAAAAGGAATGAATAACAAAGGAGCTGTGTCCCGGCAGAAAGCAAGAACAGCTCTGCCGTGAGTGGTCAGTAAATCCAAATTTCCACCAGAGACCAATTACAAATCCACCTGTTGCATTCCACAGCAGCAGATAACCATTGTTTACATTTGTTGCTGAAATGTAATGAAACATTTCATTACAATGAAATGTTTACATTTTCCTTCTCAGCTTCAGCAGGAAAAATCCTAAAGAAAAGATTTTAATGAAAAGATGTCTGTGACATGTCAGCTTTTTAATTTAGTTTAATTAAAAAGAAAAAGTGTTTGTAATTTTCTCATCTGTGCAGAGAAAATTATTGTGGTTATCTGTTGCCAATCAAAACTTCACTCAAGTGCTGGTGTGGAATGAACAGGGAATTTCTTTACCTGTAGAACATACAATTCTGTCACAGCCATTTTTTCATAGAAATCCTTTCTTTCACATTTGTCCATCTTCTGGGAAGCAGAGCCCCAGAAGAAGAATGTAAACAATTGTTATCAGCTGCTGTGAAATGTAGCAGGTGCCCCTGTGATTGGCTCATCTTCCATGTGTACCATTAAAGGCCAATCACAGGAGCAGCTCAGGGACAGATTCCCTGGACACAGAACTTTGTTATTCTTTTCTTTCTATTCTATTCTTAGCTGAGCAGCTCTCTGCAACCTCTCTTCTTATTCTTTTTAGTATAGTTATAATGTATTATATATCTTATATGAATAAATCAAGCCTTCTGATCAAGAAACAAGATTCTCGTCCTTCTCACCACAGTGACCATCTAAGGCCACTGTAATACAATTCTATCAAATCACCAAAACAATTTTACAATATAAGAAAATGCAAAAACAATGCAAAGAAAGTTCAAGCCCAAACCACTAAGTTTCAGCAATAAGTCCATGGACTGAAGATGTTCTTCTTTGCCATCTCTGAAAGTCCCTTTTGGTCCTGAAACAGGCTTGCTGCAGAAAAGTCCAGCAATAGTTATCAAAAGCCATTGACAGTCATCAAACAATTTCAAACAATTTGAGACAACTTCTGGAATGTCCTGCCACAGCCCTTTATTGAATGACTTTGGGCTGAAGCTAATTTTTGGCCCTTCAATTCTTCAGAGCTGCTGCCAGCTATTTCAACTGTTTTTTTTTTTTTTTTTTTCTGGTGATCAAAAAGAGCAGCAGCAGCAGAGCAGCCAAAGAAAGTCCCTGGGGGGGCCCCTGGCCCATGTGGAGGGATCAGGAACCCCAGATCTGGCCCACAGAAAGGCGGGCCAGGACCGACAGGGAGAAGCAAAACCATCAAACCCATCAGGAGGCCGGGCAGTGGCCCTGGCCCAGGGACCCGAGCCCAACAGCCCAGGCCCAGCATGGCAGGCGGGCTCTGCCTTCCCACAGCCTGGCCCCACACTGCCAATGGAATGGTGACCAAATGCTTCTTTTCCCAAAATCACCAAGGCACACCAGCCGCAGGGAAATAGAAAAAGCCCCAAGAACCCTCATCTCGTGTCTAGGAATGTTTTTTCTCCACAGCAAACAAGCCATGATCACTTCCCGCTGTGTCCTCTGCAATGCAAATATAACAGGTGTGTCTCCCATCTGCCTCACGGCACCACCCCCTCTGGGCTGGGGACCAAAGGCAGAACTCTCAGCACCCACCTGCCCCTCGCCGCTGGGGCGCGAGAGGGGCAGCAGAGAGATTCGCACCCCCCAAGGGAAAGCAACTGACCAAACACCCCCAAACCCGCCAAGAATGATGATTTTGAACGCAGGCAGACGGGCTGCACCCACAGCCAGCTGTCGGGCCATGCCTCCTCCACGGAAAGGGAGGCCGGCGCCCTCTTCCCCGTCCCAGCTTCCCCCGCAGGGGCAGCCCCGGGACAGCCCGAAAAACTCTGGGGGAAGCCAGGCTGGGTGCAGGAGCAGCTGCGGGCTGCTCCGAGGGTCCCGTGGGTTCGGCGCGCTCTTCAGCATCATCCTGAACAGGCACTGGCTCGGTCTGAGGCGGCGGGGCCGGAGAGGGGGCTGGTGGGCGCAGCAGGACAGCCGGGGGGGCGGTGCCGAGTCGCTGTTGTCGCCGAGGGCGTCTCCTACCAACAGCGGCGCAGCCGCAGGGAGCGGTGTTTCTGAGCTCTCAGGCGCAGGCGGGGAAGCCGGTGAAGCCACGGGCAGGACCGCCCGGGGAGGCGGCAGCGGGGCGGGTCCAGGAGGAGGCCCTGCAGGCCTGGCAGGCGGGCCCTCGGAGACCGGTGCTGCCCCATCTCTGAGCGGGGCCGGGCCCAGGAGGCCGGCCAGGGCGGGGCCTGCAGGGCTGTAAGGGGCGGTGCAGCCCACTCCCATCCCCCCGGAGAGAGAGAAGGGGGGAAGGGATGGCTGCATCTGAGCATGCTCCGAAGATGCAGTAAAAAAACTTCAGCTCCTGGCGAAACTTCCCCCCCACTGCTGGGGGGCTGGGAAGCAACAGATCATCCGCCTCCAAAGGATCTTCTCCCGCTGGAGTCAGAGGAAATGGGACGAGCCCGTTGTAGTTGGCAATCCAGGGAAAAACAGCTGCTCTCCGGTTCAAAACTGGAAAGAACATCCTAAATGCTGGATAAATCTGGGGGTATCCAAACCCACGGTCCAAAACGAATTGGAAAATGGAGTCCATGCACTCCCATACGAAAGCATCAAGGGCACAGAGCACATTCGTAAAGAACCCAAAAAGCTTTGTCCATCGAAAAAACTCACAGAAATCTGTCTCCAACAGGCAAAGTCCGTCCTCTTCACCCCATTTTTGACAGAGGGCAATAAGTTTCTCCTCTGAAGGGGAGAACCGAACCTCCTCCTCTATGGGGGAAGCCCTCCACATCAGCAGCCACAAACTACGAACGGCCGCATCTTCAGGAAGGGAAAAGCCAACAGTACCTTTTGAAAGAGTTCAGCATGCTCTGGCCAGCTCCATTGCGCTGCTGTGCTTTCCGAACATCTTCCTGGAGGCTTTTCGGAAGGTTTTCTTTGTGGTCAGCCTTGCTGTGAACTCCAAATCAGGATCTTCAGTTCTTCAGCTCTTGGCTAGAATCCACTTCTGTGGTCACTTGTGAAGCAACCATCAATGCCACACATTTGGGGTTTACCCAGTGCAGCAATTGTTCCTCTGGGGGTCTCTCCAAGTAATTTGCTCTTCAGACGAGGGGTCACCAATTGATGGTTTTGTCCTCCTCACTCATTCGGGGTTCAACAATTGTCACAGTTGTCACAAGGGTCTTCAGGGTCTAAAGAGAGACGAGAATGTTGACCTCATGTTCAGAAGGCTTGATTTATTATTTTATGATGTATATTACATTAGTACTATACTACAAAGAATAGAAGGAAAAGTTCTCAGAAGGCTAGCTAAGCTAAGAATAGAAAAGAATGACTAACAAAGGTCTGTGTCCCGGCAGAAAGCAAGAGCAGCTCTGCCGTGAGTGGTCAGTAAATCCAAACATCCACAGGAGACCAATCACGGATGCACCTGTTGCATTCCACAGCAGCAGATAACCATTGTTTACACTTTGTTGCTGAGGCCACAGCTTCTCAGAAGGGAGAAAAATCCTAAAGAAAGGATTTTTATGAAAAGATGTCTGTGACACCCCACCTATCTCTCTAACCCTCAGATGCCTTGCCTACCTTTTTGCCGTGGATCTTGTAATCTGAGAGTTCTGTCACTGTCCTGGTGTGAGGGTTGCTGTCCTGTCCCACCGGGAGAGTTCCGCTCTGGTCTCGCTGTCAGGGTTGCTGTGTTGTGCTGCTGTTGGGGGAAAAGGCTGTGCTGTTGTTAGGGGGGCTGCTTAGGCTGAGGTGAGGGCTGGGCTGAGGGCTGGTGCACCTGTACCCTAACTTGCCTCCTAAGCTGTTCCCTGTAGCCCTGATCTCCAGTGCACTGTGCAGCCCTCAAGCCTTCTCCCTTGACCCCTCAAGCCCTCCGGCTCTGTCTGTCACCCTTGAGCCCCCCAATGCCCCTCAAGTCCCCTCTCAGCTGCCCCTCAGCTCCTGTGTGTCACCCTTAATCCTCTCTTTGCCCCTCAGCCCCCAGCTTCTTGGTGTCACCCTCCAGCTGCCCCTGTCACCCTCAGCATCTGTGTGTCACCCACTGTCCCTTCTCCCTGCTCCTCCCTCAGCTCCCAGCCTCTGCCACCCTCCAGCCCCCACAGTACCCCTCAAGCTGCCCCTCAGCCTCTGTCAGGCCCTGAAAGGACCCTAAAAAAACCCTCTAAATTCCCTAAAAAAGGCCTAGTTTTCAAAGTGTCCCAAACACCTCACAAAAACACAAAAAGAGTGTCAGAATACACTAAAACCACCCTACTTTTAAAAAGCCCCTAAAACACCCCTAAAAATCCCCAAAGAACCTTTTGGGACTACTTAGAGATTTTTTAAAGAGCTCTGAGAATACCTCTAAAATCTTGAAAATGCCCTGTAAGACCCTAAAAAAGTCTATAAAATTCCCCCAAAAACCCTAGAAATAACCTAGTCGTAAAAAAAGTTCTCCATATACCCTCAATACTCTCCAAAAAGCCCTAAAACTTTTTAAGTAGTCCTTAAAAAGCCCTCAAAATATTTGAAAACACCCCTAACAATTCCAAATAGTGGTAAGACATCCCTTAAAACACCCTAAAATGTTCTTTTAAAAGCCCTGAAAAAGCCCTAAAGGTTCCTAAACATTCCCAGAGAATTCCTAAAAAACTCCTGCAAAAAAAACCCCTAAAATATCCTTAAAAATCCCTGAAAAAAAAACCTAATAAAACACCTAAACGTCTGTTCAACTCCTACCTGTAACTGACTGGCCTCCAAACCTTATCTCTACCTTCCAATCGGGGTAACTCCCTGCAGCTGCTGGGACGGCTCTGGGGCTGTCCCACCATGAGGGTGGCACCTGTGCCCTAACCCTGCCTGGCACCCCATGTCCTTTGCACCCCAACCCTCAGGGTCAGCTCTTCACCTGTCCAGCCCCCCCATCTTTGCCCCTCAGCAATGTCTGTGTGTGTCCCAGAGCCGTGTCCAGGATCCCACGAGCTGCCGCAGGGAGTCACTGGTGGGCAGTGGGGGAAGTGAGGGACGGGGCAGGGCGACCTGGATTTCAGAACCCCAGCAGACGGCCGGGCACTCAGCACCACAGGCACCCGAACACCAACGCCATCATTGCTCCTTGCACACAAAACTCACCTGGCCAGGTTCCTGATGGCAGACTGCAGGAGGCACTTGGCACTGTCAAACCAACCCGAGTGGACACTGGTGCCAGCTTCAGTCTGGGAGGCATCCTGTGCAATGCGGAATTTCAGCAGCCAGCTGGCCACTCCGGGACACAGGCCCCTGTACAGCAATGCCGGCCATTTTCCCTGGAAACAAAACTCACCTGGCCAGGTCCCTGATGGCAGATTGCAGGAGACAATTGGCACTGCTAAACCACCCTTCCATCCTGCAGGGGCCTTCACCTCCCTTCTCTGTCCAAGGCCCGGCTCCCCTCACCCGGCCGCATGGCTTCCCCTCCTGCACCCAGTCCGCAGCCAGGCAGGGCAGCTCTGAACCTTTCACCCACCGGAACCAAGAGAGCTTCCCCTGGGACTTCTCTGCTTCTAACCCCCTGTGTGCTCAGAGGTGAATCCATGTCCCCAGTGGCCACACCAGGTGCCAATATTCAAATCTGAGGACTTATTGGTTTGACCTATTCGTTTGATAAAACCACACATTGGTTTGATCCCAAAAAACTCACTTCCTTTTCAAACCAGGACAGCGGGACAAAGGGATCGGAACAGAAAATCCTGAACGAGCTCAGTAACAAAAAAATAGGGGTTAAATGTGAAATGAGCGGCTCTGATTGACTGGTCCAGCACAGCCCGCGTCTCTCCATCCCCGCCCCCACCTGCCCAGAGCCCCAAGGTTCTCCCTCCCCAAAAAACCCCCAGCCCGGGGCTGCAGCGTCCCGGAAAGGCCTCAGCCAATGGCAGCGCGGGCTGAAGGCAGCTTAGCCAATGAGAGCTCGGAGTGTTGGATTTCCTCATCGGTTGCCGGGCAGAGCCCGTGGCCGATCGCTGACCAGAAGAGGCGGCAGCCAATGAGAGCGCGCGGCCCTGCCGAGCCCGCCCTGCTCCGGACTGGCGCTCCCAGCGCAGCGCGGCTGCTTTGGGGCTGCTGCTCCCTGCCCGGCCCCGGCCATGGGGCGAGGGGCGGCAGCTGGGGCCCTGCTGGTGGCACTGGTGGTGCTGGGAGCCCCCACGGCTGCGGGCGCGGAGCTCTCGGGTGAGCGGGGGGCGGGAGGCGCTGGGACAGGGGGGGAGAAGGGGGAAAAGGGGGCAAAGGGGGGAGCCCGGAATCGAGGGGGAGCAGGAGGGGACACCCCAAAGGGAGAGCGGGAGGGGCTGAGGGGTGGGGGAGGGGTGGGAGAGGGTGGGGGAGGGGGTAAAAGGGGAGGTGGCACACCATATCTGAGCGGGAGGGGTCTGGGGTTTGGGGAATTTGTGGGAAAATGGGGATTAGGGACCTAAAATTGATTTTGGTGCGGCCGGAGTGGGAGGGGAGAGGATGTGGAAGGGGAAATGGGGGAAGGGTGGCAAAGAGGAAGCGGCAGCGCGGGCAGGAGGGTCCCATGGAGGCCGTGGCGCACAGGGGGTGCGGAGCGGGGAATCCAGGGTGGCCCCCGGAGCTCTGGGGGTGCTGGGCCCCACCCGAGCTGTGTGCTGCACTTACAGCGGTGTTCCTGCACATGGGAAAGCAGGAATGTTACTTCATTAACGGCACGCAGAAGATAAGGTCCGTGGAGAGGCTCATCTACAATCGGGAGCAGCACCTGGTGTACGACAGCGACGTGGGGCTGTACGTGGCGTTCAACCCGTATGGGGCGATGAATGCCAGGCGTTTAAACAACGACCCGATGTGGCTGGAGTACCAACGGACTTCGGGGGAGTGGTTCTGCAGAGTCTGGTACGAGGGGTCCACCCCGTTCATCACGGAGCGCCGAGGTGAGCGCGGGGCCGAGCGTGTCCCCTCGGGCCCTGCTCTGCCAATGACCCTGAAGCCCCTCAAAATCTCCCTGGGAATCGCCCTAGAGCCCTCAGCCCTCCTTGTGCCCATCCCCGGGGCCCCTTGTCGCCCTCAGTGACCCGCTTATCGCTCCCAGTGCCCCCCTGCACGTCCATTTCAGCGACGCGTAAAGCTGACGCTTTTTAGCTAATCAGATGGCGTCTCTCTGATGACTCATCTGTTGCCAGGCAGACCTTCAGCGCCGAGTGCCCCGAGCTGGACTCGGCCTCCCAGTGCGGCGCACTCCATCCCAGTTCCATGAAAGTTCCTCCAAGGCCGTCCCACTCGCTCCCAGTCCATCCCAAGATCCCTCCCAGTGCCTTCTCAGTCCCTCCCACTTCTACTCAGGTCATTCCTTGTCCATTCCCAGTTCATTCCCAGATCACAATCCTCAATCCCTTCGCCCCTCACCCCTTCCCATTTCTCTCAATGCCGCCCCAGTCCCTCCCAGTCCTTCCGAGTTCCACCCAGCCCCTCCAAGTTAATTTCCAGTCAATCCCAGTTAATTGCCAGTTCATTCCCAGACCTCCACCCTCTCTCCAACTACTCCCCATCCCCTCCCACCTCTCTCAGTGCCACTAATCTCCCTCCCAGTCTATTTCTAGTGCCTCCCAGTATATTCCCAGTCCATTCCAGTCCCTTCCAGTCCATCCCCAGTCTCTCCCACTCCATCCCAGTCCATCCACAGTCCCTCCAACTCCATCCCCAGTCCCTTGCCAGTCCCTCCCAGTCCACTCCCATTCTCTCTCCAGCCCACCCCAGTCCTCCCTTCTCTTTCCCAGTGTCCCCCAGCTGATCCCAGTGTGTCCTCGCTCTCTCTCTCGCTCTCTCCCAGTGCCCGCCAGCGTGTCCATCTCGCTGGTGCCCCCCTCGAGCTCCCAGCCCGGCCCCGGCTGCCTGCTCTGCTCCGTGATGGATTTCTACCCTGCTGCCATCCAGGTGAGGTGGTTCCAGGGCCAGCAGGAGCTCTCGGAGCACGTGGTGGCCACCGACGTGGTCCCCAACGGGGACTGGACCTACCAGCTGCTGGTGCTGCTGGAAACCCCCACCCGGCGCGGGCTCAGCTACAGCTGCCAGGTGGAGCACGTCAGCCTGGAGCAGCCCCTGAGGCGGCACTGGGGTACGGGGGAGCCCCTGGGGGCGCTGGCAGAGCCACTGGGCTGTGCTGGGAGGCACTGGGAGGGAGCTGGAGAGAGCCGGGCTGGAAGTGGGAGAGAGGCTGGGGGCAGGGCAAGGGCTGGGAAGGGGTTTGGGGGGGTCCTGGTGGGCACTGGGAGGGAGTTTGGGGGTGCTGGGTGTGACTGGGAGGGAGTTTGGGGGCGCTGAGTGCAAAGGGCAGGGGGTTTGGAGGATGCTGGATGCGACTGGGAGGAACTGGAATGAGACTGGAGGGGGCCCTGGGAGGGCCTCGGGGTGTCGGTGAGAGGTTTTGGGGGTGCTGAGCCCTGCGGATCCCCCAGAGATGCCGCCGGACGCCGCCCGCAGCAAGATGCTGACGGGCATCTTGGGCTTCGTCTTCCTGGCGCTGGGGCTCGGCTTCTCCCTGCGCAAGAAGGTCAGGGCCGGTGCCGGGGGTGGCGTCCCCGCCGTAGCGGAGCGGGTGCGCTCCTGCTGGGCCCGCAGCCCGGTGTCACCCCCTTTTCTCTGCCCACAGAGCTCCTGAGCCGGCGGCGGCCGCAGCCCCTCCCCGTGGGCTCAGGCCCGGCCGGGACCCCCCGCTCCGTCCCCGCTCCGCTGATTTTGGGCGGGGTCCCGTGTCCCCCCCCAGCCCCGCCGGCGCTCTGCCCCCGCCCAGTGCCTGCTCCCAGTGCTCCCAATAAAGCTTCCCAGTTGGGCCCGGGACCGTTTATTGGGGGGCGATGGGGAGGGGTTTGGGGTGGGGCGATGGGCCGGATTTGGGTAAAGGGAGGGGGACAAAGGGTGGGGGCTGGGCCCGGGGTAGCGGGAGGAGGAAGAGGACGAAAAAGAAGGAGGAAGGAGGGAGTGGACGTGAAAGAGAGATGAGGGGAAGGAGGGGGGAGGAGGAGCAGGAGGAGCGATTGAACCGGGAGAGGAGAGGCGGGAGGAAGAGAAGGGGGAGATGAGGAGAGGAGCAGAAACAGGAAAGTAGCGGGGATCCCCCGGCCTTCATCGAGGTGTCCACGGGGGGGCCAGGAACATGTGGAACCCCCAGCCAGGTGTGTTCCCAACACGGGGGGCTCTGACCCTGGGGGTCACCCGGTATTATCCAGCGCGGATCCTCCCACGGGAGGGGGAGCTGGAGCGGGGCACGGAGCTCGTCCCGACCCGGGGCACTGCGGGATCCGGGGGCAGCAACACATGCTCCTACTGCTCCATCCCTCCTCCTGCTATCCGGCTGTGCCCTCACGCAGCCCGGGGGGCCCCGAGAGCGCGGGGCGGGGCTGTGCCGTGTGCAGAGCACGCCCCTGGCTACAATTGGGCGATGGTGCCGTCACTCGTGGTTGTGGCGCGCTGATTGGTGGGAGCGGGGCGGAGGAGGGCTCCGGTGGCGGGCTGGGGGCGGCCGTGGCTCGAAAGCGGCGCCGTTGTCGGGGCTTTGTTGCGGACCGTGGAGTGGTGGCGGCGGAGGCGGCGGCGGAGCTCGGAGGCGGCCGCAGCGCAGGTGGGAGCCGCACTGGGTTGTGCGGGGGCTCGGGGCTGGCTGCGGGCCTCGGGGGCGGCAGGGGGCTCGGGCGGGTTCGTTGTGCCGTGTCCGGCCCGTGTTGCCGCTGGCGTGAGGGCGCTGCGGGAGCGGCTGCCCGCGGTCTCCTTGCGGCCGCTGCCTCGGCAGGAGCCGCTGCCGGAGCAGCGCTGGCTCGGCCCGGTTGCTGTGGCTGGGACAGAGGGGGCTGCCCCGTGCCCGGGGCTGTGCGGGGAAATTCCCGTGGCCGGAGATGTCTGTGCGCAGAGGAGACAGAGGAGTCCTGTAAAAGTGACTTTATTGCTGGGCAGAGAGAGAGGCCGTGGGGCATTTGCCGTGTGCTCTCTGCCATTGTTGTAGTTCGCAGCCTCCTTTTTATTCTCATTTTCCCGGCCTCATCTCCCTCTCCCTTTGCCCACTGGCTGAGGTGCTTGGAAGGTTCAGACTTCCCGATCCGCCAACTGCATGTCCTCGTTAATGTGCACCCCCACTTTTGTATAACAGCCGGTATTCACAGCTCTGTTAAGTCCTTGTTCTTCTGGAATTTCAGGAATTCAGCGGGACTTTCTGTGAGCAGCAGTCCATTTTAATTAGTAACATTTTTTGCAGCTGGTGGTTTCGCCCAGTTACTTCCTTATCTACAAATCCCTGGTGCCTTGCTCCCCTGCTGAATGAGCTGCACTCTCAAGGTGTGGAGCATGGTAAAAAGATGAGAGTTGCTGTAGCACATCAGAAGAGAAACAGCATTCGTTTAACCCATGGTCTGCCAGGAAGCTACAAATCCGTGTCCCCTTCCCATCCTTTCCACGTTTGGACCAATACATGAGCTGCTTAATTTTTCCGTTGTTTTTGGATTGGGTTTTTTTTTTCACCACTTTTCCTTTGTCGTCTATTTGCCAACAGCACTTTGAATCATTTAATTTTCCACAAACTCCTCCTTTTTCTGCTAACAGATGATCTGATCCCATCCCATGGTGAACTGTTGTGTTCCTCATTTCAGTGGATTGGTCAGCAGGAAGGTCAGGAGCTGGAGCTGTCTGGTTGGTTATTGCGAGGGCAGCTTGTAATCTAATGATGCCATTGAAATGAGAAATGGGTTCTGTGGCTCCTGATATGAATTGGTTCGGGTTCCCAGGGGCTGGTCCATGGTGTTGTAGGATTTGTTCTGCTGGCCGTTCATCTTTTCCCCGATTTTGGCCACTCTCTCCAGCCAGGGCTGCATCAGTTGACTGCTTTTGTCTAACTAAATCATCAAATCCTTGGATTCCCAACTGATTTCCCTGAATTTTTGGTAGCAAAAAACCCCCACTGCTCTTATATACCCTATATAACATAGACAGTGACAGCACATGTTGGAGTGGGCAGAGGGATGATTCCCCTCCATTTATTTATAGTGAAGTTTTCCCAACATTCTCCATGTGCTGTTTCCCTTTGCATCTTCACCCGTTTGTGTTGCAGGGTCAGATATCCTCCCCCTGGGCTCTGCCTTGAGCTGTGCAAATTCCATCAGTGCCAGCAGGCAGAGCTTGGGGTGAGGGGCAGAGGGAATCAGCCCAATTCCTGCCCCGGGCAAGAGACCCAGGTGCATTGTCCACACTTTGCCCAGCAGTGTTCGTTTGCATTTCTAAAGCTTCTCTGCAGGCTGCCTGGAATGGAGCTTCTCTTCCAGGGCAGCCATCTCGTGAGTCACATGTGGCCCCCCAGAATCTCCTTTTTTTAAAAAAAGTATTAACTATTTATGTTCAAAGTATTACAGTTAAATCTCTTCGATTTTGCAAAATGCAACATAAAGGAGAACGTGGAAAAACCCAGACCAAAAGTTGATTCTTACACTTCTGTCCCAAACCTACCTGACAATATAAAGTGGGAATATTATGAAAAATTTTTCTCATGTTGTAATTTTTTCACCAAAACTGCAGGAAAAACAAAAACTCTCCAAGAATCTCTATAGTGTTAGAGCGTCAAGGCATTCCTTGGTTCTGGCCAGGATGTGCAACAGAAATAATTTCTTTCACAACTAGCCCGACTGTGCAGAGAAAATCATTCCATGCCATGTGAGTTTTACTCGATTTTTCTTAAACTTTATGTAGTCTGAACCAATCTAAATCCATTGCTTTAATGTTCATTGCTTCCAAGTTGTGTGAGTTTTTAGTATTTGGTTTCCTGTTGGACACGGATTCCTTCCCCTCTGATGTGAATTCGGTCTCCTCACTCCTGGATTTCCTTCTCAGCCTTTTCCAGCCCAGGTGTCTCCAGCTGTGCCCAGGCAGTGTCTGGGGTAGCTGTTGGTTGCTGTTTGCTGCTGGGCAATGTTGATGTTTTGTTGCTGGTCGTTATCTCTGTGGGTGTCTTTTGTGCTGTTCCCAGTCTGTTGGGATGTTAAACTCATCTCCATTGAGTGGTGTAACACCCCTTAAATAAAACCTTTAAAATTCCTTTCCCCAAGGCAGAGAAAACCAAGCCTGAGCAGAGAAATAAGGTTTAAAAGAACCAAAATCGGTACATTTTGCAGCAGTGCAATGGCAGGCAGCCCAGAGTGTGGGTGTGAGTGAGCCCCAGAGTGGAATTGTGCCCTGGTGTTCCCCAGCAGCTGTGGCAGTGCAGGCCCAGGCAGCGCTGAAGCTGCAGCAGTGGCAGCAAGGCTTGGCCCCAGTGGCTGGAGATGGCAGAGGAGGGTGGCCAGGATTGCAGAGGATTCCAGGGGAGGATCTGTGGGCAGGCGCAGGGGCTTGGCCCGCTGTGGAGCCCTGGCTGCTGCTGTGTTGCCTTCAGGGCAGGCTCAGGGGCGGCCTCCCATCCTCCTGCTGCAGGCGGGAAGTGCAAATCTCCGGGGCTTCAGAGCCCTTGAGGCCAGGCTGAGGGGTCCCCCCGTGTTGAGCTGTGCTGGCAGCTGTTTCTGGCCTCAGGGACACTTGGCATGGGCCCCTTGGCCACCAGTGGTGCTGCTTTGCACTCCTTAGGCAGGAGCCGATGTCCTGGCTGGGTGTTGGCAGCAGCAAAGTGCCAGGGCAGGCTGTGTGCCAGCCCAGCTTGCTGTGGGAGAATATGCCTTGATATCTGCCCCAGTGGTTGCTGAAGCAGTGAGAATTGCTTTTGCCCCCCTGTTAGGTGCCATGGTGTCAGCAGAAGATATTGAAGCCTTCCTGCTCAGGGCATTTCAGTGCCAGGCTCTCACAGGAACCCACAGCTGCGCGGGTTGAGCTGAGCATGGGGCGGTGACCTGCGCTGTGTCTGATTGCCCTTCCTTAATAACAGCCTGTCTTGTAGCTCTTTTCCCTTCTGCTGCCCTTGCAGAGCCATGCACAAACACATTTTCTCCCTCAGGCCAGGGAATGTCCCATAATCAATCTGTCCCAGCCTGGGTCTGGAGCTCTGTCCCTTGAGTGCAGTCCTGGGTTCCTTGCCAGCCCCTCTCCAGGCTGTTCAAACAGGAGGCTGGGTTAAACCCTTGCCCTGTCCTCAATTCTGAATCCTCCTGTGCCATTGAACAAGATTCATGCTGTAATAACTGAGCCCTGCTCATCCATTTAGAGGCTCTTTTGTTGTCAGAGCTTTAACTTGATGCCAAAATTGAACTGTAGGATATCCTATGTAGGGTTAGACATTTTAGCACAAGAATTCCTTTGGCAAGACCCTGTTTAACATCCACCTGTAATTCAAAGTCTTTTTCACTGTCTGGAAGGC
Source organism: Zonotrichia albicollis (assembly GCF_047830755.1). Classification (NCBI taxonomy): domain Eukaryota; kingdom Metazoa; phylum Chordata; class Aves; order Passeriformes; family Passerellidae; genus Zonotrichia; species Zonotrichia albicollis. The sequence continues at coordinate 4,552,357 of NC_133849.1, forward strand.
CCAGGCCAGCCACCTCAGGTAACCTTCATTTTAATACTGAAAAATTCTGTGTTTCTTCCTTCTGTCCATCCATCCAGTTTGTTGACTGGTAGGATAGGAGTGTTGTAGGGAGACATCCTTTGCTCCAGAAGCCCTGCCTTAAACAGGGACTCAGTACTAGGCTGTGAGCCCTTCCTTCCCTCTCTTGGAACAGGGTATTGGTTTTAGAAACCACTTGTCCTGGTTGCTCTAAAGGAATTTGTAGAGGCTCCAAATCTAATTTTCCCTATATCCCTGGGACTGCCCACACTTCTGTGTTCATTCAGCATCGGCCTTGTCATCTTTTCACACACAGGTAGAGCAGAACTAGCCTCTGTTTCCCTTTTACAGTATTAAAATCCAGCTCTCAAAGGCCTTCCTAGTTAATTACAATCACAGGAGGAAGAAAAAGAAATTAATGTTATTCAAACCTATCCCCCACAGCTTCTAATAATGGTTGAACAAATCATATCTGCTCATCTTTCCCATTCATTCCCTTAAAAATTTAAATATTCTTTTACTATTTTCCCCTTTAGGTCTAAGATTCAGAGTGGATTGAGAGGCCCCTGTGTCCATCAGGAAATGCCTCCTCTCAATGCAGACCCACCCTGAATGTTCTCAAGGGCTGCAGTGTGGAGGGTCCCTGGTGTGATGGGGGCTGTGACAGCCCTGGCAATCCATGTGCATCAAGGGGTGGACTTGCTGGTGCTGAGGGTGCTGCTGTCTGTGCTTGCAGTGTCCTTGTGCCCTGCAGCTGGAGCCCTGGTTCCTTGCCAGGGGCTGTTTGGGTGGGCTCTCCCCTGCCGAGGAGGGCAATGCCTGTGCCAGGTGCTTGTGGCCGAGCCCGTGCCCTGGGTGCTGGGGCCCCCTTGGGCCCTGGGGTTGATCCCTCAGGGGCTGTAGGAACTGTGCCCTGGCCTTTGCCTTCAGCTTGGCCTTTTGCTGCTCCCTTCTTACACTCGCCTGCTGTGCCTTTGTGCCCAAGTGCTGCAGGGCCTTCTTGTGCCCCTCCTGCAGCCCCCTCAGTGCCTGTGGGTGCTTGTCTTGCTTTACAAGAGAGGTGTCTGCTCGGGAAGGCAGAAAAAGCCTCTCTTGGAATGGAGAAAGCAAACCCCCTCCCTCTTAATTTTTAGACTAGTGAAATGAAGGGGCTCTCAGGCAAAGATATGGGAGTAGGAATACCAGTTCTTTACTAGTGTGTATAATAAAGCAAACAAACAGCAACAGCTGCGGCACTGACAGCAAACAGAGCCCGGAGCCAGTCCCGGCCTTTGGGCTGCGGCGCTTTCCCCTTGGGTGCAGTTCCGGGCACGGCCGGCAGGGGCGCTGGTGGCTCCCGCGGGGCGGGGCAGCGCATCCATCCCATGGGAACCTCTCTGAACGGAAATAGAGCAATCCCTTCATCTAACTCTTTCACTTTTTTACCTTCTATGGCCTTTCTCCTGTGTTTTGGGAAAGAATTTGGAGAGGGCTGCCTTTTAACTGAGCTCCTAGTGTTTCGATAAGGTGATTCCTGTAGAGAGAGAGAGTTTCCCTGAGCAGCCGCAGCTGTGGTTACCAAGGGGACGTAACTCAGAGCAGGACGGGGTGAGGGGAGGATATCCCGCCGAGGCTCGGTGGGAGTGTGGGCAGGGTCTGCTGCTGCCGGAATCGGCAGAGGGGGATCTTCCCGTGGAGGCCGAGGCGGAGCGTGGGCAGCCCCCAGATGGCTGATGGCGGCTGATCCGGCAGCTCCCGGCAGAGCAAAGGCAGGTGGGAGAGCCCGGCAGCAGCGGCGGTGCCCAGCGCAGGTGGCACGGGCAGGGCAGGCGGGGATGGGATGGCTGGGACCCCCCCTGGGTGCGGTGGGCGCGGTGAGCTCGGAGCAGGCGGCAGGACAGAGCAACCCCCATCTTGCCCAGCATGGGCGGCAGAGCGGCCGCGGGCCAGGCAGTGGGAGCAGGGCACACAAATTGAGCGACAGCGCCGGGGCAGGTGGAGCTGCCCTGGGCAGTGAGGCCGCACCTGGGATGGAAAGCGGGGCAGGCGGAGCTGAGGCGGGCAGCGAGCCGGGACCCGGGACAGGCGCCTCGGCCGCGAACGGAGGGGCAAGAGCTGCAGAGGATCCCACTCTTTTTCTTATTTTTCCTCTTCTTCCCCTTCATTTTATTTCCCCTTTTTCTTTTCTTGTTTTGTCTCGGTTGTTTCTGATACTTTTAAGACTTTTATTCTCCTAAAATCCTCTGTCTAACATATGGCATATTCTCTGTTCTACACGATTGAACGGGATTACTTTACAAATAAATCCACAGCCTAACAAATCTAAACTTCTTCTTGGATACTTTGAAATGGTGGACGAGCTAACTCACGACCTCCTAATGTTGTTTTTCTCATCACCTTTTATTTATCCTTTGGCAAATTAAGCCTCTTTCAGTTACTTGCTTTGCTACTCCAAAAATCCCAGTGCATGCATAGCTCCTCAAAAAATGATCACAGAAAGCTTGAGTACCTAGTGGGTTTTCTGATGCATGTCTTCTAATATTTTCCTAGTAAGCACATTTTATTAGGTAATTGTCTTCCATCAAGAAGTTTCCATTTCCCTGATTTATCTTGTTCACTTCCTGTCTTTTTTAAGTCTTTTTTTCTCGGCTTCCCTAAACTTTGGAATTTCCGGTTTTTCCTTGTTTGGATTTCATACTAACATAACTCTTTCAGCTCCATTTTCTGATGCATCCTTAGCTTTGTGATCTGCCAAATTATTTCCTCTTGTTTCTGGGGTCTTTCCCTTTTGGGGTTCCTTAATTTTTTTCTATAGCTATCTCTTTTAGGTATTTTAATGCCTCCAAAACCTCTAAAATAAGTTACTCATGTACTAATCCTTTTCTTCTTGAATTAAGTAATATTTTCCTTTCCAGATTTTTTAAAGGTATGTACTACTCTAAAGGCATACCTTAAATCAGTATATATATTTCCTTTATATGGTGTTAAATATTCTAGTGCTCTTTTAAAAGTATATAATTCACAAGTTTGAGCTTACTAGTTTAAGGTTAATTTCCCTTTTTCCATAGTTTGCATGTTTTTCCCATCAACCACTACATACCCTGTATTTTCTCCTTTTGCAAGGAGTTGTATCTCTGTTAGCAAACATAACTCCCAAAGGACCAGTTTTTTTTCTTTTTTTTCCTCCTCTATCCAACTTACTGGTTTTCTGTCTCATTTTCAAGATCTTATCTATTCATCTTCTTCCTCTGTTTTTCAATTTCACTAACAACCTAAATACCACTTTTCTTTCAACTACTCAAACAAAAATAAAAAACTTTTTTCTCACACTACTTTCAGTACAATACACCTCCCTCCAAGGAGATACAGTGAACGTTAAAATACAGAATATACATTACCTGTACTTTCAGTCATCTACATTCACTCACTTTTATTTCCCATTCTCTTCCACACATTCATTCCCGCCCTCAGGACACAGAGTGGATCCCTGTTGACAGAGAATCGCGGGTCCCTGTGGCCCCCCCTGGCCTTGGGGTGGCCTCTGGGTCTCAGGATCTCCGGGCCTCCTGGGAGGGCCCTGACTCTGCTGCCTCCTGTGCCGTTCCCCTGTGGGGCTGATTTGTGTGTCACTCACACTCTTTAGCCACGGCCCCCTCACAGGCCCTGGGGACAATGGCCCGTTTGCAGGTCACCTGTACCTTATGCCACAGCCCCCACACGCCAGGAGAACAATGGCTTATTTGTGGGTCACACACTCCTCTTTCCGCAGCCCCCCTTCCCACCTGCCCGGGAAGGGCTGATTTTGTGTGTGACTCACTCTCACACACAACAAGACAACAATAAGGTAGCTTTTGTTATGAATTATCAAATCGAGAGCCAAACTTATAAGAAAATTTAGCAAAGATTTATTAATTTGTCTTTGAGACTGAAGTTCGGTTGTCAAAACCACCACAGCCAAGAGTCAGCGTCGAGCCCGGGTTCGGTGCTGGGTGAACACGGATCTGACCTGCGAATGTCAGAGTCTCCCCCTGTTCACAAATGCTGCCTGACACAGCGAGTTCTTTTACAGTTTATTCTGCTCGAGGCAGAGATGACCGAATGTTCTTTGTGTCTCTTCCCATGCATAACCTTGGCTTTACCTGTGCAGAGGTGAACAAAGACTCAGTCCCGGTATCTGATGTTGTCAGTAGACTCCGGGGAAGTCAGCATTCACATGCATCAGGGTGGGGCTGTGGATCATCTTGGTAGCTGTAATGTCGAGGCGTTAATCACTCTTGGCTGGACCTGGTGACCCGGGGAAGCCAGCGATTATCGCCCTGGAAGCTTCTATTCTTTCATTAAAAACCCCGATGTTTATCTCAACCAAGTCCAGGAACTAGATGTATATGAATAAGACACTGCTCCTGGCCAGGATGGTCAAGAGACATAATGTGGATTTTACAATATTTTATACACTAGTAGCATGAATTATCTCTACCATATACTACACTTTCACATCACCTATTACAAGTTTTGGTGTTTCTGGCTAGTCCTCGTGCTCTTGGATATCCCTCAACCCAGCTGTGCTGCACAATCCCAGATGCTCTTGAGCATATCCTCAATCCGGCAGAATTTTGCACAACCGTGGATGCTCTTGGAATGTTAATTCCTCAACGCAGCAGGTTTTAATTCTGGATGCTCTTGGGCTCTCTTATCCCTCAAACCAACAGAACTTTTAGGAGCCCCTTTTGTCCCGTTTCCTAGTGGATTGGGCTCGGAAACTCCTCTGCTCCCTTGCTCTGAGGGGTCCAGCCCCTCTCTGAGACCCAGTCCCAGTTACCCCGGGGGATTCTCTCACTTCTCTTCTCACTCGCTGTGTCTCTTTACTGGCTGCTTGCCTTGAGGAAAGTCGTAAACGCAGCGTGGGAGACTCCAGCACTCACTTGGCAGGTCTGGGACAACCAGCCCTCGTCTCATTCACAGCCCCAAGCAGAGAATGAGGGGAGAAGGGAGCCCGGGAGCCCAAACAGCCCCGGCATCCCGAAATGGGGAGAGCGAAGCGGGGGGATCTTTTGGCATTGCTGGGACTGCCAGCAGCCTGGGCAGGGCGGGCACCGAGGAGAAGGGGGACCCCCAATCCAAGCGTAACCCCAACAGCTGGGACAGGGGGGAACCTCCACACACCAGAGGGGAGGGACCAGGGACGGGGAACTCCTGGGAGGCTTTTTCAGGGCTGAATCTTGGTGTTTGGGAGGTTTTTGTGGAGCCCTGATGGCCAGTGACTATTGAAGATGGAGGGGGAGACCCAACTTTCATTGTTCAGCATCGACTCCACTTTATTCATCAATCAGGCACTTTTTATAACAGTGTTAATTCACTTCATGCATATTGCAAAATCTGAGCTCCTGATAGGCTGTAGAGAAAACTTCAGCTCCTCCTTTTGTTTACAACACCTGAAGTTAATTTACTGAAACCAAGATCAGTGTTCCCACCATGATATGAAAGGTTCTCAAAACCTTCATATATGTTCCCAGACTGGCTGTCTGTCCCCAGTAGCAGCCAAGGACAGAACGGTCTGAGAATCTTGTTGTTTATATAAAAGGTGGCTGAGAACCTTAATTATTTACAGAATCAAGCCTGAGAACTGCTGCTTTACAGCAGGCTTCTATTTTTCCCTCAGCTGAGTACCTTCATGGCCTCTTTCTTTAAGCCATGCTTGAACCAGGCTCTCCACAAGTGACTTGTAGAGATGGACTTGGGCAGAGGGACCTTCAAACTCAGTGTGTTTTGGGGACGATGAAACAGGAAAGCCTTCTAAATAGGATTGTCTGGCAAAAGATTTTGTGAAAATAAAAACTATAAGGAAGATTGAAATGAAAGCAAGATCTGAGATACCTTAGTTAGTGAACAACTGGAAAACAATGGTGTGGCCCCACTGAAGGTAATCCCCTTTTGATGAAACAATTCCCTCTGCTTGCAGGCAGATCCAAGGGTCAGAGCAGACCATACTGGCTCAGCAGAAGGAGTCCAAAGAGGAGTTTTTAGGGTTTAAAGTGTAACACAGTATAGTGATGTAATGATTTTTACAGGCTGTATGTAAATGCTATAGGATTTGTATCTTGTACTAGATTGGTTAGTGAGAAATAGAATATTTAACACAGAAGAAGATCTGTTGTATTGTAACGGGACCCTTACTCTCTTACACTCTTCTCCTCTTACTCTGTTACCCTCTCACCCTCCCTACCCCTCTCTTCTCTTGGGCCTGCTCCGAGCTGTGCCTGGCAGCTCCAGGCAGGGCCCTGCACCCAGGCCCTTTGCAATAAACCGCAAGTTCCACGCCCTGGCTGCAGAGCTCTCTCGTCTCCGTCCGTCCCGACCGTCCTAACCCCCGACACTCCTACAAACGCTCTCATCCCTTGTTTTCCCCAAACCAGGATTTCCCATTGCCCAGGCCTAGGAGGCTGCGAGGAAGAGGAAGATGCCCCGGGACACTGAGGCAGGTGAGGAGGAAGTCAGTGCCCCTTTCCCCTCTGTGCTGCTCCATCTCCCAGCCCAGCACGGCCCCGGCTGCAGCTCAGCCCTGGGGGATCTCCTTGCCCTTGCCTGTGGCACGGAGGCAAATCCCATCCTGTCCTTGTCATTCCTTCCCCAGAGCAGGAGCTGAGCTTGGAGAGCAGGGAGGACAAATGCCCGCGGCAGAACCTGGTGGAAGAGGCCGTTTTGAGCGGCTCCACGGCACAGGAAGCCAACGGGGAGGAAAAGCCCCGGAGATGCCGCACGAGGAGGGGCTGCAAACGCAGCCGGCGGGGATCTGAGGGGGAAAGAGCCAGCCTGGGCCGGGAAGGCGGCCGGAGACGGAGCCAGAGCTCGGAGCTGGTGCTCCATGAGCAGCTCCATGATGGGGAGAAACCCCACATGTGCGTGGAGTGTGGGAAGAGCTTCAGGTGGAAATGCCGCCTGAATGTGCACCAGAGGATCCACACTGGGGAGAAGCCCTATGAGTGTGGGGAGTGTGGGATGTGCTTCAGCGTGAGCTCCAGCCTGATCAGGCACCAGAGGACCCACACTGGGGAGAGGCCCTACGAGTGTTCCAAGTGTGGGAAGAGGTTTCCAACCAGCTCCCTTCTCCTCCAGCACTATCAAAGTCACAGAGAGGAGAGGCCCTTCCAATGCCCCGACTGTGGGAAGGGATTCAAGTACAACTCCGCCCTCGTCAAGCACCGGCGCATCCACACAGGGGAGAGGCTCTATGAGTGTGATAAATGCAGGAAGAGGTTTCAGAACAGCTCCAGTGTCGTCCAGCACTATCGGATTCACACAGAGGAGAGGCCCTTCCGCTGCCCCGACTGCGGGAAGGGATTCAACCGCAACTCCACCCTCGTCATCCACCGGCGCATCCACACTGGGGAGAGGCCCTACGAGTGTCCCCAGTGTGGGAAGAGCTTCTACTGCAGCTCTAACTTGACCCAACACCAACGGAGGCACCACTAAGGGAAGCCCTGCGAGTGCCCTGAGTGCGGGCAGAGCTTCGTGCGCTGCTCCAGCTCCATCCCCCCCTGGAGGAGGCACTTTGGGCGCAGCCCTGGTCACTCACATTCCCTGTGATCCATGGTGGGAACTCACCTGGCTGCTTCTCCTCTTTGTTTGGCCTTAATTTCCCTCTACTTCACCTTCATCCTTTAAAAACACCCAAAACTGGGTTAAATTAAGGAAATTGATTGAATATATCTGAAGTTCCATAATTTCTCAGTTGTTTTAGAGGGAATTTAGGATTTGGGGATGTTTTCTGTGTGGAGTGCTGCTGTTGCTAAGAGGCAGGTATTTGATCTCACCCTTGTTGTGTTGATAAGAACTCCTCCCCTGACCCAAACCCCAACTCCACCCTTGGGATACCCTATAAAAACTCCACGGGCCTTCTTGTGCCCTCTCTTTGGGGGATAAGAAATGGATTCCCAAAGGATCAGCCCTATTCCTACCGGATTCCAAAGGATCAGCCTCATTTTTCACTGAATTCCTCAAGGATCAGGCTTTTCCCACTGGATTTGCAGAGGATCAGCTCTTTTCGACTGGATTCCCAAGGCATCAGCCCTTTTCCCACTGGATTCCCCGAGGATCAAACTTTTTCACTGGATTCCCGGAGAATTCTGACTCTGTAACTGTTGTTTTTTTGTTTGTACTACTGTATTTGTATTTTTAGTTTTTCCTAATAAAGAACTGTTATTTCTACTCCCATATCTTTTCCTGAGAGCCCCTTAATTTCAAATTATTATTGTTATTGTTATTGTTAGTAGTAGTAGTAATCAAAGGATGGGCCATATAAAAAGTTCATTAAATATGTAAATGAGTTTATGGTTATGCATGAGGGTCTATGAATATGTAACAGGCTGATGTAATTAAAACCAGATTAATTAAGGGGTGTCCCCGAAAATATCTGGGGCGTCTTGGTGGCCATAACAACCTTTGGTTCTTGTTTCCCATGACATCAGCCTGTTGCATATTCATAGACTTTTTGCATATCCATAAACTCATTTACATATTCTAGGAACAAAATTTGCTTCATCCTGTTTGGGGTCTCACCCCCATCCCAGCTCAATTTAGGATGTCCCATCCCTCTCCCAGCTCAGTTTTGGGACCCCATACCTATCCCAGCCTTATTTGGCGGTCCCATTCCCCTCCCACCTCAATTTGGGGGCCTCATCCCCTTCCAGCTCAATTTTGGGGTCCCGACCCTCTTTTCCCCGCTCTCCCTCCCCTTTCCAATCATTCCCCTAATACCCTCCCCGTGTTTGGTTTTGGGGGCTTCAGGCCCCTCCTGCTCTGTTTTGGGCTCCCGACCCCGTTTTGGAATTATTTGGGGTCCCCAGCCCATCCCCCGGGTCACCTTTCCCCCCCTCCCCAAATTCCGCTGCCGGCAAGTGATGAGTCATCAGCGAGACGCGCTCTGATTGGCTGGAAATTACCCCGCCTGGTCTCTGAGTATTTACCGCAAAGAGAGGCCTTGGTCTGTGGCTGGCAAGTGATGAGTCAGAGTTGGGCCGGGCGCTGATTGGCTGAAAATCACTGAGCAGGGCCAGTGCTCTGAGTTTGTGCCCAGCAAGTGGATGGATCGTCGTCAGTGTCGCGCGTTCTGATTGGTCGGGATCTGTTTTGGGGTGGGGACAGGAGGAACTGGGGTTACTTGGGGTTTATTTGGGTTTATTTAGGGTTTGTTTGGGGTTTTTTTGGGGTTATTAATGGACAATTTGGCGTTTATCTTGGTTTTTACTTGGTTTATTCATGTTTATTTGGGGTTATTTGGAATTATTTGAGTTTATTTGGAAGTATTAGTGTTTGGGCTTATTTGAGTTTATGTGGGTTTATTTGGAATTATTTGGGGTTCTTGGGGTTAATTTTGGTGTATATTCGGGGTTTTTTTCGGTGTGCTCGATATAATTTGGGGTTTTTTGGCTTTTACTTGGGGGAGGTTTTTTTCGTTTTTTGGGGTTATTTGGATTTGTTTGGGGTTATTTGGGGGATTTTTAGGTATTGTTTGGGGTTATTTAGGGTTTTTTTGAAGTGTTTTGGCGTTATTTGAGTTATTTGGGGCCACGTGGGGTCAAAAGCTCCGCGAATGTTTCTCCTGCAAAAATCGGGAATTTTTCCTTAAAACTCCGAGAGTTTTCCCCCCAAAAAAACGGGAACGTTCCCTTAAAAAACCGGACTTTTCCCAACCAATAGCAGCGCGCCCTGCTCCAAACCATCCAATCACCGCGGGTCTGCCCTCAGGAACACCAGCCTCTCTGTGAACCGATCCAACCAATCACTGCATGCCTCCCCTCAGACACGCCCGCCTCTCACCCCGAACAAACCAATCACAGCGTTCCTCTTCTCAGCTACTCTTGCCTCTCTCGACCTGAACTGACCAATCACCGGGCGTCTTCCCTCGGCAAAGCCCGCCTCCCCCACCTTCTCCTGTCAATCAGCATACCCTATACGAAACCAACCAATCACCGGGCGTCTCCCCACAACAACTCCCGCCCTCCCCGCCCTGCTCCGATGAATCAGAGCCGATTCCAAAGCAGCGCCCCCGACCCCGGGGCGGGGCATGGAGCGGGCGCCCCCTCTCCCCCCCCGCCCCCCCAGGACCCCCTCAGGGACCCCCGGGAGCCGCCCCGGGCTCGGGCGGCTCCTGCGGGAGGCGCTGGAGAGAGCGGGGGAGGCGCTGGGAGAGGACGGGGAGGCTCCGAGAGCTGCTGAGGAGGCGCAGGGACAGGTGAGGGGTCCTGGAGGGGTCGTGAGGGGAATTTGGGAAGGGGTCTTGAGGAGGTTTGGGGGTGATTTGGGGAGGGTCTGGGGGGAACTTGAGGGGGTTTTAGCGGGGTCTAGGGGTGCTGGGGGGGCTTTGGGGGGAATTTGGGGAGGGGTCCTCGGGGGGTGTCACGATCCATCCTCACAGATGTGTTTCGTGATGGTTCATGGATTTGATCTTAGGGTGCAAAAAGAACCAACACGGTACAAGGGGGTTTGCAATGATAATCGAAACAAATGCACCTTTATTGAATGACCACAGCAAAATGCGATAGAGGGATTAAGGGAGAGAAAAAGATGGGGGAAGAGAGAGACAAAAGAGAGCGAGAGAGAAAGAGAGAGGGGATAGAGCTAACAAACGTAGAGACGAAGTCCTTTGGTCCAGTCCAGTCGAGGATCCGCTGTTACGTCGGGGAGGTCTCAGAGGCCCAGTTCATCTGGACCCCAATTATACTCTTTTTCATTGGGGCGAGGGGGATGGATTTGCAGCCGAAACAAAGGTAGTTTATTGTATCTTCAGGGGGGTGGGAAATAAGGATACACACAGTCCAAGTTTGTCAGCAGGCGAGAGTCATTGTTTTTGTTGTCCACTGCCTACACCTGCAACATCCATCTTGCTTTGGGCAGCTTTCCTTCCATGCCCTGTACACCTCCCCCGAGTTGGGGCTTTCAGTCCCAGTCTCTTGAAGAAGGTGAGAGGGGCCTTCTCACATAGGGATTTCATGTCTCAGTCCCCTGATGAAGAGGTTTCTTACATCTCTACTTGTCTGTCACGGTGGTTATGAATGGTCTTCTCTTGGAGAAGGGGACCACCCTAACACTCAAACCAGCCAGGCTGAGAGGTAGGGAGGATCCCAGAGCTATTGCGCAAAAGGGCAGGATGCCCTGTGAGCTCAGTGTAGCGCATAACAAACAACATCTGTGAAAACAGCAACTTAGCAGCACTTTCAGGCCTCAGGCACATGACTTTCCCGGCCACCGGATCAGCAAACAGGGGTTTTAATTTTTTGGTGGTCTCTCTCCATGACAATCGTAAGGCAGACGAGGGATATTTCAGACAGACTCTCACAACACAGAACACACTTGTTCCCCCAGCTCCAGAAAACTTGATGCAAGAACAAAAACATTCCTGCAGGAACCACCAAAGGCCAAGGGGTGTTTGGCCACTTTCCCTTCCACACCGCACGCTCGGGCAAATTGCGCAGACCAAGCAGCCTTTCCCCTCTTCCCCATTGGCCTGAAGACACTGTGCACCAAGAGAAAGCTCCTGGACACCCGGCTATCCAGCAACAGCAATTTAATGTTCCTGGAGTGGGTGAAGGGAAAGGAAGTGCTGGCACAGGAGAGCTGTTCCCCGCAGGCTCAGGCGGCCCCAGCAGACGCAGCCTCCCGGATCAGTTCTCCACAGCGCCGCGGCAGGACACTCAGCCACGGGCACACAGGAAAGGCCGCGACTTCCAGAGGCGGCGGAGTTGGTCTCGCATCCTCTGGAGCCGGGAGGAGGGAACGCTCTGTACAGCTAAAAGGATGTGCAGAGCTTGAAGCGCCAGGCATGAGATGGCAGGGCTGCTGTCATCCGTCATGTCCTGAAGGGCTGCAGAGAGAGAAACAGAGGCACAGTCAGAGGCTGGATCTGCGGGGAGCTGGGCAGAGCCTCCAGCCTCGTCCGTGCCACGCAGCTGCTGGCACGGCCTGGAGGAAGCAGGAGCCAAGGACGAGCTGGCAGCTGCTGGCCAGGAATGTCCCGCAGGCCCCTGCAAGGTGTCTGCGCTGTGGCCCCGCTGCCCTTGGGGCGCGCACGGAGCGGAGCCGTCGGCGGGCGGGCCAGGGAACGCAGCTGCCAGCGGCAGCCCCCGCCGAGAGCCCGCGGGCCTCACTCACCGCTGCAGATGATGCGGAAGTGCGGCTGCTGCCCTGTCAGGTAGCGCCCGGCCATCCCTGGGGAGCACAGAGCGTGTCCTGCCTTCAGAGGCACAGCTGCCGCCCACGGGCGCTGCCAGCCCTGAGGCCTCACGCCCTGCTGGCCGGGCAGGGCTCAGCCCGGGCCCCTGGCGCACGCTGCCGCCCCAGGGCACGGCTGCCAGAGGGCGGCAGCAGCAATGCCCAGGCCAGCGGGGGCTGCCCATGCCCGCGTCCGGATCCTGCTGCCGGCACAGCAGGCGGGGCCGGGGCCGAGCTGCGGCAATGGGGCGGGCCGGGGAGGGAGCCGGGCTTGGCGCTCACCCATGAACCTGACGGCCGTCTCTCGCAGGGGCTCCTGTGCGCTCCGCAGGTAGGGCAGGGCCAGGCGCAGGTGCTCGACCTCTCGGCTCTTGTCCTCTGCCAGCTGCAGAGAGGCGGCAGGGCACGGAGGGAAAGGGTTGATGCGGGCCCTGCCCTGGTCCGGGCGCCCCCTACGGCCGGCGCTGCTCCCCCTGCCCACAGAGCCCCGAGGCCCGGCCCGCAGCCGCAGGCGCCGGGCTCGGCACGGGGCACAGGGCCCGGCGAGCCGCGGTGCCGCCCCGCAGCAGAGCCCGGCTGGCTCGGGGCTCCGTCGGCACCGGCCTCGGGGCCAGAGGAGCCTGGAGCAGAGCCCGCACGGCCCAGGGAAGGGAGCGGCGTGTGGGGCGCAGGTCGGTGCCCCTGCGTGCGGCACTGGGCAGGGGCCACAGCTGCCAGCCCCACAGACTGGGCACCGTGGGCAGGCGGCTGCTGCAGGGATTGGGCTGGGCATTCCAGGCTGTCCTTCCTTACCAAGCACTCAGCAAATCTCCACATTTGATCCGTCTGCAGCAGCTGCTTGAGATCCTTCCTCTTCAGGAAGCTCACTGCAGAAAGCAGCGTTTCCCGAGAGGCCTGCAGAGCAGCAGAGAGCCAGAGATGGCACCGCAGCCCAGGGCACAGGAGCCGCATCTCTGTGCCAGGGCCGGGAGGAGGCTGGAGCCCGTCAGGTGCCAGGGGCTGGGGAGACAGCTGAGCCCCCTCCCATGGGGACACCCAGGAGGCCTCACCTGTGCCACACACGGGTTCTCATCGTGGCAGTGGAAGAAGAGTGGGAGCAGGCTCTGGCTCACAGGCTTCTTCAGGGGCTTTTCTCCCTTTGCCACTACCAAGGCAATCACGTCTTTGAAGAGGCGAATGGAGAGCAGCTGCACAAGGCTGTTGTCCTGTTGAAAGGAAGCCAAAGCTCTCCACGTCCGCTGCTCCAGGCCCCCCTGTGCCCAGGCCCAAGGCAGCACCCAAGTGCCCGTGGCTGGGGGCACAGAGCCTCACATTGTCAAAGAGGTGCCAGAGCGCCTCAGCCAGCTGCAGGGCGATGGGGCTGGCTATTGCCAGGTCTTCCTGCAGCATCAGGAGGCTGAGCACAATGAGGGTCTTCTCCACGATGTCTTCATCCCTATCCCAGAGTAGCTTCACAAGGCTTTCGCTCAGGCTGTACATGCTCGGATCCTGTGTGCAAAACAAGGCTGGGCAGCCCCACGCTGCTGCTGCTGCTGCTGCTGCAGGGCTCAGAGGCCGAAGGCCTGTCCCAAAGCACTCAGGCAGCTGAACAGCGAGCCTGGAGAGCTGGGAGCAGCTGCCACAGCTGCCAAAGCCCAGCTAAGCCCAGGGGGCTGCTTGCCCCAGCCCCACGCTGCCAGCACAGCTTCAGCTGTTGCCTCCTTCTCACCATCGAGGTGAGCACCACGAGGCCTCGGAGCGCCACGCGACGCATGTGCCTGGACTGGCTCTGCAGGTGCCTTGTCAGGATCTCCAGGACTTGTTCAGCGCATTCGCTCAAGTCCAGGCAATCCAGGAGCTGCAAGGCACAGAGCAGGCACAGAGGTGCCCAGCTGGCAGGAGCTCAGAAGTGCACAGGGCCGAGCCAAGGCAGCAGCACAGGGCACGGGCAGCGTCCCAGGCAGCTGCGGCTGCGAGAGGGCAGAGGGGTGGGAGGCAGCTGAGCCAGGCAGCGCTGGCCATGGGGCTCACCTCCACCAGGAAGGCCAGGGCAGGCATTTCCCAGTCTGAAACGCCTTCGCTGAGCAGCTCAAAGAGGCCGGATGCCATGCTGCAGCACCAGATGATGGAGACACGGCGCATCTCCCTGGCAGGGAGAAAAAGGCACCATTGCTCCTGGGCCGGGCGGGCAAAGCTTTCCCAGGGCTGACTGGCAGAGCTCTGGTCTGCTCCCGAGCTCCCCGGGGGCGCTTTGGGAGGCGGCTGTTCCCGGGCACCCTCCTCTGCCGGCCTTTTCCAGGCTGCTCATCCCTCCCTTGGTGACAAGGCCCTGCCGCCCATGAGCACGGGGACTGTGTGGGGCGTTGTGGGCACAAAGGAGAGGGGCGGTGGGGAGAACGAGGTCTCACCTGGCCAGCAGACCCACTGCACAGTGGTGGGTGTCGGCACGGAGCAGCGTGTCCCAGGCACGTTTGCGCTCCATGGACAGCACCACGTGCTCATAGCGCATTTGGCAGAGCAGGGCCTTCAGGGTCTGCAGCGCAAAGCTGTGTGCAGAGCAAAGGCCAGGTCAGGCTGGGAGCCCCGGCTCCTGCCCTGGGGCATGGGAGGGACGGGGAGACTGGGAGGACTGGCACGGAGCACCTGTTGGGGTTGGCGGAGAGGCCGTGTTGCTCCTGGCATCCCTGCCAGAAGGTCTCAACCTCTTCTGGCATCTCCTGCGTGCTGATGTAAGCTTGGAAGAGCAGATGCAGAAAGAGACTGGGGAAATACTCCAGCACGACAGGCGAGCGCCAGGCCAGATTGAAGATTTTCCACAGTGCCACGGTTGCCTGCAAGAAATAAAACAGCCAGAGACAACGCTCAGTGGCCAAGACATCCACGTGGCAGGGACTGAGCATGCGAGGGAGAGGCCGGGGGAGACACGGGGGGAGCAGCCGGCCTGGTGCCCCTGAGCCCTGCCCCTAAGGCAGGATTCAGCCCAGTGCCTGAGGCAGGGAGATGCAGCTGGGGGGAGCACAGAGAGCTGGCTGCTGGAGAGGCGGCCTGGGGGCTGGCAAAGGCCGGCACCAGAAACTCACAGCCAGGGCAAAGACTCCTGCGTCGTCCCCATCGGAGGTGTACACGCTGTGCACGGGCCAGGCGCTCAGCACATGGAGGAGCAGCTGCAGCGCCGGCTCCGCAGTCCTGCTCGAGGACATGATGGTTCCCCACATGGTGGCGGCAGCTCTGTGGGGTCAGAGCTCTGTGTCAGGGCGGGCTCGGCCACAGCGCCGTGGCCTGGGTGGCTGCAGGGCCCCGCGCTGGCCTCAGCCCTGCCTCTGCCCACTGCCCCTGGCCGGCAGCGGCCAGCCAGCCCACATGGGTACAGGCCCCGAGGGGCAGGGAGGGAGCGTGGCACCAGGCTCAGGAGCTGACATGGCAGCACTGGAAAACAGAGGAGCCAGAGGATCCTGGAACTGCCCGCCTGTCTGGCAGCCAGCAGGGACAGGCTCTACAGGGTGACGGGCTGGTGAAGCCTAAGCCCTCAAGGCACGTGGGGCTGCCCTACCTGTCACACGATGGGGCCCAGCGTAAGAGGGTGATCAGCACGTCACAGGGGTGTTCCTGGGTCAGCTCCAGAAGGGCCTTGTCCAGCCTGTGCCCAGCAGACTCATTGGCCGTGAGCCACTGGTGGATGAACCTCACCATGGCGGGCACCTGCAGAGGGCACGGGGAGACTCACAGAGCTGCCAGAGCAGCAACTTCCCCTGAGAAGTGCTTCCCTTCCAACCGCATTGGGCCGGGCCTCGGAGGCCAAGGGAGCCTGGCAGACCTGGCTGGAGGTGCCACACCACTGCTGGGGGCGTCGAGTCCTCGCCCCAGGCTGCTTACTTGCATTGGATTGGAGACACCCTTCTCCACAAGCAAATCCAGCATGGCAGCACCGGTCTCGGCATCGAGGAATGGAAGCTTGGCCAAGACGCCCGTGCCCGCACCAGCAGTGTCTTCCTGCCAAGGGCACGTGATGAATTCACAGAGGGTCTGGGGGAGAAGGGCAGCGAGAGAGGGAGAATCCATGGAGTGCTCCAAGCCTGGTGCTTGGCTGAGCAGTGCCAGCAGGCGCAGCCCAGGTGGGGATGGCCGCAGGTACCTGCGCCGTTCTGCCCAAGCGGCCACGGGCGGCTTCCTGTTCTTGTGTCCCGTCCTTGGCTGCATCTGGCAAAGAGCGAGCGCAGCCAGAGCTGAGGGGCTGTGGGAGAGGCCAGAGAACAGCCCAGCCCTGAGCTCCCCAGGCAGGGAGAGCCTCGGGATGCCCGGGGGATGGAGCGCGGCTGCCAGGTGCTCCAGCCCAGCTTCTGTCCTATCCATGGATATGTCCACAGGGATGGGATGGGATGGGATGGGATGGGATGGGATGGGATGGGATGGGATGGGATGGGATGGGATGGGATGGGATGGGATGGGATGGGATGGGATGGGATGGGATAGGATGGGATGGGATGGGATGGGGCGGGGCCAAGCTGGCTACAGGCACCAGCCCTGTGGCCCAGCTCTGACACTCACGCTCCTGCAGCAGCTGGAACTGCTCCAGTTCTTCAGGCTGCTGTCCTGAGGTAGCTCCAGCCTCTTCCTCCTCCAGCCAGGCCAGCTTGGGCACGCTGGGGGGTCTCTGCTCCATGTCAGTCTTTGTGGGTAGGAGTGCTTGCTGAAGCAGAGAGGCCTCGGAAGGGCTGAAGATGAGCAAGTGCTGCAGTCTTGCCCTGAAGGCACCTGCACCAGAGGAGCCTCGGGAAGGCTACAGGACAGGAAGTCCCGCAGTCTGTCCTCGAGGGCAGCAGCAAGAGAGAAGTCTCAAGAAGGAAATAGGACTGCAAGTCTGCAGTCTGTCCTCGAGGGCACCGGCTGCAGGGATGGCAGACGCTTGGGAAATGCTCCACGTCCCCGAGTCCCGCAGCCTGGCCTCGAGGTCACCTGCACAGGGAATGCCTCGGAAAGGCTCCGGGTCAGCAAGGAACGAGCTGGCTGTGTGGGGGCTCCTCACAGCCCTGCTCTGTCCCGTCCTGTCCCGTCGCGTGCACCGAGCACTGTGGCGTGGCCGTGGCGCTGCCAGCACCTACGTCACGCTGTGTCACAAAGGGTCACCCTTGCACACTCTGTCCCTTTCCATCCCACGGTGACCACAGTGCACTGTGTCACAGAGAGCCCCAGGACACACCTCCACGTGCCCTGGGGACACCCCCACCCCACCCAAACTGCCCCAGCTTGCAGGCAAGACCTTGCCTCAAGTGTTGAAGACACAGCCCAGCAGGAACTTTAGCAAGGGCCCAAACAAGAAGCAGCTGCTCCTCTGCTCTGCCTGCTCAGGGCAGCAGAATGAGCCCCCACGGCTGCCAGCACAGCAGAGCAGGAAGGGCACCGGGGCCTTCCACAGGCCCTGCCACGGCCTCTTTGGGACCAGTGCCGGTGCTGGGTGGCCGGCACACTCGCAGGGGCATGACACAGACACGGGACGTGTGGCCCAGAGCTCCAGTGCTGCTCTGTCCCCTGGGCAGCGCTGGCAGCAGCAGCTGTGGAAGAGTCCCTGCCAAAGGAGATTTGCCATGCCCAAGGCCTGCCAATGCTGGTGCCTCTCTCCTGCCACAGAGACCTGTGGCCCCAGGGGACATCTCTGCCAGAGGACAGCCAAAGCCAAAGTGCCTTGGTGTCTATGTGATCTTTTCTGCAGGTGGCTGTTGGCAGGAGCACCTGGAGCAATTGGTGGCCACACTTGGTATCTGTCAGAGGCAGAGGCTGTTGTCCCTTCCTGGAATGAGTTTTGCTTAAAAGTGATTATCTGCAGCACAAAACCACCATCCACTATTGGCTTTCACAGGACAATGACATTCTTACAGAGATGCTGTCAAGTTGCCTTGTGTGCTTCTGGCTGTTTTGCTTGCTCTCTGGATAAAAACATCAGCCCAGCGTCTGATGGCCAATGCTGCGGGTGCTGCCCGTCTTGCTGTGGCCAGCAGCTCGTGCCCAAAGACAAGCGGGTGCCTTCTGGGCAAGGGGATGGACTGGCACGAGCAGCCACTTTCCCTGGTGTCACGGTTTGATGCTGGCACAATGCCATTGCCCCCATGAAAATACATTCTCCCTGGTGTCTGCTGTGAGATGTGACCAGGAACAGAGCGAAGCAGGCTCCAGCTGCGGAATACAAAGAAAAAAAAATCTTTCTTAACTTACAATATATAAAAGAAACACACAGAAATAATGAAAACATTCCAAACATTTCTCCTCCCCCCAACCAAATTCCCAATACATCCCAGTAAGGCAAAACCTTGGACTTGCAATTCAGTTGCCACCCCTCAGGTCACCAACTGTCAGTCCATCACCACCCCTCAGATAATCAACTCTCAGTTCATCAAGGAGAGAGGAGTCCCTCTTGTGCCACAGGCTTCCCCAGGAAACACAGTTGAAACCTCTTGTGTTTCCATGTCACACGTGGCACCGCCCGGAGATCATTTCCCATGGTGACATCTTCCTTCCATGCCCAGTGCTCTCACCACTGCACACGCACCAGAGCTGCTTCTGGGGTTCCCCTTTTAAGGATGCTTTGCCCAGTTCCAAAAATGAGCACAGACTCTCACTTTTGGGACACCTGTCCCTCCCAAATTCACCCCCTGGGGCCGAGGGGTCTCAAGAACAGAGATCTTCTTCCTCACTGAAGGCAAAGGGCACCACCACCCTCCTCATCCATCTCTGTTCATGCCACTCCTTCACATCACATCCCTGCACTCTCTTGGCTCCGAGCCATTGCCTCCCCTTAAATGCAGTCTCTGTGCCACAGGAAAAATGGTTCTGTCCATGGCTATGCAAGAAAAGTCCAGCCAAAGGCCACTCCATCATCTCCTCCCGCCAAGGATTCTTCTCAGCTTCTTCTGACATCTTTCACTTGCACCGACTTTGATCACACTTGCCCATTTTCTCCTATTTCATCCCTATCTTCTCATTCAGCTCCAGGAGGATCAGCATTTGTAAGGTTTCCATCATCCAAGAAAAGCGTTAAAATCTCGGGCTCTGCCTGCCCAGAACTCCCACGCTGGCCCTGCCGGGCACCTTCTCTCTGCACCCCTTCTCCTTCTCGGCTGTGCTGCCAGCACAAGATGGCAAATTTCAAGGTGGCACAGGCACAGACACCGGCTCTCTCTCTCTCTGTGGCCGCTGCCCGATGCCTCTCAGTGCTCCTCCACCCTTCCATCCTGCAGGGGCCTTCACCTCCCTTCTCTGTCCAAGGCCTGGCTCCCCTCACCCGGCCGCATGGCTTCCCCTCCCGCACCCAGCCCGCAGCCGGGCAGGGCAGCTCTGAACCTTTCACCCACCGGAACCAAGAGAGCTTCCCCTGGGAGTTCTCTGCTTTTAACCCCCTGTGTGCTCAGAGGTGAATCCATGTCCTTAGGGGCCACACCAGGTGCCATTATTCAAATCTGAGCACTGATTGGTTTGATCACAACATCCCAAAAATCTCACTTCCTTTTCAAACTAGGACAGGGAGGAGGAATGTTTTTAGGAGGTTTTTATTCTGAGTTCTGTGTGTTCCTTTTATATATCATAAGTTTATAAAGTTTTTTTTTTTCTTTTATTCCTGAACTGGAGCATGATTTGCTGTATTTCTTATCACAACTCACAGTGGACACTGGGGACAATGGATTTTCATGGGGGCACTGGCATTACACCAGCGTCAAACCAGGATGCCCACTCCGCTTTAGAAGCACAATTTTATTAATGAGGGGTCAAGAAAATTACTAACAACTATTAAAATTATTATAAAACATGTATTTAAATTTTAAAAACATTCCATTATATTTTAAAGAGTTAGAAAAAATTGAAAATCACACTAAATTATTTTAAAATATTATTTAGAGATTCTTAACAAGGGCTGAGCTCCCACTCCCTGCTCACTGTGGGATGTGGGGAGGGGGCGATGCTGACGGGGATGGGGGGGAGCTGCAGCTCTGGGGGGGCGGGGAAATTGCGCGGTTCTGGTGCTGCTGCTGCTGCTGCTGCTGGTCTTCCTCCTGCTCCTCCTCCTCCCGCTCCCCCCGGGCCCAGCCCCCACCCTTTGTCCCCCTCCCTTTGCCCAAATCCGTCCCATCGCCCCCCAATAAACGGCCCCGGGCCCAACTGGGAAGCTTTATTGGGAGCACTGGGAGCAGGCACTGGGTGGGGGCAGAGCGCCAGCGGGGCTGGGGGGACACGGGACCCCCTCAAAATCAGCGGAGCGGGGACGGAGCGGGGGGTCCCGGCCGGGCCCGAGCCCACGGGGAGGGGCTGCGGCCGCCGCCGGCTCAGGAGCTCTGTGGGCACAGAAAAGGGGGTGACACCGGGCTGGGGGCCCCGGCGGGAGCGCACACGCTCCGCTACGGGGGGGACGCCACCCCCGGCACCCGCCCTGACCTTCTTGCGCAGGGAGAAGCCGAGCCCCAGCACCGGGAAGACCAAGCCCAAGACGAAGCCCCCATCCCCATCAATATCTTGATGCGGGCGGCGTCCGGCGGCATCTCTGGGGGGTCCGCAGGGCTCAGCCCCCCCAAAACCTCTCACCGACACCCCGAGCCCCTCCCAGCGCCCCCTCCAGGCTCATTCCAGTGCCCCCCAGTCGCATCCAGCATCCTCCAAACCCCCTGCCCTTTGCACAGAGGGCCCACAAACTCCCTCACAGTGCCCACCAGGACCCCCCCCAACCCCATCCCACCCTCCCCAGAATCCCCCAAACCCCTTCCCCGCCCTTGCCTAGGCCCCAGCCCCTCTCCCAGTCCCAGCCCGGCTCTCTCCAGCTCCCTCCCAGTGGCTCCCAGCACAGCCCAGTGGCTCTGCCAGCGCCCCCAGGGGCTCCCCCGTACCCCAGTGCCGCCTCAGGGGCTGCTCCAGGCTGACGTGCTCCACCTGGCAGCTGTAGCTGAGCCCGCGCCAGGGGGGGGTTTCCAGCAGCACCAGCAGCTGGTAGGTCCAGTCCCCGTTGGGGACCACGTCGGTGGCCACCACGTGCTCCGAGAGCTCCTGCTGGCCCTGGAACCACCTCACCTGGATGGCAGCAGGGTAGAAATCCATCACGGAGCAGAGCAGGCGGCCGGGGCCGGGCTGGGAGATCGAGGGGGGCACCAACGAGATGGACACGCTGGGGGACACTGGGAGAGACAGAGAGAGAGAGCGGGGATACACTGGGATCAGCTGGGGGGCACTGGGAGAGAGAAGGGACAGCTTGGGTGGGCTGGAGAGGGACTGGGAATGGACTTAAATGGACTCGGAGGGACAGGGAATGGATTGGGGAATGTGGTGGGAGGGATTGGAGATGGGCTCGGATGGATTGGGAATGTGCTCGGAGGGAGTGGGAGAGACTGGGAGGGAGTTGGGTGACACAGAGAGGTGGGAAGGAATGGGGGAACTGATAGAGAGGGTGGAGGTCTAAGAGTGAACTGTGAATGAACTGGGAAGAGACTGGGAATGGACTTGGAGAGACTGGGGAGGAACTGGGCATGGTCTTGGAGGGACTGGAATGGCACTGGGAGGGATCTTGGTGGCACAGGGAGGAACTGGGAATGAAGAGCGCGGCGCTGGCAGGCCGACTCCGGCGCGAGGCACTCTTCGCTGCGGATCTGCCTAGCAACAGATGAGTCATGAACATGATACGATCTCATTGGTTGCGAAGCGTCAACTTTACGGGTCGCTGAAATGGACGCGCGGGGGGGCACTGGAAGGGACTGGGAGGATCTGGAAACCCCGGGGGTCGGCACAAGGAGGGCTGAGGGCTCTGGGCCGATGCCCAGGCAGATTTTGAGGGGCTCCAGGGTCACTGACAGGGCAGGCCCCGAGGGGACACGCTCTCCCTCGTGCTCACCTCGGCGCTCCGTGATGAACGGGGTAAAATTCTTGTACCAGCATCGGCAGAACCAGTCCACCGCAGTCCGTCTGTCCTCCATGAATACCGCGTTGCTGTTCCAGCGCTTGGCCAACTTCTCCCCATAGCGGGTGAACCCCACAAAGTGCCCCACGTCGCTGTCGAACATTATGAACTGATCCCGGTTGTAGATGGATGTCTGGACGTACTTCACCTTCTCCGTGCCGTTAATGAAGTAACACTCGGACTTTGTCATCCTCTGGAACACCCCTGAGTGTGCAGGACACAGGTCAGGGGGTGCCAACCCACCACCCTCTCCCAGCATCCCCAGAGCTCCGGGACCACCCCGGATCCCCACTCCGCACCCCCTGTGCCCCACGGCTGCCATGGGACCCTCCTGCCCGCGCTGCTGCTTCCTCTTTGCCGCCCTTCCCCCATTTCCCCTTCCACATCGTCTCCCCTCCCACCTCCGGCCGCTCCCCAAATCAATTTTGGGGTCCCATTTCCCCATTTTCCCACAAATTCCCCAATCCCCAGCCCCCTCCCGCTCAGATATGGTGTCTCACCTCCGCTTTTGCCCCTTCCCCACCCTCTCCCTCCCCTCCCTCTCCTCCCCCCACCCCTCAGCCCCTTCCCGCTCTCCCTTTGGGGGGTCTCCTCCTCCCCCTCCATTCCGGGCTCCCCCCTTCGCCCCCCTTTTCCCCCTTCCCCCCCCCCCCCCCGTCCCAGCGCCTCCCGCCCCCCCCGCTCACCCGAGAGCTCCGCGCCCGCAGCCGGGGGGGCTCCCAGCACCACCAGTGCCACCAGCAGGGCCCCAGCTGCCGCCCCTCGCCCCATGGCCGGGGCCGGGCAGGGAGCAGCAGCCCCAAAGCAGCCGCGCTGCGCTGGGAGCGCCAGTCCGGAGCAGGGCGGGCTCGGCAGCGCCGCGCGCTCTCATTGGCTGCCGCCGCTTCTGGGGAGCGACCGGCCACGGGCTCTGCCCGGCAACCGATGAGGCAAACCAACGTTCAGAGCTCTCATTGGCTAAGCAGCCTCCTGCCATTGGCTGCCATTTGCTGAGGCCTTTCCGGGACGCTGCAGCCCCGGGCTGGGGGCGATTTTTGGGCAGGGGCGCTGGGCAGGTGGGAGCTCAGGTGAGCCCAGCAATGCGTGCCCAGGTGCGCGGCATCTCAGGGCTGCCCGTGGCGAGCGGTGACGCGGGCCTGATGCCAGGCACCCCCAGAGCCGCTCTGTCCCTCGCCCCGCAGCCGCACAGGGACAGAAAATGGAACTGAGGGTTCCTGCGTGGGGACAAGGACCGGGAGAGATCCCGCAGCAAATCCAGCACGGACACAACGAACCCGGCCTGTGAACACGGAGGGAATTTATTACCAACCAAATCACAGCAGCACAAGGAGAAGGGAAAGAAATCTCCCCAACACTTTGCCCACAACCAACACGGATCAGCCAGAACAGGGGTCACCAGGGCTCTGCCCAACGGGGGTCACTGGGGATCATCCAGTGCAGATCCTCCCAAGGGGGATGGAGCTGGAGCAGCGCACAAAGCTCTTCCCACACTCGGAACACTCGCAGGGCCTCTCCCTGGTGTGGAAGTGCTGGTGAGTGACCATCTCTGAATCCCACCTGAAGCTCTTCTGACATTCCAAGTACTCCTAGGGCACTTCCCCAGTGTGGATCTTGTGGCGCTGGCTGAGGTTGGAGGTCCCACTGAAGCTCTTCCCACATTCCCCACACTCCCAGGGCCTCTCCCCAGTGTGGATGTTCTTTAGCCCATTGTTAGTTGGAATAGCTTCAAACCCAATTTCTGCTTAGTGCAGCTGGATATGCAGCTGAGGATAAATAAGGTGATAACTGAGATAGAACTTCCCGTCCCTCACGCTGCCGTCTGTCCTCAGGGCACAAAAGCAGCACCAGCACCTCCTGGGGCTCCCTCTGCTCCCAAAAAGGAGGCCAAAGAGGAGGAAGACAGCAGTGAGCTTCCCGCTGCTCTGGGGGCCGATGGTGAACTTCCCTCAGTGCCGGGAGATGACAGTGAACTTCCCGCTGCTCTGGGAGACGAGAGCGAACATCCCGCGGTGTGGGAATGCAACGGCGAGGCTCCCGCGGGGTGGGACAAGGACAGGGGACATCTCCCGGCGTGGGACGAGGACGGTGGATGTGCCCTGGTGTGGGACCAGAATGGCCAAGCTCCCATGGAGTGGGATGAGGATGGAGGACATCTCCCAGTGTGGGATAAGGATGGAGGACATCCTGTGTCTTGGGAAGAGGAGAGTGGGAAGTGGACAGTGAGCATCCCTGGGCTTGGAAAGATGATAGAGAAGCTGCAGCATTTTGGGAAGAGGATGGAGAAGCTGCAGCATTTTGGGAAGAGGGTGGAGAACCTCCCTCTGCTTGGGAAGAGGATAATGAAGCTCCCTCCGCTGTGGGATCCTGGGCTGAACATTGTGACAGCAGCACAGCCCTGCAGCCAGAGGGGAGAGGGGAGTGGTGCCTGATGCAGCTGAGTACGTCTGCTCTGTCCCTGGGTGCCCGAGCAGGTGCTGTGTGTGTGTCTGGGCATCGGCTGCACCCAGGGTTGCTCTGCAGCTGAATGTCACCGAGCCATTTATTGTCCTTCCCCAGCTGACACCAAGGGGCTCACGGCCCCAGGGAGCGGGGCTGGTTCTGGCTCTGCTGCAAGGCGGTCTCTCACTCTGGGAGGGAGCGTCTTCCACGTTTTTTCTTTCAGGGAACACCGTGAGCAAGGCGGAGCCTGCCCAGAAATACCTGGAAGTGGAGCAGATTGGCCAAGGGTAAGTGCACGGCAGCTGCTTCTGCACAAGCAGGGCTGGGGGTTGTGCTGGTGCAGGATCAAGTGAGGGGTCAGGAGAGCCCAAAGCACCTTCAGGCACTGGGCTACCATCCTGCTGTCTCTCAGTCCTGATCAGAATTGATAACTGTGGTCAGAAGGCACCGTCAAAGGCCCCTGAGGCTGGCAGTGTCCTGCCTGCAGCAAGGAGCAGGACCTGGAAGATCTTCTGTCCCTGGAACTGGATTGCCTAAAAGAGCAACTCACCATCTGGTGACTGTCAGAAAACAGTTCTCAAGAAGATTTCTTTCAAATATTTTCCTTCAAAAAATATCCACTGGTCAGGATTACCAACCTAATGGTTTAGAAACAGAAACCACAGATGAACTAATAAGTGCTCTACTCTAGCACAGGTAGCAGACCCCATACATTCAGTAACAGACACAGAGTTGATGCACTCTGGGGGAAAATGCATCACCTGCCTGATGGCAGGGCCCTTGTGGAACCTGCAGGTCTTAGGCAGGAAATGGAAAAGGATGAAATGCATTCTTTTCCAGTTCTTTAGACACCTGTCCGGTTTTCGGCTGTTTGGATGGCCTGGAAAGGCCCGGGGTGGCCCTGGGGCAGCCCACGCCTCAAAGGAACAGAAGAGGCTTCAGTTCCTCTCTCGGTCTCCGTGTTTACCAATTGTTTATCTAAAAGATTTTCCCTCGGCCTGACAGAGGTCCGCTCAGCAGCCAGCCATGAGCACACTCCCCTCCCCTCCGGGCGGTCACCTATCTTTATACCCAAAGTTGCATATACAATATTTATCATTTTTCCCCAATACCTTTCTCCCTTGTTGCCCAGTGCACTTTTAGTAACAACCAATCTCAAAGTGCCACCATCACCACAGAAGATGGAGGAGAAGAAGAAGAAGAAGAAGAAGAAGGACAGGACACGCCCCAATTCCTCCATCTTACTTCTCTAAACCCCCCTGTACAGAAATCCTAAACCCTGTGTTTCACTCTCTAACTAACTAATCCCTTCACCATTCACCCCGGTGAAACCCTCCTATCCTCATACAGGTGTCGTCTCCCGTGTAGGATCAAAGTCCAGCCACCAGACACTTCTGGCAACATTCCAGGACTCCCGAGCCCCCCAAGGGTGGTCTCGGTGACTCGGCACCTCAGTCCTGAGGTGCTGAGATCCCACATCTCCCCCTTCTGTTTGCACCAAGAAAACCTCTTTTATTACCCGATTCATGGCGCGTTTTAAACATACAAATATACATGGGACGACAAGTATGAGGACTAGGAGAACTATCAAAACATAGAACCCTACCCTTAAAACTTCTCTCCAAATGGGAGAGATGTCAAAGAAATCTACCAGCTGATCGATCCATGATCCTGTGATCTCGCCAAGCTTATTTATGCTGTCTTTTATATTTTTAATACTTTCATGAATTGACTTTGAATGATCTGAGAGATTCATGCAGCACATCCCTTCAAACTCTTCACACCCATGTCCATGAGCGAGCAATAGATAATCGATTGCCGCTCTGTTTTGAAGAGTCGCCTGTCTTATACCACTAACGTCTTTTAACATGTCATCCAATGCGACAGACACAGATCGTGCATGTTTGCTCAACCAGCAACCCATGCGGTCGATCTGAGTCAAAGCCACCCCTGATGCTGTTTGAGGTGAGAAAATTGCTGTAGCAATACTTGCTTTCTTATCCCAAGAAAATACTTCGTCATTGCAATCTGCCGCATATTTTTCGATTGATCTTTTTCCTCTGTGCCTTTTCTCTCTTAGCATGTTCAAATCAGGCGACAGCATTGAAATTTCCCCAATGCTGCATGGACCTCCCGTGGCATTAGCAGGAATGCCGTGCCAAATTCTGTCCCCGCAAATTAAAAACAAACCCCGTGGCAATTGCACTGGGACTTGGATCGATCCTTCGGTAGTTTTCTCTGTATATTTACATCAAGCTGATGCATTCTTATAAAACTCATGAATGGGAGTCAAATCGATAGTTTTTGCCTTTGTGGCCTTCGGAGCTTCAAACTGCATGCAGAATTCCATTGTCATGGACCCAAAAATCTCCAATTCCTGAGGTTCTGTAGAAGCCACAGGAAGTAGATGTGTCCAAGCACACCACTCTTTCACAGGATCTTTAATGACCTGCGAAATGTTAACTGCGGAATGCCCTGGAACTGGCCATTCGTCCACTGGCAATCCAACCATGCATGCCGAAAATGGTTTTCCTGGCCTCGAATGTGTCAGGCAAATACTATCTAGATTCGCTGCTTGAGCTAAAGTCTCCCATACATTTTGCCTTGGCTGATTAACAGGTAAATCTTCTCCATTGCTTACTGCAATGAACGAAAGGATGATGCACATAAGCATCATGAAACTCATTATTTTGCTCTTATACAAAAATCCCCAAAGTCCTTAGTTTCTTTTTATTTCTCTTCGGAATCGTTCTTTCCGGTCTGAGTCTCGACTTCTGTCTGAGTACTCGTCTCTTTGTTTCTCGGATCAGCGTTCTCGCGTTCTCGCTTTCGGAATGGCTTCACGTGCTGCGCCGACACCCACTTTAGACCTCGATCTGTGAAGATACAAGCGAAACCCTTGCCCCAAGTGATTAGTTTGAAAGGGCCCTCTATTTGTCCTGTCTCTGGGTTTCTGATCAAAACTAAAGGGTTTTCCCTTAGCTTTGCCTGTGTGCTGTTTAGAAAATGTCTCACGATTGGTGGATTAGGTTCCGAGGATGAGCTATTTAGGAAATTCAACACATACAGTGCCTTGTTTAATTTCATGTGAGGTGTTGCCTCTGGTTCACCCCTTCTCTGTCTGTCCAGAAGGGATTTCAGGGTGTGATGTGTTCTTTCAATGATCGCTTGACCTGTGGGTGAATGTGGAATACCAAACGTGTGTCTGACACCCCATCTTGGGTGATACGTTGGACCATTATCTGTTTTTATCTCCTGAGGCACACCTAATGCTGCAAATGCTTGCAGAAAATGTCGGCAAGCATGGTCTGCTGTTTCCCCTGCATGTGCTGAAGCAAAGACTGCACCTGAGAATGTATCCACAGAAACATGAACATTTTTGAGCCTCCCAAAAGATGGATATTTCGTGACATCAGCTTGCCACAACTGAAGACTTTGCAGCCCCCGTGGATTGATGGCTCCGGTGGAAGAGGTGGCTGCACAAACTGACAGTCTGGACAAGCACTAATGATCTCCCTCGCCTGACTCTTTGTGAGACGAAAGGACTCCATCAGCGCTTGCGCATTCTGATGAAAGAACGCATGACTTAACCTTGCCTGCTCAAAAATGTCCGGAAGTGTGTGCGAAATGGGCATTGTCAACCTGTCCGCTCGAGCATTTCCTTCCGCTAAAAATCCCGGAAGTGTCGTGTGTGCTCTAATGTGTGTGATAAAATACTCTCTTTCCCTGCTCTCTAGCAGTGTTTTCAAGCTCGTCAGATAGGAGTATAAAACCCCATTACTGACTTCTTTCAAGAGCGAACCTTCCAATCTCTTGACCACACCCGCAACATATGTGGAATCTGTCACCAGATTGAGAGGTTGTTTGAACAACTGAAATGCTCGGACAACAGCTGCCAACTCCACAATTTGTGGAGAGCCCTGAACCATCCTCACGTCAGATTCCCAATCCCCTGTCGTTGAGTCTCTCCACGTGATCACTGACTTGTGTGTCTTCCCTGAGCCATCCGTGAACACTGTGATCCCGTCCAAAGGTTCTTCACTTATTCTTGGTTTTGTTTTATAGCATATTTGCGATTGCAGTATTCTATGTTGTGGAAAGTGGATTGTGCAAGTTCCTGGGAACGCTAACAATGCGATTAACAGGTCTTTCGATTGTTGCATTGCCCAATCGAAATAGTCTTGTTTCAAGGGTAACCTGATGATTGAGAATTCTCTTCCTGCCATTGTCAGCAACCTTGTTCTCGCCTTTATGATGATCTGTGCTGCCATCTCCAAATCTGTAAGAATTGTTTTTGCGGGCCTGTGTGGTAGGAAAATCCACTCTATGATTATCAAAGAGTCCTTTTGCGACTCGTCCCATTGGAAGATCAAACCATGGAACTGTGTTTTCTTTCCCAGCACTGCCAACTGAAAAGGCAACGTTGGAACAAATCGATGTGCCTGCCTTTTCTGTATTGCGTCTGCAACTTTCTCCAATTCCTTCTTCGCTTCTTGCGTGAGTGTCCTGGGAGACCGAATGTCTGTGTCTCCTCTCAAAAGATCGAGCAACGCTGGGATGTCGCTGTTTGTGATTCCCAAAACCGGCCTCATCCAGTTGATTTCTCCCAGAAGCTGTTGCAAATCGTGCAAATTGCTGATCTTGGTGCTGATCTCCATTTTTTGAGGTTTTATTGTTCTCTCTGAAATTTTCCACCCTAGATATTTCCAAGGTGCAACCTCTTGAATCTTCGAAATGCTGATTTCCAGACCTGCCTTTTGCACCTCTGCGATCACACAGTCACGAGCTTCTTGCAGCTCCCGTTGTGTTGATGCTGCAATGAGTAAATCATCCATGTAATGAATGATCTTTACCTTTGGAAATTTCTTCTGCGCTGGTGCCAAAGCTCGTGCCACGTACCATTGACAGATCGTCGGAGAGTTTTTTAGA
The DNA here is from genome assembly GCF_047830755.1 of Zonotrichia albicollis. Taxonomy (NCBI): domain Eukaryota; kingdom Metazoa; phylum Chordata; class Aves; order Passeriformes; family Passerellidae; genus Zonotrichia; species Zonotrichia albicollis. Next base: position 4,581,833 of record NC_133849.1, read on the forward strand.
CCCTGTGGAAGAATGACCCAATGGTACCGCTGCAGAGGCGTTTCCTTGTTGATACTCGGAACTGAAAAGGCGAATCTCGGAGCGTCATCTGGATGGAGTGGAATACTGAAAAAACAATCTTTGAGGTCAATGACCACAAGCTGCCAATCTCTGGGAATCATTGAGACAGATGGAAGTCCCAATTGAAGCGGTCCCATGTCTTCTATGACTTCGTTGATCTTCCTGAGATCGTGTAACAATCTCCATTTGCCCGATAGTTTTTTCTTGATGACAAACACTGGAGAATTCCAAGGGCTGTCTGTTGGCTTGATGTGTCCCACCTGCAATTGTTCTTGGACCAGGTTTCTCAAAGCACTCAACTTTTTCCGCTCAAGGGGCCACTGATCCACCCAAACTGGATCATCGGTTTTCCATGTCAGCTTCAGGGTGGCGAGTGCTGCAGTGACCCCTACTAAAAATCCACTTTGATCTTCGCACCCCATTGTGCCAAAAGGTCCTGACCCCAGACTGTGATCGGCTTTTGGACAATAAAAGGACAAATGATCGCTGTCTTGTCTCCTGGTCCCGTGACAACGACAGAATTCTCACTTTTGCAGACACAGAGATGCTCCCCCTATGCCTGAGAGAGAACCCAATGGCGCAACCAAGCTCCAACTGTGTGGCCAAAAGATGTACGATATTACCGTTACATCCGCCCCTGTGTCGAGCATACCTCTGATCGCTATTGTTCCGTTCCCACATGTCAATTGGCATGTGAGCGTGGGTCGGTCTCGACCTATGTGCTTCACCCATGTTGCATGTACTTCAACATGTTCCTTCATAGGGAAACCTTCTTCGTCGAAGATTGACATGACCTCTCCAACTGCGTGTGGTGGCAATGCGAAGGCTCTCGCAACCACAGTGTTTTCTGGTACAGTCAATGGTGGACGAAGTGCTCTTGCCAATACTGTCAACTCTGTATTTTTGTCCGCTGAGATAACTGTTGGATAGACAATGAGTCCAAGAATACCGCACTTATGTTGTCCACTTATCAAGAAATCTTGTTTCTTGTATGAGTCCCCGTGGATACCCGTTGGTATCTCCGCATGACTTTCATCTAGAAAGTATACTAATTTTGAAGCTGCCAATGCGCACTGTGCCCCTGGTGGGAGGAGGTCTGGGTCACTGTGGAATCGGCTGAGGGTTTTGCTGAGGGCGTCTGCTTGTCGCTCACTGATGATTGCCCCGTCTGCTCTTGTGACACCGCCAGTACTTGTGTCTGAGCGCGCCGGCCCGCGCTGCGCTTTGCGTTTCCCGGATGCGGTAACGGATTTCCGTCCACGTCTGTCTGGGAATAACATTCTTTCGCAGAATGTCTTCCTCTTCCGCACCATGCGCAAACTGGCCTTTCCGCCTTCTGTGCTGGCGCTGGCGTATGTGTTTGTGGACAATTCCTTTTCATGTGCCCAAACTCCCCACATCTGTAGCACTGTCCTCTTGGGGGATTGTTCTTTTTCTGCATCGTCGCAAGAACTTTGTTGATGTTCTCATTCTGTTGATGCAGTAATTTTTCCAGCATCTTTTCCAGTGTCTTGTCCTCTGTTTGCCTTTCTGAATGTCCCTTTAACTGTTTCTCCCATTCCTCTCTTAATTCGTTCTTCACAATCGCTGTGACATGCTGAGGTGTCCCCACCTTGCTGCATGCCTCCACCATCTCTGCCAAGGATGGCCGTCCTGCCATGGCGCTAATCACCTGTTGACAATCCGGGTTGGCATTGCCGAAAGCTAAGCTTTCCAAGAGAGGCCTCTTCGCTTCTTCTATCGTCACCTGTCGATCCACGGCTTGCGTGAGTCGATCGATGAACGACATGAATGGCTCTGTGGGACCTTGCCTGATGCAAGAGAACGGGACTTCTGGAGCTCCTGCTGGTGTGATTTGCATGATTGCCATTCTTGCTGCTTCCTTGATGTCACTTAACACTCTTCGTGGGAGCCGCGCTGCTTGTTCCCCTGGGTTGTCATCTGGAGGATCTCCTGCTAACTGTCCTTCTGTGAGGTTCGCGTTTGGTCCACCTTGATATCTGTTCCATAATTCAGCAAGATATTTTCTCCACCTTTTTTCCCAGACAAGGCTTTGCGTGTCAGTGAGAATCATTGCCACAATACTTCGAATATCATATGGTGTGAGATCATATGTAGCGAATGTCCCTCTTAGTAGCTGTTTGAAGTATTGTGAATTCAGCCCAAAAGTTTGAGCCGCCTTCCCTAAATCTTTAAGTATCTCATGACCCATCCTTTCCCACCTTGGATTCTGCCCTTGGGCATCATATGTCACTGGCATTGTCAGATCTCCTGATCCCGGAAATAAATGCTTTTCCTTTGCCAATGCTTTTCTAATTCGCTTCCAATCCATCGTCTTCACCGGCTCTTGAAATTCCTCTTCTTGAGGTTCCGCTGGGATTTGCATAAATAATGGTATTGTGGATGTCACTGGTGATTCATCACGTCTCATTTCTCACCTTGAGGTTTTTGGCCTCGCTCCCAAATCTGAAAAGGAAGCTCGAGGATCCTGTTGATATTTCTTTTTTGCTGTGTCAACTGAATTCAAGAAGCTCTTAGCTGCTTCTGCTGCTGACAGCATCCATGTAGGAACCCCTTTCGATGCTGTGATCCTTATGACATCTTCTTCTTGTAGCTGTTCTTCATCTGAGCTTTCATCATCTTCATGAAACCCTGAAGTCGATGGATAATCCCTTTGTTGTGTTGGCATTGTTTTCTCTAAAATGCTTTTCTTTTTATATAATGTTGGAAAAAATTGCTGCATTGTTGCAGTCTCGCCACGAGATGGCGCTGTGGCTCCGCCGACTCGATCCGGCATGTCGTGCACTTCTGTCTTCCTGCCACCAGGTGGCGCTGTCACCGGCCTCCCTGGCTTGGATGACGGAGCGTGCTCGACTGCTCCTCTTCCGGCCGGCTGCCATGCTGGCAGCCCCGTTTGAGACCGTGTTTGCTTGGCTTTTAATTCAGCTGAAATTGGGGTTTGAACACCAGAACGTCTCCCTTGAAGGGGTGAGTCTTGGACTCCGAGGGTTTTAACCAAAGGCACCAAGTCTGGAGAGGGTGTGGCTCCCCGGGATGTGGACACCCGAGCATGGCCCCTCCTTGCCCGAGACGTCACAGGGGGTCTGGCCCGCCCCCGCCCGCGCTCTATTCTCTGCGCATGCGTGCTCTCCGAGCTGCTCCCTGTCTCTCCCGAGCTAACGCAACTCTCTCCCCCTTGTTCCACCTCCGAGGTCTCCTCCCCTTGGTCTGCCCCTGACTCTGTCTCCTCCTCCTCTGACGCATGTTCACTCCTCCCCTCGCCGGTCTGTGCAGCCCCCCTCCCCCCGGCACCCGGGAACGCTCCGCGATCCAGGCTGATCTGCGCACCGGGTCCGACGTCATAATCGCGCGTCTCCTGCGTCTCACCATGGCAGCCTTCCCCTATTTCGCTGCCCGTTTCAGACGCCCCCGCGCTGGTATGTGACTCCCCCCCCGGGTTTTTGCGAGTTTCGCCCGCTGCATCCCTGCTGGCCCCCGGGATGGCTGCCGCCTCCGGCCCTGAGCTGAGGAAAGCTGCACGAAAACACGTGTCTCTTGCTATCTCTTCACCCGTGCTCCCCGCCTGCTCCGCCGCAGCCTGGCCGCGCCGCTCCGCCGCGCCGCGAGAAAGCTCCCCCCCCGGATCCCTTCTCTCCCCCCTGCTCCCCCCCTTCTGCTCCTGAGTCCTCCATGCTCTCTGGAGTTTCAGGACGCTTTAGGAGTTTCCTGGGGTTTCTGGGTCTTGAGACCGGGTGTTTTAATAATATTTCTTGCTCTCTTTCTTCGAGAGCCTTTTTTTCCTGGCTTCTTAAGGCCAGAGCTAATTTTTTCCCGGAGTCTTGCTCCTTCCCTCTTTCTGAGGGCCCTGCAGCTTTCTGCTGCTTCTCCCGGCACTTCATTTGCATCGATATGCCTTCTAACATTATCCTTGCTGGAGAGAGCAGTTTTAACGCTGTCTCGTCCTTTTTTGTTGCTAAGAAATATAAATGTCTGTTTATCTCCTGCCAAAACCCCACTTCGAATAGCAGGTATGTTTCTGCCAGTGGGTAGTTTAGCCTTGCCCATAACAATAATTGTTTTAATTCTTTCTTTGGAATCCCTTCTGTATATGCTTGGGTCACGCCTTGTAAGGCGGACAAAATTTCCCGTTGTTCCTGGGAAAGTGTGCCCCCCATGTTCTTATTTCTGGACCTTCTTACCAAATCTATCGTCAGGGCAGTCCGGAGGTCTCAATCTCTGTCCAGCAGATCACGAGAGGTGGTCCCAGAGGCGCCTTCCTGGTTCCGGTCCGGGCTGTTCTGCTACGAATTGTCTTCAGCAGAAGCTGAGAGATGGAATTCTCAGTGACTGCTGTTTTTTTTTTTTTGTTTTTTTTTTTTTTCAGGCTTCTCTCCTCAGGAGTTATCAGTGCTCTCCTGGGAACTCGTCTAAGATCGGAGCTGCCCCCTTCGCTCTTCTGCTCTTCAGGGCTTTGAGGCTGCTCCCCCCCCGAAAGGTTTTGGTAGGAGTTCGAGCTCACCCAGTGGAAGCCAGTTGTCCGGTTTTCGGCTGTTTGGATGGCCTGGAAAGGCCCGGGGTGGCCCTGGGGCAGCCCGCGCCTCAAAGGAACAGAAGAGGCTTCAGTTCCTCTCTCGGTCTCCATGTTTACCAATTGTTTATCTAAAAGATTTTCCCTCGGCCCGACAGAGGTCCGCTCAGCAGCCAGCCATGAGCACACTCCCCTCCCCTCCGGGCGGTCACCTATCTTTATACCCAAAGTTGCGTATACAACATTTATCATTTTTCCCCAATACCTTTCACCCTTATTGCCCAGTGCACTTTTAGTAACAACCAATCTCAAAGTGCCACCATCACCACAGAAGATGGAGGAGAAGAAGAAGAAGAAGGACAGGACACGCCCCAATTCCTCCATCTTACTTCTCTAAACCCCCCTGTACAGAAATCCTAAACCCTGTGTTTCACTCTCTAACTAACTAATCCCTTCACCATTCACCCCGGTGAAACCCTCCTATCCTCATACAGGTGTCGTCTCCCGTGTAGGATCAAAATCCAGCCACCAGACACTTCTGGCAACATTCCAGAACTCCCGAGCCCCCCAAGGGTGGTCTCGGTGACTCGGCACCTCAGTCCTGAGGTGCTGAGATCCCATTTCTCACCTCAGGTTTTGAACTAAGAGAATTCAGTGTGGACATTTGGGATTTACTCCAGCCCAATTCCTTCGTGTTGGGTCTCAGTATTCTCTTGCACACCTTGCATGGCAGAGGGCTGGTGGCTGCTGTGCTGGTGTTGGAAGGGTCGATGAACCCAGGTGTTTGTGAACGCTGCAGGCAGCAGAGATCTCCTGTCTGGGCTGGGTTTCACTGCCAGGGCCTAAAGTGCTGCTTCTTTCTTCTCTGCTCTTTTGTCTCCAGGGCTTTCGGAGCCGTTTCTAAAGGACTCAACAGGGCCCCTGGAGGAGAGGTCAGTGCCAACACACCCAGCACGGCCGGCAGCTCTGCAGGGCTTTCCCCTCTGCTGGGAGCTGTGGCTGCAGCTCTGGGGGCCTGCAGAGCTTTCCTGCCCAGGCTGCTCCTCTGAAGGCAGTGTCAGCCTGCAGAGCACAGCTGGGACAGACTTGGTCCTTCTCAAGTGCCCAAGGAATGCAAGGAGGGCAGCGGTGTCTATCAGAGCAGGACACCCTGGCTTGGTCTTCATATCTAAAAGTGTGAATGCATCAGCTGCTGGAGACTGAGGTCCAGTTTATCTTCATGCCAGCCTCAGACAGGAACATTATTTAGCAGTTTTTCCATCCTGCCTTTCATCTTCAGAGGGAACCTCAAGCCCTAATTAGGGAGAGATCCTGCTTGGGCTCAGTTTGGGGTATTAGTCCCACTTCAGCTGTTCACAGAGGGAGACGGAGAGAAATGAGAAGATGGATGTCCAGAGCAAAGCTCTCTCCTAAATCCTGCAGTTGTGTTTGGGTCTGGTGTCAGTGACAGCCTGTGACAGGGATCACCTGAGCAATGGGTGTGTGTGTTTGCTTTGTTGTGCAATCCCAAACAGAGCAGTTGGATCTGAAATCATGACCAAATCCCATAGAATTGCTAAAGGATTCCTGGCTGTTTTACTCTGTTTTCACAGAACCAGAATTACCTCCTGCTGGCAAAATGTGTTACAGTAATAATAATAATAATAATAATAATAATAATAATAATAATAATAATAATAATAATAATAATAATAATAATAATAATAATAATAATAATAGTGTTGAGGCCATTAGAGAAGACTGTAGGTGCAGAGAATGTTGTTAGAGCTTTGAGGCTGACGGCTGAGGGACCATTTCTGCAGAGCTTGCAAGGCCCAAATGTCTCTGGCCATGTGTCCTGTAAGCAGCCCCCAGCTGGCAGAGCAATGGGCTGTGGCAATGGCCCTTGCTGAGCTCTGGTGTCCCATCCCAAGGCAGCTGGGCACAGCCTGGCTCCGTCGCTCCACAAAGACTCGCTCTGTGTTTGCTGTGGCCTCCTGGCACAGACTCCTGCAATTAAAGGCTGCAATGTCCCTTCACGTGGCCATAAAGAAAATGAGTCTCAGAGGGCAGAACAGGGAACGAGCTGTGAATGAGATCCTGCTCCTGAAGGACAAGAAGAACCCCAACATTGTCAACTCTTTGGACAGGTGAGTGCTTCAGCTCTTATCCCGTGCCCGGGCTCTGCATTAGCCTTTCCTGGCATCTGGAGTCTGTAGCCTGTTTGGAAAATGCCTGACCCAGCCACATCTTCCCAAAATAACAGCCTGGCAGTTCACTCCCTCCATGTGCTTTTGTTGCTTTGCTTTGGTTTTTCCTTCAAGTTCCTCCCCAACTTCCAACAAGTGCTGATGAACCACAGCAGAAATTATTTCCCTTGGCTTCTTCTTCCCAGCCCTTTTCCATTGCTACAGATGCCAGGAAGATCAGGTTCTTGTTTCCAGAAATGCCTCATTTGCCCATTTTTCACTGGCCTTGCCTGTTTCTGAAGGGACTTTCTGAAAGATTTTCTGACTGCTTTTGTCCCAAGTGCTGCACAGCCTCCTCCCCTGGATAACCCTGGCAGTTGTGTTGCCTTGTTCTGCAGGGAATGGTGGAACTGATGAGTTCAGAAGCTGAACCAGCTGGGGCCAAGGGTTGTGTTCCACATTGATCTGGGCTGTTGCTAAACTGCATTTATCACCTGCTTGCCATCTAAGGCCTCTCCTTTCTCACAGGTGTCTCCTTCTCCTTTAGACTGTGCAGATTCCAAGGGCTGTGCAGCCTGGCAGGAATGTCTCTCCATCTGATTCTGTCCTCATTGACAAGTGACCTGGAAACAAAACTCCACTCCAGGTTTTTCCATGGGGGAATTGAGCTCTGCACATCCATCTCCATGCCATTGCTTTCCTCTTCCAGCTTCCTTGTTGATGGAGATCTCTGGCTGGTGATGGAATTCATGGATGGAGGAACTTTGCAGGACGTTGTCAGACAGACACACATGGCTGAAGGAGAGATGGCAGCTGTCAGTTGGGAGGTGAGGGATCCTGCTTGTCACTCCATGGCTGGGACACGATGGTCCTTCCAAACAGGGCGTGAGAACAGCAGTGGCTCCATGCTCAGGGCTTTGTTTCTGTGTTGGTTTTATGAGCTGTAGAAGAAAGAGCCTCTGCAGTGAACGGCCTGCCAGCATCACTGCACTTCTGCTCTGTTCTTGTTCTCTCTCCTGCTGTTGTGGTACTCTCTGTCTGGTTTGGATTTGATTTGCTGTTCTCAGCTTTGCCTTTTTACCGTTTGCCTGGAGCTTGTGTGCACTGCACTCCTGGCCTGTCACAGCAAAGCTGCTGCGGGCACAATTCTGAACTGTCCTTTCTTGTGTGATGTATTCTGGCCATTGGTTTTTGCCCTCATGTTTCTTGTTCTCTCTCAGTGTCTGCAGGGCCTGGATTTCCTCCATTCCAAGCAGGTGATCCACAGGGATCTGAAGAGCTCCAACATCCTCCTGGGCATGGATGGCTCTCTCAGGGAATCAGTAAAAGCCACTGCATGAAAGCTGAGAGTTTCTTGAAGTCTGGGTTTATCTCGGCTGTTTGAGGGGCCTGAAAGGCCCGGGGTGGCCTTGGGGCACCACGCGTATCAAAGGACAAGAAGAGGCTTCAGTTCTTCTTTCTGGTTTTATGTTTATTAATTGTTTATCTAAAAGATGTTCTTTCAGCCCAACAGAGATCCGCTCAGCAGTCAGCCATGGGCACACTCTCTGTCTCCCTCCGGGGCAGGCACCTATCTTTATACCCTTTGCTACGTATACAATATTTATCATTTTTCCCCAATACCATCTATTGTTATAACTCGGTGTACTCTTAGTAATAACCAATAGAAAGGTGCCACCGTGGCCAAAGAAGATGGAGGAGAGGAGGAAGAAGGAGGAGGACAGGACACACCCCAATTCCTCCATCTTACTCCTCTAAACCCCCCTGTACATAAATCCTAAACCCTGTTTCTCACCCTCTAATTAGCTAATCTTTCCACCCTTCACCCCGGTGAGGCCCTGTGAAGCCCTCATCCTTGTCGTCTCCTGTGTAGGGTTAAAGTCCAGCTACCAGACACTTCTGGCAACATTCCAGGACTCCCGAGACCCCCAAGCTGGTCTCGGAGGCTCAGCATCTCAGGACTGAGATATTGAGATCCGACATCTCCCCCTTCTGTTTGCCCCAAGAAAACCTCTTTTACAATCTGATTCATGGCATCTGGGACGACATGGATGAGGACTAGGAAAGCTATTACAATATAAAATCCTAAACTATTAAAACATAAAATCCTACCCTTAAAATTCTTCTCCAAATGGGAGAAATGTCAAAGAAATCCACCCTTAAAATTCCTCTCCAAATGGGAGAAATGTCAAAGAAATCTACCCTTAAAATTCCTCTCCAAATGGGAGAAATGTCAAAGAAATCTGCCAGCTGATCAATATATGATCCTTTGTCAGTTTCCCCTGTAATAGGTAAATTTATCCCATTGCCTATTGCAATTCAAGATCCCAAGGAGAAAACTCCCCAGAGTCTTTCGTTCTTATACAGAAATATTCAAGACCCCAAAGGGAAAACCCCCCCAGAGTCTTTCCGTTTCTCTTGTTTCTCTTCTGAGTTGTCCTTTGCAGTCTGAGTCCCGACTTTTGTCTGAGTATTCGTTTCTTCTTATATCTTGTTGAGGAAAATCGTTGCATAGTTGCAGAGTCGTTACGAAATGATGCTGTAGCTCTGCTGAACCGATCTGGCATGTCGTGCACTCAGGGGTTACCTGGTTTTTGATTCAACTGACAATAGGGTTAGAAAACACACAAGCCTCCCCAGGAGGGGAGAGGCTTAGGACCCCGAGGGTTTTTACCAAAGGCACCAAGTCTGGAGAGGGCCCCTCCTCACCTGAGACGTCACCGGGGGTCTGGCCCGCCCCCGCCCGCGCTCGGCGCATGCGTGCTTTCCGAACTGCTCTGTGTCTCTCCCGAGGTAATTTTTTCCTCTCCCTTTTTATTCCGCCTCTGAATTTTCCCCCCTCGGTCTGCCCCGGACTGTCTCCTCCTCCTCCGACGCTGTGTGTGTGTGTGGCCCTATGTCGGTGTGTGCGGCCGTCCCCGCCGGCACCCGCGCCCGCCGCGACTCGCACCGGGTTTTTTTTTTTTTTGCGTCACAACCGCGCGCCTCTTGCGTCTCGCCGCAGCTTTCTGGGATTGCGCAATTTCCCTAATTTCGCTGCATGGGTCAGACGCCCTGGCGTTGGTTTGTGATTCTGCCCTCCCGGGTTCTTGCGAGTTTTGCCCGCCGCGCGCGTTTCTGCTACCTTGCCGGCCCCCGGGGCCGCTGCACCCCCCGGCCCTGAGCTTAGCAAAGCCGTATCTGAACACGCGTCTTTTGTTTTTCCTTCAGCCGCGCTCCCCGCCTGCTCCGCCGCCGCGAGAAAGCGCCTCCCCCCGGTCCCCTCTCCCCCCCCGTTCTCCCTCTGCTCCTGAGTCCTCCATGCTCTCTGGACTTTTTGGACGCTTTTTGGGAGTTTCCCGAGGTTTCTGGGTTTTGGGACCGGGTGTTTTAATAATATTTCTTGCTCTTTTTTCTCCAAGAGCATTTTTCCACTCGGCCTTTTAAGGCCAGAGCTAATAATTTTTTCCTGGAGCCTTGCTCCCCTCTCTCTTTCAGAGAGTCCCCCCCCCGGACGTCTGGTGCGTCTCGGGGTTATTTCTTCCTGGCCTTTTAAGGCCAGAGCTAATTTTTTCCGGAGTCTTGCATTGCTCCCCCCTCTTTTGAGGGCCCCCCCCCCGGACGTCTGCTGCGTCTCGGGGGTTTTCCTCTCGGCCTTTTAAGGCCAGAGCTAATAATTTTTTTTTTTTTGTATGTTTGTGTCACACCTTATAAGGTGGACAAAATTTCCCGTTGTTCCTGGGAAGGTGTGCCTCCCATGTTCTTATTTTCAGGCTTTCTTACCAAATCTGTCGCCAGAGCAGTCTGGACGTCTCGATCTGTCCAGCAGATCATGAGAGGTGGACCCAGGGCGCCTTCTGGTTCCAGTCCGGGCTGTTCTGCTACGATTGTCTTCGGCAGAAACTGAGAGATGGAATTCTCAGTGACTGCTGTTTTTTTGCAGTCTGTGTTGGCTTTTTTTTTTCTTCTCTCTCTTTTTCTTCAGGGCTTTGAAGGTGGTGGTGGTCCCCCCGAAAGGTTGTGGTGGTCAGAGCTCACCCAGTGGAAGCCAAGTGCCGGTTTTATCTTCCCCCGAAAGGTTGTGGTGGTTCGTGGTCCGTCCAGGGACGCCAAGTCTGGGTTTATCTCGGCTGTTTGAGGGGCCTGAAAGGCCCGGGGTGGCCTTGGGGCACCACGCGTATCAAAGGACAAGAAGAGGCTTCAGTTCTTCTTTCTGGTTTTATGTTTATTAATTGTTTATCTAAAAGATGTTCTTTCAGCCCAACAGAGATCCGCTCAGCAGTCAGCCATGGGCACACTCTCTGTCTCCCTCCGGGGCAGGCACCTATCTTTATACCCTTTGCTACGTATACAATATTTATCATTTTTCCCCAATACCATCTATTGTTATAACTCGGTGTACTCTTAGTAATAACCAATAGAAAGGTGCCACCGTGGCCAAAGAAGATGGAGGAGAGGAGGAAGAAGGAGGAGGACAGGACACACCCCAATTCCTCCATCTTACTCCTCTAAACCCCCCTGTACATAAATCCTAAACCCTGTTTCTCACCCTCTAATTAGCTAATCTTTCCACCCTTCACCCCGGTGAGGCCCTGTGAAGCCCTCATCCTTGTCGTCTCCTGTGTAGGGTTAAAGTCCAGCTACCAGACACTTCTGGCAACATTCCAGGACTCCCGAGACCCCCAAGCTGGTCTCGGAGGCTCAGCATCTCAGGACTGAGATATTGAGATCCGACATTGAAGGGTCCAGTTCCATCTTTCCTTGGGTACAGCCCTGAGGACTTTTCCAGCTGACTTCACTACTGCACTCTCAGACTGAGAGTGGGGAATCTTGCTGCTTGATTTCCCCATTCCAGCTGCCTTTGACAGGGTTTGTTTCTGTCCTCAGCTGATTTTGGCCTCTGCACTCAGCTCAGCCCTGAGCAGGACCAGCGCAGCTCCATGGTGGGCACTGCTCACTGGATGGCCCCAGAAGTTGTGACCAGATCTCTTTATGGCCCCAAGGTGGACATCTGGGCCTTTGGCATTGTGACCATCGAGATGGTGGAAGGAGAACCACCTTACTTCAGGGAAACGGCGGCCATGGTAAGAGGCAAATTCTGCAGTGGCTGCAGAGGCCTGTGAGCACAGGGGGACCCTGCACTGGGAGCAGCAGCTGGAGGTTTCTGCACATGGGAAGGGAATGCCCAAAGGACTCCAGCCCCAACACAGACGAAGATTCTGCAACCGCCAGCAACAATTTTCTTTGGGATTTATGTTGTTGGAACTCATCTGGCTGTGAGGATTACCTGGAAATGCGAAGCAAGTGCATCAGCTCTAATGTTGCCTTGCAAGAAAACCCCAAACCAACCCCAAATCCCAGCCCCAAGGACATCAAGATTTCTGCAGGAGCTTCTAAAAGACATTTTGCAAGTTGATCTTCCCCCTGATTCTTCTCACTGGGAAACTTGTCTAAAACCTGAAGATGATTGTTTAACATTCTCATAGTCTAATGTATTTCTTTCCTAGTCCAAGCTACTTTCTCTGTGTCACCAAGCCTGAGCTTTCAGCATCACAAAACTCCTGTTTCTTGCCTGGCAGTTTGTGGGATGGGGCATCAGGAATGCATTTACTTGAGTGTCAGTGGCACTGCAGAGATGCACTTGATGTAAGAATCCTCTGAAATAACACAGGCAGACCACACTGACTCTGGAAAATGGCCTGTAAAGCTAGTGTCCACATTTGGAGAAGCAAAATGTGTTATTTCTGATGGAGGTTCCTACTGACAGAGTCAGCCAATGCAACTGGCTCTCAAGGCGAGATCATTTGGATGTTGCAGTGGCTGTGGCAGCCCCAGGGTTTGGGTTTTTTGGCTGGCATAGCAAAATGAGCTGTGAGCAGCATCTGTGGCAGGGAGGAAAGTGCCCCTGGAGCTGGGGCTGAGGCCCCGGGGTGGATGTGAGCCCATGTGGGTGTGAAGGGAGCTGGCAGAGCGCCGAGTTTGCTTTCCCTGCAGGCTCGCGCTCTGATCCGGCAGAACGGGAGCCCGCAGCTGCAGCAGCCCCGGCGCCTGTCGGCTCTGCTGCGGGACTGCCTCGAGTGCAGCCTGGAGGCGGACGAGGAGCGGCGCTGGGCTGCCCAGGAGCTGCTGCAGGTGAGGGCCAGGGGCTGCAGGGGAAGCAGCAGCGCCAGGGAAGGATTTTCTTGTGGGGCCCCCTCCGACAGTCTCCAGTCTGGCTGCGTTCCACACGCAGAGCAAGCAGAATCGTCGCCTGCTGTGGCTTGGCAGGCTCCTTTGGAGCTCATCTGGGCCTGGTGCCCCACAGCGAGCAGGGACATCTTCAAGCAGCTCAGGGGGCCCAGAGCCCTGCCTGACCTGAGCTTGGATATTTCCAGGGACGAGGCACCTCCCACATCTCTGGGCACCTTCTGTCAGTTTTTCCCCACTCTGCTGGTTAAAAAATTCTTCCTTAGATCCAATCTGAGCCTGCTTCCCTCTCCTGAGTTTCAAAGCATTTCGCTTTGTCCTGTTGCAACAGAGCCTGTGAGGAACTTGACTCTGGAAAGTAACAGTTCATTTCTTTCCTTTTTATCCTTTGGACAGCCCCCATTTTTATCATCAGCCAAGCCTCTCTCCAGCCTGACCCCTCTGATCACTGCAGCAAAGCAACTGAGGGAGCAACAGAGGAGAGGAAGCCCTTGAGAACAGCTTTCAGTTACAGTAGACAGGACAAGTAGTTAGTTATGGTTGTTAGCACTGGTAGTTAGTTATGGTAGTTAGCACTGTAGTTTGTTATGGTAGTTAGGACAGCCTGTTTGTTATGGCAGTTGTTTGAATAAAAACTCTCTTAACCCTCAACTGCCTTGCCGTGTCCCTTCCTCCTCCCGCTGTGCCTCAGCTGCCCGGAGCAATGTGAGGGGAGAGCGGGCCCAGCCTGGCCCAGAGCTGAGCCCCAGCAGAGCCCTGGCAGAGCCCAGAGCAGCCTCGGCACCTGCAGAGTCAGCCTGGAAGGAGGCGCTTGGAGCCTTCTCGGCTGCACCCGGCTCTTGGTTACAAACTGGGTGTGCTGGAAAATGCCACCGGCCCTGCACGAGGGCAGAAGGGGCCCGGGGAAGGCCCAAGTGCTCCATGCAAGGGAAAAACCTGCCCTGGGTTTGTTATAAATAACTGGGTAGTGTTGGCTTTTGCTATTATGTACTGACTTCTGCAAACTATTCTTAATCACAACGAGTTTGATAGAGTGCAGTTTGTAATCACTTTTAACTTCTTTTGCTCTAGTAAAATGTGTCAGTTTTTTGTGGCCAATGCCCTGGCCCCTGTGTAGCACATATCCTCAGAACATCATTTCTGGATGATATTTGAGTTTGTGGACAGTGTGAAAAACATACATTATCGTTTTGGCGTTGGAGAATATTAAAGTGGATGCCATGTGTTGTGCATTAGAATGTTAACTATTGCAGAAGTAGCTGTAGTTGTGAAATAATAATTAATGCTTTTATTTTTGTAAATAACTGACAATAACACTTCAGAGATATTTGTGAAATAGCTAATGTTCATTTCAAGTACTTGTGGAAATAGCTAAAACCCTCTGCATGGTCAGACAACATTTAAGGAAGGGATGTGATGAGGACCCCTGCCCCTGACCCTTCCACTGTCAATAACTGTCACCCGCTGAAACCACAGAACAGGGGCCCTTGTGAGGGAGTGACACACAACCCTCAAAACAGCAATCCACGATTCCTGTACGTGCTCTAACACGGTGAGTTGGGGGTCAAACCAACCTAAAGAATTTCTGGAACATGTAAACAAGTTCAAAGAAATGTTTGAATGTGTATAATCATTATGAGTATGTATTTGAACAACACAACGGAGAAACTGGACAAGAAGAGTTGCTGTGGTTAACCGGTGTGCCTCTGGCCATCGCCAAGCACCCAGCGCTGTTACTGATTTGTCCCTTATTATTCCTTATTAAACTTTCAAAAATTGTAAAGAGTGAGGCTCCTTTGTCACAATACCCAATATGCTCACCCCTTGATCTTCCCCTAAAGCCAGGATTTGTCAATCCTAAACTTTGTCTGGATGGAGGAGAAGGATGCTGTGAGGAAAAGGAAGATGCACTGGTGTGGAGGCCCATGGCAGTCTCAATCTCCCACCCTTGGGGGACTGGTCTCCAATAAGAAGAATAAATTTCAGGGTTATGGTGAGAAGCTTGCTTCTCCCATAGACCTTTGCAAGTACATGCTGATTTCTGGGAAGTTATGTTACTCCATAGGCCCATTGGCCTAATTACCCTAGTTCACCCCCTGTTACCCATTTCTGGTTAGTCCTTAGAATGTTCTCCCTCTCTGTCCTTCCATTGGCCCTAATTTACTGCATTCCTCTGCCCCTGTTTCCCCATTAGCCGACCCGACCCTTAACCCCTCCTTTGCACCATTTTCCCCCATATCCATTGGACCCTGACCCTCAGCTCCACCCTCACTACCCCATGTAAAAACCCCCTGTGCCCTCAGCTTGCACCCTGTCTTTGTCCCTGGGCCCTGCTCAGCTGTGTCCCCTGTTCCTGTACCAATAAACCCAGTTTGCTGCAGATCATACCCAGACCCATCCTGCCGACTTTGTCAGCTTTGTAAAGCAGCCGTGAGCTTCGGGCTCTGGAGTGCCGGACGCTCCAAGGGCCTCGGCAGCGCCAGGACGCTCCAGGCTGGGACAGCCAGGCAGGGCAGGAGGAATCACTGCCCCTTTCCCCTCTCTGCTGCTCCATCTCCCAGCCCAGCATCGCTGCAGGACAGCCTCACTGCCAACGCCATCCTGCCAGGGATGGACTGGGGGGATCTCCTTCCCCTTCCCTCTGCCATGGAGGCAAATCCCATCTGCTCCTTGTCCACCCTCCTTCCTCTCCTCATTCTATCCTTCATCCATCCACGTTCCTTTCCCATCTCTTTCTCCCTTGTTCCTTCTTCTTCCTTCCTCTCCTCCTGCCTTTTCCTTTTCCCTTCTCCCTGTCTCTTCCTCTCCTTGTCCTTCCTCCCCCAGGCACTGAGCTGCGGACAGAGACCAGGGAGAACAAATCCCTGCCACAGAACCTCGTGGAAGAGGCCATTTGGAACGGCTGCACGGCACAGGAATCCAGTGGGGAGGAAAAGCGCCAGAGATCCCACACGAGGAGGGGCTGCAAACCCAGCCTGGGGATCTGTGAGGAGTTAAAACCCTCCCTGTGATGGGAAGGGTGTGGGGAATGTGAGAAGAGCTTCAGGGAGAGCTCAGCCTATTCCTGGCGCCTCCAAAATTGGCGGTGCCAGATGCAGAGATCCAAGGGGCTGCAGAGATCCCCCTGCAGATCCACGAGGATGCAGAGATCCCCCTGCAGATCCATGGGACTGCAGAGATCCCCCTGCAGATCAACGGGCCTGCAGAGATCCCCCTGCAGTCCCCGGAGCAGCCACGCTGAGCACTGCGATGCCTGAGAGGAGGCTGTGATCCCGTGGCCAGAGGGCCCCTCTGGAGCAGCCTGTCCTGGCAGGACTGACCCTGGGGCACAGTGACCCACGCTGCAGCACTTGGAGGGGGCTGTTCCCCATGGGATGGACTCAGCTTGAAGTTCCTGGAGAAGTCTCTGGTGGGAGAGAGCCCAGGGTGCAGCAGGGGAACGACTCCTGTCCCTGAGCAGAGGGAGAAGCCCCGGGGCATGAACAGAGCCCGGCCCCATTCCCTGCCTGCGGCACTGCCGGGGTAGAAGGTGCAGCTGGAAGGAGGGAGGCGTGGGGGAAACCTAGATTTAAGGCTCCTCACTTACTCCTCATTATCCTGCTCTGAGTTTTTGGGGTTTTCTGTCATAAAACTCTCCCATCCCCCACTCATTCACAGAGGTTTGGGGTGGTTTTCCCTTTTTGGGGGAAATCAAAGTGATGCACTGATGCTCCTAATTAGGGGTAGGAGAAGTGAGGGTCCAGGGCTTCCCGCTGAGCCGGAGCCACCGGAGCCGCAGTGGCAAGAAAGCCGTGGCGGGAGCTGCGGAAAAGTTTGTTTGTGTTTTCAGCTCAATCCCCCTCGGGCCCGGGCCCGTTCCAGGGCTGTTCCTCAGCTCCGGCTCTGCCCTCATGCAGCCCAGGGGGCCCTGAGAGCGTGGGGCTGGGTTGTGCCGTGTGCAGAGCCCGCCCCTGGCTGCGATTGGGCTATGGTGCCATCAGTCGTGGTTGTGGCGCACTGATTGGTGGAAGCGGGGCAGAGCAGGGCCCCGGTGGCGGGCTGAGGGCGGCTGTGGCTGGCCAGCGGTGCCATTGTCGTGTGTGCGGGCCCGCGAGTGGCGGCGGTGGCTCGAGCGCGATGAGGCGGCGGCGGAGCTCGGAGGCAGCCGCAGTGTGGGTGGGAGCCGCGCTGGGTTGTGCGGGGGCTCGGGGCTGGCTGCGGGCCTCGGGGGCGGCAGGGGGCTCGGGCGGGTTCGTTGTGCCGTGTCCAGCCCGTGTTGCCACTGGCGTGAGGGCGCTGCGGGAGCGGCTGCCCGCGGTCTCCTTGCGGCTGCTGCCTCGGCAGGAGCCGCTGCTGGAGCAGCGCTGGCTCGGCCCGGTTGCTGTGGCTGGGACAGAGGGGGCTGCCCCATGCCTGGGGCAGTGCGGGGAAATTGCCGTGGCCGGAGGTTTCTGTGCGCAGAGGAGACAGAGGAGTCCTGTAAAAGTGACTTTATTACTGGGCAGAGGGAGAGGCCGTGGGGCATTTGCCGTGCGCTCTCTGCCATTGTTGTAGTTCGCAGCCTCCTTTTGATCCTCATTTTCCCGGCCTCATCTCCCTCTCCCTTTGCCGACTGGCTGAAGTATTTGGAAGGTTCAGAATTCCCAACTGCATGTCCTTGTTAATGTTCACCCCCACTTTTGTATAGCAGCCGATATTCATGGCTCTGTTAAATTTTTATTTTTTTCGAAATTCAGGAATTTAGCGGGTCTTTCTGTGAGCAAAATCCATGTTAATTAGTAACATTTATTGAAGCTGGTAGTTTCGCGCGTTACTTCCTTATCTACTAGTCCCTGGCCCCTCGCTCAGCTGCTGAATGAGCTGCACTCTCAAGGTGTGGAGCACGGTAAAAAGATGAGAGTTGCTGCAGCACATCAGAGGAGAAACAGCATTCGTTTAACCCATGGTCTGCCAGGGAGCCACAAAACCATGACCCATTCCCATCCTTCTCACGTTTGGACCAATACATGAGATGCTTTTTTGTTTCTGGTGTTGGTTTTTTTTTTCACCACTTTTCCTTTGTTATCTCTTTGCCAACAGCAGTTTGAGTAATTTAATTTTCCACAAATTCCTCTTTTTTTTGCTAACAGATGATCTGATCCCATCCCATGGTGCAGTGTTGTGTTCTTCATTTCAGTGGATTGGTCAGCAGGAAGGTCACGAGCTGGAGCTGTCTGGTTGGTTATTCCGAGGACAGCTTGTAATCTAATGATGCCATTGAAATGAGAAATGGGTTCTGTGGCTCCTAGTATGAATTGGGTCGGATTCCCAGGGCATGGTCCATGGTGTTGTAGGACTTGTTCTGGTAGCCTTTCAGGTTTTCCCCATTTTTGGCCACTCTCTCCTGCCAGGGCTGCAGCAGTGGCAGCAAGGCTTGGCCCCAGTGGCTGGAGGTGGCAGAGGAGGGTGGCCAGGATTGCAGAGGATTGCAGCCGAGGATCTGTGGGCAGGTGCAGGGGCTTGGCCCGCTGTGGAGCCCTGGCTGCTGCTGTGTTGCCTTCAGGGCAGGCTCAGGGGCGGCCTCCCATCCTCCTGCTGCAGGCGGGAAGTGCAAATCTCCGGGGCTTCAGAGCCCTTGAGGCCAGGCTGAGGTGTCTTCCCCTATGGAGCTGTGCTGGCGGCAGTTTCTGGCCTCAGGGACACTTGGCATGGGCCCCTTGGCCACCAGTGGTGCTGCTTTGCACTCCTTGGGCAGGAGCCGATGTCCTGGCTGGGTGTTGGCAGCAGCAAAGTGCCAGGGCAGGCTCTGTGCCAGCCCAGCTTGCTGTGGGAGAATGTGCCTTGATATCTGCTCCAGTGGTTGCTGAAGCAGTGAGAATTGCTTTTGCCTCCCTGTTAGGTGCCATGGTGTCAGCAGAAGATATTGAAGCCTTCCTGCTCAGGGCATTTCCGTGCCAGGCTCTCACAAGCACCCAGAGCTGCGCGGGTTGAGCTGAGCATGGGGCGGTGACCTGCGCTGTGTGTGATTCCCCTTGCTTCCCTCCCCTGGAACAGGGTGTTGCTTTTAGACACCACTTGTCCTGGTTGCTTCAGAGTACTTTGGAGAGGCTCCATATCTAATTTTCCCTCTTTCCCTGGGACTGCCCACACTTCTGGATTCACTTCAGCATAGGCCTCGTCAGACATTTGACACAGAGGTACAACAGAACAGGCCTCTGTATCCCTTTTTATAATATTAATGTGTGTTACGAGTTTAGCGATCAAATCCCTTCCCATTAAACCATGGTAACAATTAGGAGCAAATAAAAATTCACGCATTTCAAACCCATCTCCCAGATCTCCTAACAGTGATTGAATAAAACCATACATCTTTCTCAGTAATCCCCTCACTAATGAAACATATTTTTAGCATTTTCCCCCCCTTAGGTCTAAGATTTAGAGTGGATTTAGAGACCCCTTGTCTATCAGGAAATGCCTCCTCTCAATGCAGACCCACCCTGAATATTCTCAAGGGCTGCAGTGTGGAGGGTCCCTGGTGTGATGGGAGCTGTGACAGCCCTGGCAATCCATGTCCATCAAGGGGTGGACTTGCTGGTGCTGAGGCTGCTGCTGTCTGTGCTTGCAGTGTCCTTGTGCCCTGCAGCTGGAGCCCTGGTTCCTTGCCAGGGGCTGTTTGGGTGGGCTCTCCCCTGCCGAGGAGGGCAATGCCTGTGCCAGGTGCTTGTGGCCGAGCCCGTGCCCTGGGTGCTGGGGCCCCCTTGGGCCCTGGGGTTGATCCCTCAGGGGCTGTAGGAACTGTGCCCTGGCCTTTGCCTTCAGCTTGGCCTTTTGCTGCTCCCTTCTTGCACTCACCTGCTGTGCCTTTGTGCCCAAGTGCTGCAGGGCCTTCTTGTTCCCCTCCTGCAGCCCCCTCAGTGCCTGTGGGTGCTTGTCTTGCTTTACAAGAGAGGTGTCTGCTCGGGAAGGCAGAAAAAGCCTCTCTTGGAATGGAGAATGCAAACCCCGTCCTTCTTAATTTTTAGACTAGTGAAATGAAGGGGCTCTCAAGGAAAGATATGGGAATAGGAATACCAGTTTTTTACTAGTGTGTATAATAAAGCAAACAAACAGCAACAGCTGAGGCACTGACAGCAAACAGAGCCCGGAGCCAGTCCCGGCCTTTGGGCTGCGGCGCTTTCCCCTTGGGTGCAGTTCCGGGCACGGCCGGCAGGGGCGCTGGTGGCTCCCGCGGGGCGGGGCAGCGCATCCCTCCCATGGGAACCTCTCTGAACGGAAATAGAGAAATCCCTTCATCGAACTCTTTCACTTTTTTACCTTGTATAGCCTTTCTCCCGTGTTTTGGGTAAGAATTTGTAGAGGGCTTTCTTTTAACTGAGCTCGTAGTGTTTCGATGTTGCTTCCTGTGGAGAGAGAGAGTTTCCCTGAACAGCCAGAGCTGTGGTTACCAAGGGGACGTAACTCAGAGCAGGACGGGGTCAGGGGAGGATATCCCGCCGAGGTTCGGTGGGAGTGTGGGCAGGGTCTGCTGCCGGAATCGGCAGAGGGGGATCTTCCCGTGGAGCCCGAGGCGGAGCGTGGGCAGCCCCCACATGGCTGATGGCGGCTGATCCGGCAGCTCCCGGCAGAGCAAAGGCAGGTGGGAGAGCCCGGCAGCAGCGGCGGTGCCCAGCGCAGGTGGCACGGGCAGGGCAGGCGGGGATGGGATGGCTGGGACCCCCCCTGGGTGCGGTGGGCGCGGTGAGCTCGGAGCAGGCGGCAGGACAGAGCAACCCCCATCTTGCCCAGCATGGGCGGCAGAGCGGCCGCGGGCCAGGCAGTGGGAGCAGGGCACACAAATTGAGCGACAGCGCCGGGGCAGGTGGAGCTGCCCTGGGCAGTGAGGCCGCACCTGGGATGGAAAGCGGGGCAGGCGGAGCTGAGGCGGGCAGCGAGCCGGGACCCGGGACAGGCGCCTGGGCCGCGAACGGAGGGGGCAAGAGCTGCAGAGGATCCCACTCTCTTTCTGATTTTTCCTCTTGTTCTCTTGCCTTTCATTTCCCTTTTTTCTTCTCGGAGGTTTCTCATACTTTAAAGATTTTTATTCTTCTAAAGTCCTCTGCCTAACATATTGCATATTCTCTGCTAGGTAAAGGGGTGTTTTTACAAATAAATCCAGAGCCTAATAAATCTAAACTTCTGCTTGGATACATTGAAATGGTTGATGAGCTAACTCAGGACCTCCTAATGTTGTTTTTCTCATCACCTTTTTATTTCTCCTTTGGCAAATTAAGCATCTTTCAGTTACTTGCTTTGCAACTCCAAAAATCCCATACTTCCTTAAAAAATTATCGCACAAAGCTTGAGCACCCCAGTGGGTTTTCTGATGCATGTCTTCTAATATTTTTTTAGAAGAACATTTATTAACTAATTGTCTTCCATCAAGAAGTTTCCATTTCCCTGATTTATCTTGTTCACTTCCTGTCGTGTCTGAATTTTTTTCTTGGCTTCCCTAAACTTTGGAATTTCCAGTTTTTCTTCGTTTGGAGTTAATATTAACATAACTTTTTTATCTCCATTTTCTGCTACATCCTTAGCTTTGTGATGTGCCCCCACTTTGCCCAGTTTGCCTCTCCTCTGGCCCGGGCCGGGTTCCCCCCGCCCGCAGCGGCTGGAGCAGCCGAGAGCCCCGCGCTGCCCATCCCGACCTGTCCCGGCTCCATCCCCGCTCCTGCCGCGGCTGCGAGGGCTGCGGGAACGGGGCAGCGAGGGTGTGGCTGCTGCTGGGGGAGGAGGAGGAGGGAGGGAAGGGCAGGGATGAAGTGGGAGGAGGAGGTGGAGATAAGACAGAGGAAGAGGAGGATGGGGAACGGAAGGGGAGGAGTGGGAGGAAGAGGAAGAGGAGGGACAAAAGCAGATCGAGGCTGAGCTGAGGGAACCATGCAGTCGATCCCTGCCTGAATTCGCAGCTCCCACCTGTGGGATCATCGCCCCCCCCCATCGCACCGGTGAGCGGGGAGGGGGAGTTCAGCACGGATATCCCGGGGGGTCCCTGGGTTGGGTTTTTGCGCATGTTTGGAGAATGAAGGAGTCCAAGGCTGAGCGGAAAAGGCCCCTTGGGGGGATGTCGGGGGGTGGCGGTGGCGGCTGCCGGCAGAGGCAGCCTGGAGGAGCAGAGCCCTGTGTCCCCCAGGAGCCCAAAGTGGGGAGCCCAGAGAGGGGGGAGCGCCGCCATTGGCGGGAGCCTCAAGAGCCTGGAGAGGGGCAGGGGGGACTCCTTGGAGCCGCTGCAGCCCCGAGCAGAGAATGAGGGGAGAAGGGAGCCCGGGAGCCCAAACAGCCCCGGCATCCCAAAATGGGGAGAGCGAAGCGGGGGGAGCTTTTGGCATTGCTGGGACTGCCAGCAGCCTGGGCAGGGCGGGCACCAAGGAGAAGGGGGACCCCCAATCCAAGCGTGACCCCAACAGCTGGGACAGTGGAGAACCCCTGAACAGCAGAGGTGAGGGACCAGGGACAGGGAACTCCTGGGAGGCTTTTTCAGGGCTGAATCTTGGTGTTTGGGAGGTTTTTCTGGCGCTGAGGTGAACAATGACTTGCAGAAATGGGCTCGGGTAGAGCGACCTTCAAATTCATTGTGTGTTGGGGAAGATGAAAAAGGAAAACTTTATAAATATGATTGTCTGGCAAAAGATTTTGAGGATATAGAAATTACAAGGAAGATTGAAATGAAAGCAAGCTTTGAGATACCTCAGTTATTGAACAACTGGAGGACAATGGTGTGGCCTGACTCAAGGTAATCCCCTTTTGATGAAACAATTCCCTCTGTTTGCAGACAGATCCAAGGGTCAGAGCAGACCCTACTAGCTCAGCAGAAGGGGTCCAAAGAGGAGTTTTTAAGGTTGAAAATGTAACACAGTATGGTGATGTAATGATTCTTACAGGCTGTATGTAAATGCTATAGGATTTGTATCTTGTACTAGATTGGTTAGTGAGAAATAGAATATTCAACACAGAAGAAAATTTATTGTGTTGTAACGGGACCCTTACTCTCTTATGCTCTTGCCTGTCTTACTCTCTCACCCTCTCACCCTCTGTACCCCTCTTTTCTCTCAGGCCTGCTCCAAGCTGTGCCTGGCAGCTCCAAGCAGGGCCCTGCACCCAGGCCCTTTGCAATAAACCGCAAGTTCCACGCCCTGGCTGCAGAGCTCTCTGGTCTCCGTCCGTCCCGACCATCCTACACCTGACCCTCCTACAAACGCTCTCATCCCTTGTTTTCCCCAAACCAGGATTGCCCATTGCCAAGGCCTGGGAGGCTGCGAGGAAGAGGAAGATGCCCCGGGACACTGAGGCAGGTGAGGAGGAAGTCAGTGCCCCTTTCCCCTCTGTGCTGCTCCATCTCCCAGCCCAGCACGGCCCCGGCTGCAGCTCAGCCCTGGGGGATCTCCTTGCCCTTGCCTGTGGCACGGAGGCAAATCCCATCCTGTCCTTGTCCTTCCTCCCCCAGAGCAGGAGCTGAGCATGGAGAGCAGGGAGGACAAATGCCTGCGGCAGAACCTGGTGGAAGAGGCTGTTTTGAGCAGCTCCACGGCGCAGGAAGCCAACGGGGAGGAAAAGCCCCGGAGATGCCGCGCGAGGAGGGGCTGCAAACGCAGCCGGCGGGGATCTGAGGGGGAAAGAGCCAGCCTGGGCCGGGAAGGCGGCCGGAGACGGAGCCAAAGCTCGGAGCTGGTGCTCCATGAGCAGCTCCATGATGGGGAGAAGACCCACACGTGCGAGGAGTGTGGGAAGAGCTTCAGGTGGAAATCCAACCTGATTGTGCACCAGAGGATCCACACTGGGGAACGGCCCTACGAGTGTGGGGAGTGTGGGAAGAGCTTCAGTGTCAGCTCCCACCTGATCAGACACCAGAGGACCCACACTGGAGAGAAGCCGTATGAGTGTGGGGAGTGTGGGAAGTGCTTCACCGTGAGCTCCAGTCTGATCAGGCACCAGAGGACCCACACTGGGGAGAGGCCCCATGAGTGTTCCAAGTGTTGGAAGAGGTTTAAGACCAGCTCTGATCTCCTCCAGCTCTATTGGATTCACAGGGAGGAGAAGCCCTTCCAATGCCCCGACTGCGGGAAGGGATTCAGGCACAACTCCAACCTCATCACCCACCGGCGCATCCACACTGGGGAGAGGCCCTATGAGTGTGATAAATGCAGGAAGAGGTTTCAGACCAGCTCCTGTCTCCTGCGGCACTATCGGATTCACAGAGAGGAGAGGCCCTTCCAGTGCCCCGACTGCGGGAAGGGATTCAAGTACAATTCCACCCTCATCACCCACTGGCGCATCCACACTGGGGAGAGGCCCTACGAGTGTCCCCAGTGTGGGAAGAGCTTCTCCAGCAGCTCTAGCTTGACCAAACACCAATGGAGGCACCACTAAGGGAAGCCCTGCGAGTGCCCCGAGTGCAGGCAGAGCTGCATGCACTGCTCTGGCTCCATCCCCCACTGGAGGAGGCACTTTGGGCACAGCCCTGGTCACTCACATTCCCTGTGATCCATGTTGGGAACACACCTGGCTGCTTCGCCTTTTGGTTTGGCCTTTATTTTCCTCTGCTTCACCTTCATCCTTTAAGGATACCCAAAACTGCGTTAAATGAAGGAAATTGATTGAATATATCTGAAGTTCCATAATTTCTCAGTTGTTTTAGGGGGAATTTAGTATTTGAGGACATGTTCTGTGTGGAGTGCTGCTGTTGCTAAGAGGCAGGAATTTGATCTCACCCTTCTTGTGTTGCTAAGAACTCCTCCCCTGACCCCAACCCTAATTCCACCCTTTGGATACCCTATAAAAACTCCACGGCCCTGCCTGTGCCCTGTCTTTGGGGGGTAAGAAATGGATTCCCAAAGGATCAGCCCTTTTCCCACTGGATTCCCAAAGGATCAACTGTTTTCCAGCTGGATTCCCAGAGGATCAGCCTTTTTCACTGAATTCCCAGAGGATTCTGATTCTGTCACTGTTTCTTTTTATTTGTATTACTGCATTTGTATTTTTAATTTTTGCTAATAAAGTACTGTTTTTTCTCTTTCCATATCTTTGCCTGAGAGCCCCTTAATTTCAAAAGGAATTACTATTATTAATTTTAATAATAATAACAATTAAAAAATAATAGTAATCAAAGGGAGGGGGTTTACATTTTCCATTTCAGTGGAGGCTCCTTAAATTGGGAGACACCCCCAAGGCTGGGCCATGTCAAATAGTTCCAGAAAGATGTAAATTAGTTGATATATATGTATGAGGGTCTATGAATATGCAACAGGGTGATGTAATTAAAACGAGATGACTTAAGGGGTGTCCCCGAACATAACTGGGAGGTCTTGGTGGCCATAACAACCTTTGCTCGATGGTCCTTGTCTCCCATTACATCAATCCGTTTCATATTCATGGCCTTGTTGCATATCCATGAAGTACTTTACATATTCCAGGAGCAAAATTGGCTTAATCCTGTCTGGGGGTCCAACCCCCCTCCCAGCTCAATTTGGGGTGTCTCATCCTCCTCTCAGCTCAGTTTTGGGACCCCATACCCATCCCAGCTTCATTTGGGGATTCCATTCCCCTCCCACCTCAATTTGGGGGTCCCATTCCCCTCCCAGCTCAATTTTGGGGTCCCGACCCTCTTTTCCCCGCTCTCTCCTTTCCGATCGTTCCACCAATCCCCTCCCCCGTGTTTGGTTTTGGGGGCTCCAAGCCCCTCCTGCTCCGTTTTGGGGTCCCGACCCCGTTTTGGATTAATTTGGGGACCCCAGCCCATCACCAGGGTCACCTTCCCCCCCCTCTCTAATTCCGCTCCTGGCAACTGAAGAGTCATCAGCGAGACGCGCTCTGATTGGCTGGAAATTACCCCGCGAAATCTCTGAGTATTTCCCGCAGTGAGAGGCCTTGGTCTGTGCCCGGCAAGTGATGAGTCAGAGTCGGGCCGGGCGCTGATTGGCTGAAAATCGCTGAGCGGGGCCAGTGCTCTGAGTTTGTGCCCAGCAAGTGGATCGTCATCAGTGCCGCACGTTCTGATTGGTCGGGATCTGTTTTGTGGTGGGGATGGGAGGAACTGGGGTTTCTTGGGGTTTATTTAGGGTTTGTTTGGTGTTTATTTGGGGTCATTTATGGACTATTTGGGGTTTATCTTGGGTTTTACTTGGTTTATTTCTGTTTATATGGGGTTATTTTGAAGTATTGGGTTTATTTGGAAGGATTTGGGTTTGTTTGGGTTTATTTGGGCTTATTTGGGGTTCTTGGGAGTTATGTTGTTGTATATGGGGTTTTTTTAGGTGTACTTGAGATAATTTGGGTGTTTTTGGGTTTAATTTGAGTTTTTTTGTTTGTGTTTTTGGGTTTATTTGGGATTTGTTTGGGTTTATTTGGGGCATTTTAAGGTATTTAGAGTTGTTTAGGGGTTTCTAAGGGTTTATTTCGAGTGTTTGGGGGTTATTTAGGTTACTTGGGGTCATGTGGGGTCAAAATATCCGGGAATGTTTCTCCTGCAAAAACGGGAATTTTTCCTTAAAAATCTGAGAGTTTTTTCCCGAAAAAACCGGGAATTTCCCTTAAAAATCTGGGACTTTTCCCAGCCAATAGCAGCGTGCCCCGCCCCAAACCATCTAATCACCACGGGTCTCCCCGCAGGAACACCGGACTCCCTGTGCACCGATCTAACCAATCACCGCGCGTTTCCCCTCGGCAACTCCCGCCTTCTTTGCCTCTATGCAGCCAATCACCGTGCACTGCCTCCGCCCCTTCTCTGTCAATCACCATGCCCTATACGAAACCAACCAATTACCGGGCTTCTTCCCTAAGCAACTCCCGCCCTCCCCGCGCGTACCAGCCAATCATAGCCGAGCCCGAAGCGGTGCCCGATGACCCTGGGGTCGGGCATGGAGCGGGCGCCCCCTCCCCCCCCCCCGCCCCCTCAAGACCCCCTCAGGGACCCCCGGGAGCCGCCCCGGGCTCGGGCGGGTCCTGCGGGAGGCGCTGGAGAGAGCGAGGGAGGCGCTGGGAGAGGACGGGGGGCTCCGGGAGCTGCTGAGGAGGCGCAGGGACAGGTGAGGGGTCCTGGAGGGGTCGTGAGGGGAATTTGGGGAGGGGTCTTGAAGACGTTTGGAGGGATTTGGGGAGGGTCTGGGGCGAACCTGAGGGGGTTTTAGAGGGGTCTGGGGGTGCTGGGGGGGCTTTGGAGGGGAATTTGGGGAGGGGTCCTCGGGTTGTCACAATCCGTCCTCACGGACAGGTCTTGTGATGGTTCATGGATTTGATCTCGGGGTGCATAAAGAACCAACAAGGTACAAGGGGGTTTGCAATGATAATCGAAACAAATGCACTTTTATTGAATGAGCACAGCAAAATGCAATAGAGGGATTAAGGGAATGAAAAAGAGAGAGGAAGAGAGAGACAAAAGAGAGAGAGAGAGAAAGAGGGGGATAGAGCTACCAAACGTAGAGACGAAGTCCTTTGGTCCAGTCCAGTCGAGGACCCGCCTGTTACGTCGGGGAGATCTCGAAGTCTCTCGCTAACTCAGAGGTTTTTATTATGATAACTGTATTGGAAATTGCAAGGGAGGGGAAACAGATACAATAAGGAATAGATGTAACAGGTAGTTCATGCTCTCAGCAGTAAGCGAGAGCCATTGTCTTCTTGGTGCAGCGGTCACAACCTGCAGGCAAACATCTCGCTTTGGTCAGCTTGCCTCCCCCACACACCTGCCCCGGGCTGGGGGTTTCAGTCCCAGTCCTTGGAAGGAGCAGAGGGGCCTTTTCACATGGGGGTTCCATGTCTCAGTCCTTGATGGAGAGGCTCCTTCCATCTCAGTCTGTCTGTCACGGTGGTTGTAAAACAGGTGAGGGTCTTCTGTGGGGGGCCCACCTGAAACTCAGGAGAAGTCCAGCCAGGCCGAGAGGTGGGACAGCTCCCAAGACTGTTGTTGCACAAAGGGCACGGTGCCCCCTTTTTCTCATTGGGCTCAGTGCAGCACACAGCAAACAACACCTGTGAGAACAATGGCTTAGCTGTGCTCTCAGGTCTCAGGCACATGACTTTCTCCCATGGAGCCAGAGATTTCAGACAGCGGGGTCTTCTCTTCAGTGGTCCCCCAATGACGATCATGAGGCAGATGAGGGAAAATTCGGACAGACTCGCACACAACCCCATGACTCACAATTGTCTTGAGGGGTCTTCATCAGCAGAACTCTGGAGCATCATTGATGAGTCTGCAGAACTCGCAGTATGTTGGTAGTATAACCCGGAAAAATCGGGACGATAGAAAGAAAGGAAAAAGAGAGGGAGAGAAGGAAAAGAAAGGATAGGAGAAGGAGGTGGAAAGGGAAACAATAAACAAACATAATATTGATTATCATAACAATTTTCACAAATGGTTGATTAATTAAAACAATATTACTTTTAAGACAATATTTAAATAGTTATAACCAGTCACAAACAATCAAAAGCAAAAGCAATCAACACATATTAATACAAGCGTTAACTTAAAAAAATTATTTTCTAAAGCAATTCACTAAAAATCGAAAGTAATTTCCTCAAAATCATAAATGGACATTAGGAATTATTCCAAAACACATAGGCTTCATTCATAATTGCTTTGTGTCAAATGTCATGGGGATGTCCAGAGTGTAGAGGACATCAGCCAAGTTGTGTGCATTAACTATAGACATCAATCTTGTCAGCTGTTTCATGCTCCAATTCATAATGAATGGGACTGCTGATAAAATAAAACCAAACAGAATTAGAAACAAAAGGATAACAATGGCATGGCACACACTGTTCAGGGCACCCATGGCAGAAGGAGATCACCTAAAAGAGTATCCCACCACCTGTGCTCGGCATCTTCCTCCACTCTTTCCATGACACGATGTATCAGTCTCACATTGTGATGAGCAGTCACCAGGGTTTTCTGTCCGTTTGTCTGAATCTTCTCCAGGATTTCAACCAAGTCTCGGTGGAGCAGCAGTTGTCTTACCAAAGTGAGATTCATCCCAATAGGAGTAGGCATCAGTTTGTGAATCAGTGTGTAGTTAGATTGCAACAGGTAGTGAGAGGTAAGTGGAGCTTTATAGGAGAAATCGCATCCTGTAATCTTGGTAAATTTACAAGCACAGAAATTGGAAAGATTTTTAGTATCTACTGCAACATTCTCTACGAATACAAAATCACAAATGGTTCTAAAGCATGCACATCTATTGCCTATGTATATAAGGACTGTTTCAGAAGTCTTGTTAGGACAAATTTCAAAATGACACATATTTTGCTCTGTGTCTAAACAAATGTCTTGAGCTCTGATTGCATTGATTTCACAGATGAGCCCTTGTTGTTCTCGGACAATACAAGATTCTAAATTGACAGTTTGCCATTTCTCATCGATTTGACGGTCCCATTCTCTATGGGATAGAGAACAGCTTTGTCGTAATTCAGTTCTAATGCTATAACAGGGAAAATCAAATGCTCTGAGGCATTGTGTATAGTTAACACAAAACCTGGCTGTATTTGAAATGGGGTCATAGGTAAAATTCACTAAGTTCCACCAGGATTGGAATTCTCTTTCAAAGTAAGTGGCATTGTCCCAAATTATTTTCCAAATTTTAGTGGGAAAAGTGCCTTCTTCACCTGCTCTTATAATTGAGGCAGCAACTGACTGCATCTACAATTGTGCCTGGATACAGCTGAGAGCCAAAGAAACGTTGTTTTGTGTAGAACTGAGTGCATCAATAACCAATTTGTGATCATTTACATTTTCTTTCTCCCAATTTGGTAAAATGTTTGATGGCAGTCGCTGATTCCCAATGCCAGTAAGGATGACTTCTATGGTTGTTGTAATTTGGTCAAATCTCTGGATGTGGCAGCCAATTTATTCAAGTTCAATTAATTTACATGTTACGTGTAAAATCATCACCTGGTGTTATCAGAAAGGGAAGGGAAAAGATGATTTCTGTTGTCCATCTCTAGTGTTATCATGGTTTATCAGGTCTTCATGTCCCTCAGAGTTCTTCTGTAAAAGTAAACACAACAGACTCTGCCACGAAGAGGCAGAAAAAGTTAGAACAATGGAATTGTCAGAGACATTTTGAACAGCAGTGGTACTTCCCCTACAGCAGCAGGGGCTTCACCAAAACAGGTTGTCCAGGGTGATGTGCTGGGTTCTTGAAATCATCTGTTTCCCATAGTGAAGGAATTATGCTTGGAGCTGTCGGGCAAAAAGCAGTGATTTTGGAGCACCCATTTACCCCCCATCTATAGTAAGAGGTGTGAGAAGTCCATTTAATCTTTTCACCTTCTGCCCAATCCTGCACACCTTTGACAGTAAGTGAGAAACATTATCAGATTGAATTTCCTGTGGTTTTAGGAAAATTGCAAACCATCCTTGCATTGCTTTAACAGAATTATCTCCTGTAGCTCTTTTAAAAGCATCAGCCTGGACCAACCCAAATATGAACACAGCAGAGGACTCAGTGTTAATACAGACAAGAAAAGAATTCTGTCCCTCACGCTGGAAAATACTCCAGAAAGTAAACAGTTTCATCAGCGTGAGCACTGCCTTGTCCCTCTCTGTTAGCAGAAGCAGAGGAGAAAGGAGGCGTTGCTTTAATCACAGAGGCAATTTTGTCTTGGCTGCTATCCAAGCTCTGAGTTTCTTGTATTGCTAAGATTTTTTCCACTCCTATGAGAGCTAAGCTAACCACAAACAATCCTTTTTCCCAGGTAGTGTATCTTTTCTCAGCATCTTTGAAGCCACGGGAATAGAAACCAACAGGCCTTGTCAGACCCTCAGGACCCCACTGCCAAATGTGCGCTGACAGCCCTGAGGAGGCAAATCCCCATTCCACCTGAAAGGGATCTGTGGGATGGACAGGGCCCAGTGCTTGGTGAGATGTTGCTTCAAAAATCAGCAATTGCAATGCTGCCTCCTGAGAAGGAGTCCAATCCCATTTCACCCCTTTGCTCAGCAAGTCATAAAGGGGAACAAATGGGTCATTCTGGTTACTAAGAAATCTATCTGGTGTTTCTACAGGAGTTACAGCTACTATGGGTTTTTGAAGGAAAATTGATGTAGGTTTAAGTGTTTCTGAAAGCCCTAGAATTAAAGGGGTCGTAATTTCAGGCTTTACAGGTGATTGGATTGGTAACTCATAGCTTGTAGTCTATTTTCTTTCATGCATCATTTGCAAGCAAGCAGCTCTGTGAATGTTTTCCAGGGATGGCCGGGGGTACCAGCTCTGGTTAAAAGGTCTCCCCTTTCCAAGGGGTTGAGGCCCTGCCCAATGAGCTGCACTCTGAGTCAGGGACCATGGGATGCGTCTGTCTCCCGTTGTTAAGCACACCCCATGTCCCCAGCACCCACCGGCTGCTTGTTCTGACAAGAGAATCTGATCTCCCCTGGTGAGAGACACTTGGCATTTGTGTTCTGTTTTGGATTTGTGGGGGAGAAACCCGTACTGCTTTGCAAGTTTTGTTAATTCAGTGGCAGTGTGCGGGATTTCTTTGGTGGTTACATGCAGGTCAAGATCCTCATTATTGATATAGCTGCATTCTGTTTTAATTAGAGGTTTTGTGTTATTGTAACAACAGTGTTCCCCCCAATTTTTCATCAGAGCTAATTCTGTTTGAGGGTAATTTTGATTAATGTGAGTGAGGAGTTTCCTTCTTCTCTGTCTCTTGTGAGGAATCAGCGTTCTGTGAATTTTTAACATGTTCCTTTCTCAAGGCAGCCCGTAATAAATTATTTTAATTTCTTTCTTCATCAAATTGTTTTTGCAAAACTTCAACTGGATTTTGAAGGGAGTTTATTGTAGCATTTTCCTCACTTCTTGACTTAAAGCGAGTTTCTATGGCTGCTGTGAGCCAAACTCCCAAACCTGAGCAGTGGAGGGTTTTATTTTTGCCCAGGTTTAATGTTGCAAAGAACATATTCTATCAATAATATTTTCTAAATTAAACCAATTGCAGTTTGCCCATTCTTCTTCTCATGGAGAAGATATGGCATTGTATTTAGCAAGCAGAGCATAAAATTCAGCTTTACCTTTTGCACTGAGGTTTTGAGTCATTTTGTGAAGGGACCAAAACCACAACAGGGAGGTGCAAACTTAAGTTACACAATCACACAGCTTTGCTGTGTTCCCCTTTGCTTCCCTGGGTGGGTGAAGAGACAGAATCTGCCTGGGAGGCCCTGCTTAGTTTCTTTAGGTTGCCCGTTCCTTCCCAGACAGTCCAGATACACACACACCCCCCCACACCCACACACACAAAACAGTTATTTTGTAAAGGGGCTCAAAAACTTCGACAGGGAAATACTGATCTAAGTTACACAACCACACAGCTCTTGCTGTGTTTCCCCTCACTTCCCTGGGTAGGTGAAGGGACAGATCTGCCTGGGAGGCCCTTGCTTAATTTCTTCAAATTTTCTCTTCCTTCCCAGACAGTGCAGATGCACACCAACACACCAGAAACAGTTCCCCCTTTTGCACGGAGAGATCATTTGTGAAATTCTGGAGACAGAACCCTCAGCAGAGTATGGGGATTGCTTTTCACCTGTGCGTGTGCAGATTGCAAGAAATTCGAATCACACGCCCTGTGCTGTGAAACTTCCTTCCCCTGGTACAGACTGCACACAGCCCTGCAAACCCCTCTGTCTGTCAGAATCCTGTCCATGACACCAATTTAATGTCACAACCCGTCCTTACGAACGGGTTTGTGATGATTCGTGAATTGATCTCAGAGTGCAAAAGAACCCGACACGGCACAGGGGATTTGCAGTAATAATCAAAAACCAATGCATCTGTATTGAATGACCACAGCAAAATGTGCTAGGGGGAATTGGGGAAAAGGGGAAGTATAAGAAAAAAGAGGGAGGAAGAGAAAGGAAGGTATAGAACTACCAAATGTAGAGAGATGAAATCCTTTGAAGTCTTCAGTCAACAGAGTTTGCCTGGTCATGTCAGGGAAGATCTCAAAGATTCTGATCAATTCAAACTCCTATTATTGTCTTTTTAAATGGGGTAAGGGGAGGAGTCTTGAAATTGAATCAAAAGTAGTAAAGAATACTCTGTTGTAATTTCTGGGGGAAAAAAAAAGGTATTGCAGAAGGGTACAAAGAGTCCATGTTCTCAGCAGTGAGTGAGAGCCATTGTCCCCTTGGCCCAATGGCCACAGCTACAGGCAAACATCTGGCTTTGGTCAGCTCGCCTCCCCACACCTGCCCTGGTTGGGGGTTTCAGTCCCAGCCCTTGGGAGGAGGGGGAGCTTCTCCACATGGGGGTCTCATGTCTCAGCCCTTGAGGGAGAGGCTTCTCCCATCTCAGTCCGTGCCTCACGGTGGTCGTGAAGCAGATTTGCGGTTTTCCGTGAGGACCACCAAAATAACCCCAGAAAAGTCCAGCCAGGCCGAGAGGTGGGGAAATTCCAGGGCCATCGTTGTGAAGCGGGTGCAAGGGAAGAAAAGGGCAAGGTGTCCCCCTTCTCCTTTTCATTAGGTTCAGTCTTCCATGGAAACAAACCCACCTGCAAACTACAGCTGGGCAAGCCAAGGGCTTTGCTCAGGCCTCAGGGTCTTGGTGAACAGCTCTCCTGAGCAAGACCAGGATTCCAGCCAGGGTCTTTTTCTGTGGTCCCAGTTTCTGTCCTTTTCACAACGATCCTGAGGCAGATGAGAGAAACTTTGGACAGAGACTGACACCGTCCTCAGCCATGCCCAGGGCAGTGCGGGCCAAGCCCAGGGACACTGCAGGGCCATGGGCACCGCACAGGTGCCACCAGGGACACGGCACTGCCACCTGTCCAGTGGCACCAGTTCAATGCCAGTGTCCCTGTGCCACTGCCACCAGTCCTGTCCTGGTGTCCCCACTTCCATCCCAGTGCCAGCAGTCCAGTGCCACCAGCCCAGTGTCCCCAGGGCTGCCCCACTGTCACCACCTCAGTGTACCCAGTTCAATTCCAGTGCCACCAGCTCTGTTCCACTGTCATCACCCAATGCCACCGCTCGGTGTCACCAACCCAGTTCCAGCCCAGTGTCCCCAGTCCTGTCCCAGTGCCACCAGCCCAGTTCTCTCAGTGCCACAGCCCCCATTGTCCCCATACCAATGTCACCAGCCCAGTGCCATCAGTTTCAGCCCAGTGTCTCCAGTCTCATCCGAGTGCCCCTCATCCTGTCCCAGTGTTCCTGTCACAGTGTCACAGTTGTGTTCCAGTGTCTCCATTCCAGTGTCACCAGTTGTGTTCTGGTGTCACCAGTTCCACCCCTGTGCCACCAGCCCAGTGTCCCCAATCCCTTCCTAATGTCCCCATCCCAGTGTTCCCTCCCAGTGTCCCCAGTCCTGTCCCAGTATCCCTGTCCCTGTGCCACCAGTTCCCTCCCACTGTCCCCAGTTCCAGCCCAGTGCTCCTGTCTCAGTCCCATCAGCCCAGTGCCACCAGGGATGCCCCAGTGTCACCAGCCCAGTGTCACCGATTCCACCCCAGTGCCACCAGTTCTGTCCCACTGTCACCACCCACCCCAGTGTCCCCCAGGCTCTCCCAGTGCCACCACCCCAGTGCCACCAACCCAGTGTCCCCAGTTCCATTCCATTGTCACCAACCCAGTGCCACCAGTTCTGTTCCAATGTCATCAGTGTTTTGGGGGTTTTGGGGGATCCCAGGTGGAGTTTGGGGGCTCCCGGGTTTGTTTGGGGTTCCTGGAAGGGTTGGGGGATCCTGGAAGGGTTTTGGGGGGGTCCCAGGTGAGGTTTCTAGGGATTTGGGTCTTCCCAGTTGAGAATTACCAAAGATTTGGGGCTTCCCAGGTGAGAACATGGGCCGGGGGTTCGGGGGGGCCGAGGGGCTCGGGCCTGGGAGCCTTTTTGGGGGCTCCAATCAATGGGGAAGGCCTGGGGGGTGCTGAGGGGGAGGTGTGGGGAGTGTGTGGGGGGCTCTCATGGATTTGATGCCGCAAGGTTTGGCTTTTCTGTTTTTCAGATTCTGTGCTGCTTTACTCTGTGGGTCTGGGCTTCATATTAAGGGATGCTGAGCTCTGTTCACAGAGCAGGGAGACAAAACAATTCCTGGTCTAGCTGGGAACCCAAGGTCAAATAATCCAAACTTCAGGCCCAAGAGCATAAACAACGGGCACTGAAGAGAGAAAAACAAGAAGGATGGGACTTCATCATCTAAAGACATAATTGGACAATTAACTCCAATATGCAAATGGCCCAGAACTTATAAAAGTGATAGACCTCCTGACCGGCCGTCCATTTTGTGGCCATTTGGGTCCATCTTGGGCGTAGCCCTGGCTGGGGTCTTGTTCTCCCCAAGGTGTATCCTTTTAACAAATGCCTGCTTTATTGTGTAACCGTGTCTGGCCTCTGTTCTAGGTCAGCCTTGTGAAGGCCTCAGTTTGTGGCGAGCACGAAGGGAGCCGAGGCACCTGGGCAGGGCTGGAGCAGAGGCAGAGGAAGGTGCAGCTGCTGCCCCCAGCCCGCGGCACTGGCGGGGCCCAGGTGCGGGGCAGAGGGTGCGGGAGGCCGAGAAGCTCGGGAGGAGCGAGAGAGGCGTGAGCGGCTGCAGGGGCGCTGTGTTTATCGGGTGAGCGCGGTGGGAAGGGGCGTTTTGTGCTCGGGAGCGCAGCGGGTGCGGGGCTCGCTGTGCCCCGGGCCAGGGAGGGCGGGCGCTGTGAGCAGCGGGGTTGGATTGCGGGGCTGGGCTTGGCCTGGGGCCGGCGGTGCTGGCGCAGGGATCGTTCCCGCCCCGCCGCTCCGGAGCGCCGCGATCGGAATCTCTCGCTCTTTCTCTCTCTCGTTGGTTCCTTTAATTTCAACTCAGAACTGTTAAATGCCGTGTGTATATTCTGCTGCGAGTGCTGTAGTGATAATATCCCGAGAGACAGTCCCCTGAGATTAGCACTGAGAAACTGGGGCACAGTGACCCACGCTGCAGCACTTGGAGGGGGCTGTGCCCCGTGGGATGGACTCAGCTCGGAGAAGTTCCTGGAGAAGTCTCCGGTGGGAGAGAGCCCAGGGTGCAGCAGGGGAACGACTCCTGTCCCTGAGCAGAGGGAGAAGCCCCGGGGCATGAACTGAGCCCGGCCCCATTCCCTGTCTGCGGCACTGCCGGGGTAGGAGGTGCAGCTGGAAGGAAGGAGGCGTGGGGGAAAGCTGGATTTAAGGGTCCTCACTTACTTCTCATTATCCTGCTCTGAGTTTTTGGAGTTTTCTGTCAGAAATCTCTCCCACCCCCCACTCATCCACAGGGATTTGGACAGTTTTCCCGTTTTTGGGGGAAATCAAAGCAAAGCCCTGATGCTCCTAATTAGGGGTAGGAGAAGTGAGGCTCCAGGGCTTCCCCCTGAGCCGGAGCGACCGAAGCCGCAGTGGCGGGAAAGCCGTGGCAGGAGCTGCAGAGAAGTTTGATGTGTTTTCAGCTAAATCCCCCTCGGGCCCGGGCCCGTTCCAGGGCTGTGCCTCAACTCCGGCTCTGCCCTCTCACAGCCCGGAGGGCCCTGAGAGCGATGGGCGGGGCTGTGCCGTGTGCAGAGCCCGCCCCTGGCTGCGATTGGGCGATGGTGCCGTCAGTCGTGGTTGGGGCGCGCTGATTGGTGGGGGCGGGGCGGAGCAGGGTCCTGGTGGCGGGCTGAGGGCGGCCGTGCCTGGCCAGCGGCGCCATTGACGAGGAGCGTGTGTGCGGGCCCAGGAGCAGCGGCAGCGGCCGGAGCGCGGTGAGGCGGCGGCGGAGCTCGGAGGCGGCCGCAGCACAGGTGGGAGCCGCGCTGGGTTGTGCGGGGGCTCGGGGCTGGCTGCGGGCCTCGGGGGCGGCAGGGGGCTCGGGCGGGTTCGTTGTGCCGTGTCCGGCCCGTGTTGCCGCTGGCGTGAGGGCGCTGCGGGAGCGGCTGCCCGCGGTCTCCTTGCGGCCGCTGCCTCGGCAGGAGCCGCTGCCGGAGCAGCGCTGGCTCGGCCCGGTTGCTGTGGCTGGGACAGAGGGGGCTGCCCCGTGCCCGGGGCTGTGCGGGGAAATTCCCGTGGCCGGAGGTTTCTGTGCGCAGAGGAGACAGAGGAGTCCTGTAAAAGTGACTTTATTGCTAAGCAGAGGGAGAGGCCGTGGGGCATTTGCCGTGCGCTCTCTGCCATTGTTGTAGTTCGCAGCCTCCTTTTTATCCTCATTTTCCCGGCCTCATCTCCCTCTCCCTTTGCCCACTGCCTGAGGTGCTTGGAAGGTTCAGACTTCCCGATCCGCCAACTGCATGTCCTCGTTAATGTGCACCCCCACTTTTGTAAAACAGCCGATATTCATGGCTCTGTTAAATCCTTGTTCTTCTGGAAGTTCAGGAATTTAGCGTGACTTTCTGTGAGCAGCAGTCCATGTTAATTAGTAACATTTATTGAAGCTGATGGTTTCGCCCGTTGCTTCCTTATCTACAAATCCCTGGTGCCTTGCTCAGCTGCTGAATGAGCTGCACTCTCAAGGTGTGGAGCATGGTAAAACGATGAGAGTTGCTGCAGCACATCAGAGGAGAAACAGCATTGGTTTAACCCATGGTCTGCCAGGGAGCCACAAAACCGTGTCCCATTCCCATCCTTTCCGCACTTGAATCCCTACATGAGCTGCTTTCTTATTTCGTTTGATATCTGTTTTACTACTTTTCCTTTGTCATCTTTTTGCCAAGACCAGTTTGTGTCATTTAATTTTCCACAAACTCCTCCTGTTTCTGCTAACAGATGATCTGATCCCATCCCATTGTTTAGGGTTGTGTTCCTCATTTCAGTGGATTGGTCAGCAGGAAGGTCAGGAGCCGGAGCTGTCTGGTTGGTTATTCCGAGGACAGCTTATAATCTAATGATGCCATTGAAATGAGAAATGGGTTCTGTGGCTCCTGATATGAATTGGTTCGGGTTCCCAGGGCCTGGTCCATGGGGTTGTAGAATTTGTTCTGCTGGCCGTTCATCATTTTCAATTTTTGGCTGCCCTCTCCAGCCAGGGCTGCATCAATTGACTGCTTTTCTCTAATTAAATAATCAAATCCTTGGATTCCCAACTGATTTCCCTGAATATTTGGTAGGAAAAAACCCCAGTACTCTAGTATATGCTACATCACACAGACAGTGACAGCACATGTTGGAGTGGGCAGAGGGATGATTCCCCCCCCAATTATTTATAGTGAAGTTTTCCCAACATTCTCCATGTGCTGTTTCCCTTTGCAGCTTCACCCGTTTCTGTTGCAGGGTCAGATATCCTCCCCCTGGGCTCTGCCTTGAGCTGTGCAAATTCCATCAGTGCCAGCAGGCAGAGCTTGGGGTGAGGGGCAGAGGGAATCAGCCCAATTCCTGCCCCAGGCAAGAGACCCAGGTACATTGTCCACACTTTGCCCAGCAGTGTTCATTTGCATTTCTAAAGCTCCTGTGGAGGCTGCCTGGAATGAAGCTTCTCTTCCTGCTGCTGGGCAATGTTGATGTTTTGTTGCTGGTCGTTTTCTCTGTGGGTGTCTTTTGTGCTGTTCCCAGTCTGTTCAGGTGTTAAACTCATCTCCATTTAGCAGTGTAACACCCCTTAAAAAAAAACCTTTAAAAGTCATTTCCCCAAGGCAAAGAAAACCAAGCCTGAGTAGGGAAATAATGTTTAAAAGAACCGAAATCGGTACATTTTGCAGTACTGCAATCACCGGCAGCCCAGAGTGTGGGTGTCAGTGAGCCCCAG
The DNA here is from genome assembly GCF_047830755.1 of Zonotrichia albicollis. NCBI lineage: Eukaryota > Metazoa > Chordata > Aves > Passeriformes > Passerellidae > Zonotrichia > Zonotrichia albicollis. The sequence continues at coordinate 4,620,383 of NC_133849.1, forward strand.
AGTGGAATTGTGCCCTGGTGTTCCCCAGCAGCTGTGGCAGTGCAGGCCCAGGCAGCGCTGAAGCTGCAGCAGTGGCAGCAAGGCTTGGCCCCAGTGGCTGGAGATGGCAGAGGAGGGTGGCCAGGATTGCAGAGGATTCCAGCCGAGCATCTGTGGGCAGGCGCAGGGGCTTGGCCCGCTGTGGAGCCCTGGCTGCTGCTGCGTTGCCTTCAGGGCAGGCTCAGGGGCGGCCTCCCATCCTCCTGCTGCGGGCGGGAAGTGCAAATCTCCGGGGCTTCAGAGCCCTTGAGGCCAGGCTGAGGGGTCCCCCCGTGTTGAGCTGTGCTGGCGGCTGTTTCTGGCCTCAGGGACACTTGGCATGGGCCCCTTGGCCACCAGTGGTGCTGCTTTGCACTCCTTGGGCAGGAGCCGATGTCCTGGCTGGGTGTTGGCAGCAGCAAAGTGCCAGGGCAGGCTCTGTGCCAGCCCAGCTTGCTGTGGGAGAATATGCCTTGATATCTGCTCCAGTGGTTGCTGAAGCAGTGAGAATTGCTTTTGCCTCCCTGTTAGGTGCCATGGTGTCAGCAGAAGATATTGAAGCCTTCCTGCTCAGGGCATTTCAGTGCCAGGCTCTCACAAGCACCCAGAGATGCGCGGGTTGAGCTGAGCATGGGGCGGTGACCTGCGCTGTGTCTGATTCCCCTTCCTTCCCTCCCCTGGAACAGGGTGTTACTTTTAGACACCACTTGTCCTGGTTGCTTCAGAGCGACTCCATATCTAAATTTCTCTCTTTCCCTGGAGCTACCCACACTTCAGGGTTCACTTGAGCATAAGCCTTGCCTGACATTTGACTCAGAGGTACAATAGAACTGGCCCCTCTATCACCTTTTATAATATTAATTTGCCTCCCAAGTTTAGTGATCAAATACCTTCCCAGTGAATCATGATAACAATTAGGGCCAAGTAAAAATTCATGCATTTCAAATCCTTCTCCCACATGTACCAATAGTGGTTGAATAAAAACACTCATCTTTCCCACTTATCTCCTCACTAATCAAACATATTTCTAGCATTTCCCCCCCCCCCATATGTCAAAGATTCAGAGTGGATTGAGAGGCCCCTGTGTCCATCAGGAAATGCCTCCTCTCAATGCAAACCCACCATGAATGTTCTCAAGGGCTGCAGTGTGGAGGGTCCTTGGTGTGATGGGAGCTGTGTCAGCCCTGCCAATCCATGTCCATCAAGGGGTGGACTTGCTGGTGCTGAGGGTGCTGCTGTCTGTGCTTGCAGTGTCCTTGTGCCCTGCAGCTGGAGCCCTGGTTCCTTGCCAGGGGCTGTTCGGGTGGGCTCTCCCCTGCCGAGGAGGGCAATGCCTCTGCCAGGTGCTTGTGGCCGAGCCGTGCCCTGGGTGCTGGGGCCCCTTGGGCCCTGGGGTTGATCCCTCAGGGGCTGTAGGAACTGTGCCCTGGCCTTTGCCTTCAGCTGGGCCTTTGCCTTCAGCTTGGCCTTTTGCTGCTCCCTTCTTGCATTCACCTGCTGTGCCTTTGTGCCCAAGTGCTGCAGGGCCTTCTTGTGCCCCTCCTGCAGCCTCCTCAGTGCCTGTGGGTGCTTGTCTTGCTTTACAAGAGAGGTGTCTGCTCGGGAAGGCAGAAAAAGCCTCTCTTGGAATGGAGAAAGCAAACCCCCTCCCTCTTAATTTTTAGACTAGTGAAATGAAGGGGCTCTCAGGCAAAGATATGGGAATAAGAATAAGATTTCTTTACTAGTGTGTGTAATAAAGCAAACAAACAGCAACAGCTGCGGCACTGACAGCAAACAGAGCCCGGAGCCAGTCCCGGCCTTTGGGCTGCGGCGCTTTCCCCTTGGGTGCAGTTCCGGGCACGGCCGGCAGGGGCGCTGGTGGCTCCCGCGGGGCGGGGCAGCGCATCCCTCCCATGGGAACCTCTCTGAACGGAAATAGAGCAATCCCTTCATCTAACTCTTTCACTTTTTTCCCTTCTATAGCCTTTCTCCCGTGTTTTGGGAAAGAATTTGGAGAGGGCTGCCTTTTAACTGAGGTCCTAGTGTTTCGATAAGGTGCTTCCTGTAGAGAGAGAGAGTTTCCCTGAACAGCCGGAGCTGTGGTTACCAAGGGGACGTAACTCAGAGCAGGACGGGGTCAGGGGAGGATATCCCGCCGAGGCTCGGTGGGAGTGTGGGCAGGGTCTGCTGCCGGAATCGGCAGAGGGGGATCTTCCCGTGGAGCCCGAGGCGGAGCGTGGGCAGCCCCCACATGGCTGATGGCGGCTGATCCGGCGGGTCCCGGCAGAGCAAAGGCAGGTGGGAGAGCCCGGCAGCAGCGGCGGTGCCCAGCGCAGGTGGCACGGGCAGGGCAGGCGGGGATGGGATGGCTGGGACCCCCCCTGGGTGCGGTGGGCGCGGTGAGCTCGGAGCAGGCGGCAGGACAGAGCAACCCCCATCTTGCCCAGCATGGGCGGCAGAGCGGCCGCGGGCCAGGCAGTGGGAGCAGGGCACACAAATTGAGCGAGAGCGCCGGGGCAGGTGGAGCTGCCCTGGGCAGTGAGGCCACACCTGGGATGGAAAGCGGGGCAGGCGGAGCTGAGGCGGGCAGCGAGCCGGGACCCGGGACAGGCGCCTGGGCCGCGAACGGAGGGGGCAAGAGCTGCAGAGGATCCCACTCTCTTTCTGATTTTTCCTCTTGTTCCCTTCCCTTTCCCTTTTTCTTTTCTTGTTTTTACTCGGGTCTTCAAAACTTCAAACTTTTTTATTCTTCTAAAATCCTCTGTCCAACATATGGCATATTCTCTTCTATATTGTATGGGGTATTTTACAAATAAATCTAGAGCCTAACAAAACCAAACTTATGCTTGGATACTTTGAAATGGTCGATGAGCTACCTCATGACCTCTAATATTGTTTTCCTCTTCACCTTTTTATCGTATGGCAAATTAACCATCTTTCAGTTATTTCCTTTGCAACTCCTAAAATCGCAGTGCACCCATAGTTCCTTAAAAAATGATCGCACAAAGCTTGAGTACCCCAGTGGGTTTTCTGATGCATGTCTTCTAATATTTTCTTAGAAGCACATTTTATTAAGAAATTTTCTTCTATCAAGAAGTTTCCATTTCCCTGATTTATCTTGTTCCCTTCCTGTCTTTTTTAATTCTTTTTTCTCTGCTTCCATAAAGTTTGGAATTTCCATTTTTTCATCGTTTGGAGTTAATATTAACATAACTCTTTCAGCTCCATTTTCTTCTGCATCCTTAGCTTTGTGATGTGCCCCCAGTTTGCCCAGTTTGCCTCTCCTTTGGCCCGGGCCGGGTTCCCCCGCCCGCAGCGGCTGGAGCAGCCGAGAGCCCCGCGCTGCCCATCCCGACCTGTCCCGGCTCCATCCCCGCTCCTGCCGCGGCTGCGAGGGCTGCGGGAACGGGGCAGCGAGGGTGTGGCTGCTGCTGGGGGAGGAGGAGGGAGGAAAGGGCAGGGCAGGGATGAAGGGTGTTATAAATTGGAGTGGTCAGTCTGCCAAGTGAGTATAATCAGATTAACAATTTTTATTGATTACAGCAAGCAAGGCAAAAAGCAAATCAGCGCTGGGCGACAGGGGAGTCTCCGCTCCGCCAACTGCCGCCCGCTTCTGGTATTTCGTGGGGTTTCTATACAGTCCTGCTTCCGGGTTGGCGTGTCTTTCAGGGTAGTACTCTGTGCATTCTCCTCCTGTTGCTAGGCGGTCGTAGTCTGCCTCCCGGTGGTCAGAGGATGAAGGCCGGTAGTCTTCTTCTTGCCCCATGGTCAACCTTTCCTTAGTTGGTATGGTTGGTCTGGTTCCTGGAACTTTAAGCATACTCAGCAGATAAGCAAATATTGTGCTATCAATCATAGCAGGCCCGCTACCGTTGTCAACGGCCTTGCCCCTTACTCCTCGGCAAACAATAGGCACATAGGTACGTATAGTTACACATTGCTTACTTAGCCTTTCAACATATTAGCTTCTAACATTTTCCAGTTTAGGCCTTATGAGATTTATTTTGCAGTATATTAGCCCGTAATATTCATCTTGCAACATACTAGCTTGTTACATCTTTCTTTGCGGTTTTTCTATTATTGGCTTTTCCCCTTTTCATAGTGTTTAGCAAGTTGATGAACAAACTAAGACATTAACTCATTACAAAGGGGGAGGAGGAGGTGGGGTTAGGGAGGAGGAGTAGGGGGAGGGATGGAAGAGGAGGGATAAAGGCAGAGAGCAGGGATGGAAGGAGGAGAAGGAGGTGGGGTTAGGGAGGAGGAGGAGATGGGATGGAAGGGGAGGGATGGAAGAGGAAAAGGAGATGAGGATAAGACAGAGAGGGAGGAGGATGGGGGATGGAAGGGGAGGAGTGGGGAGGAAGAGGAGGGACAAAGGCGGATCGAGGCTGAGCTGAGGGAACCACGCGGTCGATCCCTGCCTGAATTCGCAGCCCCCACCTGTGGGATCATTGTCCCCCCAGCGAACCTGTGAGCGGGGAGCGGAAACTGGGCCCAGATATCCTGGGGGGTTCCTGAGTTGGGGTTTTTGGGGATGTTTGGAGAATGAAGGAGTCCAAGGCTGAGCGGAAAAGGCCCCTTGGGGGGACATCGGGGGGTGGCGGTGGCGGCTGCCGGCAGAGGCAGCCTGGAGGAGCAGAGCCCTGTGTCCCCCAGGAGCCCAAAGTGGGGAGCCCAGAGAGGGGGGAGCGCCGCCATTGGCGGGAGCCTCAAGAGCCTGGAGAGGGGCAGGGGGGACTCCTTGGAGCCGCTGCAGCCCCGAGCAGAGAATGAGGGGAGAAGGGAGCCCGGGAGCCCAAACAGCCCCGGCATCCCGAAATGGGGAGAGCGAAGCGGGGGGAGCTTTTGGCATTGCTGGGACTGCCAGCAGTCTGGGCAGGGCGGGCACCGAGGAGAAGGGGGACCCCCAATCCAAGCGTGACCCCAGCAGCTGGGACAGGGGGGAACCTCTGAACACCAGAGGGGAGAGACCAGGGACGGGGAACTCCTGGGAGGCTTTTTCAGGCTGAATGTTGGTGTTTGTGAGGTTTTCCTGGAGACGAGGTTGCCGGTGACTTGTACAGATGGACTTGGGCAAAAGGGACCTTCAAACTCATTGTGTGTTGGGGAAGGTGAAACAGGAAAGCCTTATAAATATGATTATCTGGGAAAAGATTTTTAGAATATAGAAAGTATAAGGAAGACTGAAATGAAAGCAAGCTTTGAGATACCTCAGTTAGTGAACAACGGGAAAACAATGGTGTGGCCCAGCTGAAGGTAATTCCCCTTTTGATGAAACAATTCCCTCTGCTTGCAGACAGATCAAAGGGTCACCGCAGACCCTACTGGCTCAGCAGAAGGGGTCCAAAGAAGAGTTTTTAGAGTGTAAAATGTAACACAGTATGAGATGTAATGATTCTTATAGGCTGTATGTAAATGCTATAGGATTTGTATCTTGTACTAGATTGGTTAGTGAGAAATAGTATATTCAACACAGAAGAAAATTTATTCTATTGTAATGGGACCCTTACTCTCTTATGCTCCTCTCCTCTTACTCTCTTACCCTCTCACCCTCTCTACCCCTCTCTTCTCTCGGGCCTGCTCCGAGCTGTGCCTGGCAGCTCCAAGCAGGGCCCTGCACCCAGGCCCTTTGCAATAAACCACAAGTTCCACGCCCTGGCTGCAGAGCTCTCTCGTCTCCGTCCGTCCCGACCGTCCTACCCCCCAACGCTCCTACAAACGCGCTCATCCGTTGTTTTCCCCAAACCAGGATTTCCCATTGCCAAGGCCTGGGAGGCTGCGAGGAAGAGGAAGATGCCCCGGGACACAGAGGCACGTGAGGAGGAAGTCAGTGCCCCTTTCCCCTCTGTGCTGCTCCATCTCCCAGCCCAGCACGGCCCCGGCTGCAGCTCAGCCCTGGGGGATCTCCTTGCCCTTGCCTGTGGCACGGAGGCAAATCCCATCCTGTCCTTGTCCTTCCTTCCCCAGAGCAGGAGCTGAGCATGGAGAGCAGGGAGGACAAATGCCCGCGGCAGAACCTGGTGGAAGAGGCCGTTTTGAGCAGCTCCACGGCACAGGAAGCCAACAGGGAGGAAAAGTCCCGGAGATGCCGCACGAGGAGGGGCTGCAAACGCAGCCGGCGGGGATCTGAGGGGGAAAGAGCCAGCCTGGGCCGGGAAGGCGGCCGGAGACGGAGCCAGAGCTCGGAGCTGGTGCTCCATGATCAGCCCCATGATGGGGAGAAGCCCCACACGTGCGTGGAGTGTGGGAAGAGCTTCAGGCGGAACTCCGACGTGATTGTTCACCAGAGGGTCCACACTGGCGAGAAGCCCTACGAGTGTGGGGAGTGTGGGAGGAGCTTCAGCCAGAGCTTCCACCTGATCAGGCACCAGAGGACCCACACTGGGGAGAGGCCCTATGAGTGTTCCAAGTGTGGGAAGAGCTTTCTGACCAGCTCTGATCTCCTCCAGCACTATCGGATTCACACAGAGGAGAGGCCCTTCCAATGCCCTGACTGTGGGAAGGGTTTCAGGCAGAACTCGCACCTCATCACCCACCGGCGCATCCACACTGTGGAGAGGCTCTACGAGTGTTCCAAGTGTGGGAAGAGTTTCTGACCAGCTCCCTTCTCCTCCAGCACTATCAGAGTCACACAGAGGAGAAGCCCTTCCAGTGCCCCGACTGCGGGAAGGGATTCAAGCGCAACTCCAACCTCATCAGGCACCGGCGCATCCACACTGGGGAGAGGCCCTACGAGTGTGATAAATGCAGGAAGAGGTTTCAGAACAGCTCCAATCTCCTCCAGCACTATCGGATTCACACAGAGGAGAGGCCCTTCCAGTGCCCCAACTGCGGGAAGGGATTCAAGTACAACTCCACCCTCGTCACCCACCGGCGCATCCACACAGGGGAGAGGCCCTACGAGTGTCCCCAGTGTGGGAAGAGCTTCTCACAGAGCTCTCACTTGACCCAACACCAACGGAGGCACCGGTAAGGGAAGCCCTGCGAGTGCCCCGAGTGCGGGCAGAGCTTCGTGCGCTGCTCCAGCTCTATCCCCCACTGGAGGAGGCACTTTGGGCACAGCCCTGGTCACTGACATTCCCTGTGATCCATGGTGGGAACAAACCTGGCTGCTTCACCTTTTGCTTTGGTCTTAATTTTCCTCTGCTTCACCTTCATCCTTTAAGGACACCCAAAACTGGTTTAAATTAAGGAAATTCATTGAATATATCTGATATTGCATAATTTCTCAGTTGTTTTAGAGGGAATTTAGGATTTGGGGACATGTTCTGTGTGGAGTGGTGCTATTGCTAAGAGGCAGGAATTTGATCTCACCCTTCTTATGTTGATAAGAACTCCTTCCCTGACCCAAACCCCAACTCCACCCTTGGGATACCCTATGAAAACTCCACGGCCCTTCCTGTGCCCTGCCTTTGAGTGGTAGGAAATGGATTCCCAAAGGATCAGCCCTTTTCCCACTGGATTCCAAGAGGATCAACCCTTTTCACTGGATTCCCGGGGGATTCTGATTCTGTCACTGCTGTTTATTTGTTTGTACTACTGCATTTGTATTTTTATTTTTTCCTAATAAAAAACTGTTATTTCTACTCCCATAGCTTTTCCTGAGAGCCCCTTAATTTCAAATTATTTTTATTAGTAGTAGTATTATTACTAATAGTAGTAGTAGTAATCAAAGGATTCGCCATGTAAAATAGTTCATGAAATATGTAAATGAGTTTAAGGTTATGCATGAGGGTCTATGAATATGCAACAGGCTGATGTAATCAAGGCAGAATAATTGAGGAGTGTCCCCGAAAATAACTGGGGGGTCTTGGTGGCCATAACAACCTTTGCTCCTTGGTTCTTATCTCACATGACATCAGCCTGTTTCATATTCATAGACTCTTTGCATATCCATAAACTCATTTACTTATTCTTGGAACAAAATTGGCTTCATCCTTTTTGGGGTCCCACCCCTGTCCCAGCTCAATTTGGGGTGTCCCATCCCTCTCCCAGCTCATATATGGGATCCCATACCTCTCCCAGCTTAATTTTGGCGTCCCATTCCCCTCCCACCTCAATTTGGGGGTCCCATCCCCTTCCCAGCTCAATTTTGTGGTCCCGACCCTCTTTTCCCTGTTCTCGCTCCCCTTTCCGATCGTTCCCCCGTGTTTGGTTTTGGGGGCTCCAAGCCCCTCCTGCTCCGTTTTGGGCTCCCGACCCCGTTTTGGATTAATTTGGGGTCCCCAGCCCGTCACCAGGGTCACCTTCCCCCCCCTCTCTAATTCCGCTCCTGGCAACTGAAGAGTCATCAGCGAGACGCGCTCTGATTGGCTGAAAATTACCCCGCCTGGTCTCTGACTATTTACCGCAGTGAGAGTCCTTGGTCTGTGCCTGGCAAGCAATGAGTCAGAGTCGGGCCGGGCACTGATTGGCTGGAAATCGCTGAGTGGGGCCAGTGCTCTGAGTTTGTGCCCAGCAAGTGGATCATCATCAGTGCTGCGCATTCTGATTGGTCGGGATCAGTTTTGGGGTTGGGATGGGAGGAACTGGGGTTACTTGGGGTTTACTTGGGTTTATTTAGGGTTTGTTTGTGGTTTATTTGGGGTTATTGATGGCCTGTTTGGGGTTTATCTTAGGTGTTACTTGGTTTATTTCTGTTTATTTGCGGTTATTTGGAATTATTTGGGGTTCTTGGGGTTAATATTGGTGTACATGGGGTTTTTTAGGTGTAGTTGAAACCAATTGGTGTTTTTTAGGTTTAATTTGGGGGTCTATTTTGTTATTTTGGAGTTGTTTGTATTTGTTCGGGCTTATTTGGGGGACTTTTAGGTAATGTTTGGGGTATTTTTGAGGTATTTGGGGTTTATTTTGAGTGTTTTGGGGTTATTAGGGTTATTTGGGGTCATGTGGGGTCAATAAATCCGGCAATGTTTCTTCTGCAAAAACCGGGAATTTTTCCTTAAAAATCTGAGAGTTTTACCCCAAAAAACTGGAATGTCCCTTAAAAATCCCGGACTTTTCCCAGCCAATATCAGCGTGCCCTGCCCCAAACCATCCAATCACCACGCTTCATCTCCCAAATTAATGAATCGGAGCGTGTACTGCCCCAAACCAACCAATCACTGCGTGTCTCCCCTCAGGGACGCCGGCCTCCCTGTGCTCCGGTCCAACCAATCACCGCACGCCTCCCCTCAGCAACTCCCGCCTTCTTTGCCTCTGTCCAACCAATCACCGCTCGCCTCCCCGCCCATACCATGTAAATCACCACGCCCTCTTTGAAACCAACCAATCACTGGGAATCTCCCCTCAGCAACTCCCGCCCTCCCCGCACCGCTCCAGCCAATCAGAGTGGAGCCCGAAGCAGCGCCCCCTGACCCCGGGGCCGGGCATGGAGTGGGCGTCACCTCCCCGCCCCGCCCCCGGGGACCCCCTCGGGGACCTCCGGGAGGCGCTGGAGAGAGCGGGGAGGCGCTGGGAGAGGACGGGGGGGCTCCGGGAGCTGCTGAGGAGGCGCAGGGACAGGTGAGGGGTCCTGGAGGGGTCGTGAGGGGAATTTGGGGAGGGGTCTTGAGGAGGTTTGGGGGTGATTTGGGGAGGGTCTAGAGGGAACTTGAGGGGGTTTTAGCAGGGTCTGGAGGTGCTGGGGGGGCTTTGGGGGCGAATTTGGGGAGGGGTCCTCGGGGGGTGTCACGATCCGTCCTCAGGGACGGGTTTCGTGATGGTTCATGGATTTGATGTCAGGGTGCAAAAAGAACCGACACGGTACAAGGGGGTTTGCAATGATAATCGAAACAAATGAACCTTTATTGAATGAGCACAGCAAAATGCGATAGAAGGATTAAGGGAGAGAAAAAGAGAGAGGAAGAGAGAGACAAAAGAGAGAGAGAGAGAGAGAGAAAGAGGGGGATAGAGCTACCAAAGGTAGAGACGAAGTCCTTTGGTCCAGTCAAGGATCCGCCTGTTACGTCGGGGAGATCTTGAAGTCTCTCGCTAACTCAGAGGTTTTTATTATGATAACTCTATTGGAAATTGCGAGGGGGGGATACAGATACAATAAGGAATAGATGTAACAGGTAGTCCATGCTCTCAGCAGTAAGCGAGAGCCATTGTCTTCTTGGTGCAGCGGTCACAACCTGCAGGCAAACATCTCGCTTTGGTCAGCTTGCCTCCCCCACACACCTGCCCCGGGCTGGGGGTTTCAGTCCCAGTCCTTGGAAGGAGCAGTGGGGCCTTTTCACATGGGGGTTCCATGTCTCAGTCATTGATGGAGAGGCTCCTTCCATCTCAGTCTGTCTGTCCTGGTGGTTGTAAAACAGGTGAGGGTCTTCTGTGGGGGGACCACCTGAAACTCAGGAGAAGTCCAGCCAGGCCGAGAGGTGGGACAGCTCCCAAGGCTGTTGTTGCAAAAAGGGCACAGTGCCCCCTTCTTCTTCTCCTTGGGCTCAGCGTAGCACACAGCAAACAACACCTGTGAGAACAATGGCTTAGCACTGTGCTCTCAGGTCTCGGGGCCACTGGTGTGTGTAACTTTCTCCTACAAAGCCAGAGATTTTCAAAGGGGGGGGGGGGGTCTTCTCTTCATCGGTCCCCAAATGAAGATCATGAGGCAGATGAGGGAAAATTCTGACAGACTCTCGCAAGGACCAATTTCAAGTCTTCTTTGTTTCTGTTGGTCCATTTGCTTGCCTCAGCTGGAGGTTGTACTTGTTAAAAACGTGAATCACTTGGTTTTAGAATTTTACAAGTTTAATGGTACTAAAATTTTTATTAAAATAGTAATATAATTAGAGTAATAAAAATTTGAATAACTGAGATTTAGGACGATACAAAGCAATAAGAACAAAGAGTTACTGACGCTCTGGGTACCTTTTCTGGGCAAAATAAGCCCAAACAAGGACACTCATGAGCTGAGGTTAGTGCTTAAAAGCAATAGCCTATTGCATTTTCATACATCTCATGCATGTTGCATATATTCTATTCTACCAAAGGATTCTGTCTGGTCAGTGTCACCTTCTTCCTTTGAAAGCTAATGGAGTCCTCAGGGCAGAGCAAAGCGGGGGAAAAAGTTAGTTTCTTCTGATAATGGAGCAATAAATTATTTTTTCTGAAAGATTTATCTGTCCTGTGGCTGCTTTCTGGTGTGAATGCCTCCTTCCTTTCTTTAAAAAATATCCTACTGTTGAAGATTGCAATGCAAGATGTTTTCAATTACCATCTGTATAGCAGATTACCTTTGTCAAGTGGGCAGTTTGCCTTATCTCTCTCTTTGAGTGACCACATTCACCTCCCTCGGGAGGGGACATCTGCTGATAACAGACTATTGAATGTCACTGCATGACTGATAAGAGCTAAAACATCTCATTGTGAGATGCTCCGCCCAGAGGGAGGAGCCAAGCATTCCTACCCAGATATAATCCAGAAGTTTTTGAGACACCAGCACAGCTTTCTCCACTGGATTCCACAGAGGAACAGCAGCTGCCTCTTCTTCCACTGGATCTTCAGAGGAAGAACACATCCTTCTCTGCAACCCTTGCTCCAACAGACCCACACCTGACCCTGCAGGAGGACTGCAGCCACATTTCCAATTGGACTGCCACCAACACCCCACAGCGTGTCAGGTTGGCTTCTGACTCTGTCAGTGTTGTTCTAGTGTCCTGTGCCACACACAACGAGGAGATCCATTCTGCCACCGGCAAGACTATATACAATCACGAACGGAACGGGACATCCGGACCAGTGACATGAGCTTTTTATTCAACACATCAGTCTCAGCACATTGTTAGATAATGGAGACAGGATGTTAACAGCTTGCTGATCCACAGGGAATGCCAAGGAGGTGTGACATTACAGCATAACATAAAACCATCTCAGCCTAGATTTCAGCCAATCACACACAGAGCAACACATATTGGCAAGAATTCTATCCAGTCATATGAAACACACGTAATGGTAGGTAAAACAAAGACTTGTTCATCTGAGACAAAGAACAGAGATCTATTCATACTAACCTTCTAAAGATATACATTAAATAACATTGTTGCAATCCATAAGCCAGTTCTACAGAGGTCTATTGTTATTTGTCACATATGCTCCACTGCTTAGAAAATTTTTGCTGTATTTGCAATGCTAACAAAACTTCTGTCTGAGGCCTACCTCTTTTTAAACATTTCCTTAAAAGCCTCTAACTTTATGAATTCCAGCATACTGCGTTGTTTATTTTATTCCTTTTTTTCTTTTTCCTGTTAAAGAACTGTTATTTCCTGCTCCCATATTTTTTTCCTGAGAGCCTCTTAATTAAAAAATTAGAGCAATCAGGAGGGGTGGGGAGGGTTTACATTGTCCATTTCAGGGGAGGCTCCTGCCTTCCTTAGCAGACTCCTGTCTTTCCAAACCCAGACACTTGGTATCCATCAGAAGGCAGAAGCTGTTGTCCCTTCCTGCAATGATTTTTGCTCAAAAGTGATTCTCTGCAGCACAAAACCACCATCCGCTATTGACATTCACAGAACAATGACATTCTTACAGAGATGCTGTCAAGTTGCCTTGTGTGCTTCTGGCTGCTTTTCTTGCTCTCTGGATGAAAACCTCAGCCCAGCATCTGATGGCCAATGCTGCGGGTGCTGCCCGTCTGGCTGTGGCCAGCAGCTCGTGCCCAAACACAAGCGGGTGCCTTCTGGGCAAGGGGATGGACTGGCACGAGCAGCCATTTTCCCTGGTGTCACGGTTTGATGCTGGCACAATGCCAGTGCCCCCATGAAAATACATTCTCCCTAGTGTCTGCTGTGAGATGTGACCAGGAACAGAGCGAAGCAAGCTCCAGCTTTGGAATACAAAGAAAAAAACTTTATTAACTTACAATACATAAAAGAAAACCACAGAAAGAATGAAAGCCTTCCAAACATTCCTCCTCCCCCCAACCAAATTCCCAATACATCACAGTAAGGCAAAACCTTGGACTCGCAATTCAGTTGCCACGCCTCCGGTCACCAACTGTCAGTCCATCACCACCCCTCAGATAATCAACTCTCAGTTCATCAAGGAGAGAGGAGTCCCTCTTGTGCCACAGGCTTGCCCCGGAAACGCAGTTGAAACCTCTTGTGTTTCCATGTCACACGTGGCACCGCCCGGGGATCATTTCCCATGGTGACATCTTCCTTCCATGCCCAGTGCTCTCACCACTGCACACACACCAGAGCTGCTTCTGGGGTTCCCCTTTTAAGGATGCTTTGCCCAGTTCCAAAAATGAACACAGACTCTCACTTTTGGGACACCTGTCCCTCCCAAATTCACCCCCTGGGGCCGAGGGGTCTCAAGAACAGAGATCTTCTTCCTCACTGAAGGCAGAGTGCACCACCACCCTCCTCATCCATCTCTGTTCATGCCGCTCCTTCACATCACATCACTGCACTCTCTTGGCTCCGAGCCATTGCCTCCCCCTAAATGCAGTCTCTGTGTCACAGGAAAAATGGTTCTGTCCATGGCTATGCAAGAAAAGTCCAGCCAAAGGCCAATCCATCATTTCCTCCCGCCTAAGATTCTTCTCAACTTCTCTTGTGGCCCATCTCCTCTTATCTCTATCCCTCTTCTCATTCAGCTCCAGGAGGATCAGCATTTGTAAGGTTTCCATCATCCAAGAAAAGGGTTAAAATCTCGGGCTCGGCCTGCCCAGAACTCCCACGCTGGCCCTGCCAGGCACCTTCTCTCTGCACCCCTTCTCCTTCTCGGCTGTGCTGCCACCACAAGATGGCAAATTTCAAGGTGGCACAGGCACAGACACCGTCTCTCCCTCTCTCTGTGGCCGCTGCCCGATGCCTCTCAGTGCTCCTCCACCCTTCCATCGTGCAGGGGCCTTCACCTCCCTTCTCTGTCCAAGGCCCGGCTCCCCTCACCCGGCCGCATGGCTTCCCCTCCCGCACCCAGCCCGCAGCCGGGCAGGGCAGCTCTGAACCCGCCAAAACCAAGAGAGCTTCCCCTGGGAGTTCTCTGCTTTTAACCCCCTGTGTGCTCAGAGGTGAATCCGTGTCCTCAGCGGCCACACCAGGTGCCAATATTCAAATCTGAACACTGATTGGTTTGACCACGGCATCCCAAGAAATCTCACTTCCTTTTCAAACCGGGACAGCGAGACAAAGGGATCCGAACAGAAAATCCTGAACTAGCTCAAAAACCCAAAAATAGGGGCTAAATTTGAAATGAGCGGCTTTGATTGTCCACCACAGCCCGCGCCTCTCTATCTCCGCCCCCACCTGCCCAGCGCCTCAAGGTTCCCCCTTCCCAAAAAAACCCCAGCCCGGGGCTGCAGCGTCCCGGAAAGGTCTCAGCCAATGGGAGCGGAGGCAGGTGGCATCTTAGCCAATGAGAGCTCGAGGCTTTGGATTTCCTCATCGGTTACATGGCAGAGCTCGTGGCTGATCCCTGCCCGGAAGCGGCGGCAGCCAATGAGCGCGTGCGGCGCTGCCGAGCCCGCCCTGCTCCGGACTGGCGCTCCCAGCGCAGCGCGGCTGCTTTGGGGCTGCTGCTCCCTGCCCGGCCCCAGCCATGGGGCGAGGGGCGGCAGCTGGGGCCCTGCTGGTGGCACTGGTGGTGCTGGGAGCCCCCCTGGGCTGCGGTGCGGAGGTCTGGAGTGAGCGGGGGGGCGGGAGGCGCTGGGACAGGGAGGGAGAAGGCAGAAAAGGGGGTGAAGGGGGGAGCCTGGAATGGAGCGGGGGAGGAGGGGACCTCCCAAAGTGTTGCGGTGTGTTTTAACCTTCCGGGTCCCTTCCCCAGGTGTGCCAATACTCCTCTTCCCCTTCCCCCCTCACCCCCTGCTGGGCTGTCAATCAGTTTTAACATTCCAGCAAGGCATCGTGTGGTTTGTCACTTTCAAAGGATGCCCCTCAGGCCCAGAAGTCATTGGTCTGTCTAGGTGTCATCCTCCCCTGAGACCCTGCCCCTCCCACCTTGTTGGTGGCTCACCTGTCCCCTCCCCTCCCCCTGCCCCGGGGAGCTTAAAAGGTGAATCAGGCCATGCGGTTGGCATTCTGTTGGAGCTGTTGCCAAGATTCAGACCTCTGTGACCATGGAATAAAACTCTGGATATTAAACCCTCCAGCAGAATCCATCTCCTTTTCCTCCTCACCATTTGCCTGAAGCTTTCTTCCTGAGGTAAACCGAGTTCCTTACAAGCCCGGACTTGTTCGGCTGCCTAGCTGCAACCACCAGCAAGCTAAAGGTGTCTCTGGGGTGATACACCACAGCTGCTGCCTTTGGCCCAGCAGCAAGGGTCAGACTGGCCCATGCACAATCTAACTGGTAATATTGGGATACATATTCCAATATTTTGGCGTCCCTGAGTCGGGCAGGTGACTCTGCAGCCCCAGACAGACTCTCACTACCTTGGACAGGCTTCTGGCAGCTGTGCACCCAGCTGAAAGAGCGTTGGTTGCATCGCTCTCAGCTAGAGACTTTGGGAATATTCCCAGAAGAAGTTTTGCGGGCTGTTCAGCGCCTCTGGAAAGCCCAGCTCCATTTTAGTGAGCAGATTTTCCAGAGGAAGAACAGGGCAGCCTCTCTTGCCCATAGAGAGGTCTTGTTCCTGTGAAGAGACCTGCCTAGACCCAGCCAGCTACAGCTTCCATTTCGGGTGAGTATCTCTGGTCTCAGTGGAGCAGAAGCAAAAAAAAAAAAAAAAAACCAGACTCTGCCGTGAGTTCTGTTCCTTTTTTTGCCTTTGCATTTTTGGCTGCGCAGCCTCCACAGAGGGAATTCATTGCATTCTAGGCTTTTAGCTTTCTGCCGCGTGTGTTGCTCTCTTTTAGAATTTGCGCCGGAGCGGGAGTGCTCTCTGCCCTTCCCCCCGGCTCGGCAGCGCAGCGTGCTCGGCTCTCTGTGCGGGGGAGGGGGACTCTGCTCTCTCTCTCTCTGCTCAGGGGACCCCAGTTTTGGCTTGCCACGTGGCCGGGGGATCTCTCTCGGTGCAGGGTGGGGGGTGTTCTCTGCACACGCGGCGCAGGAGGCCCCGGTTTTGGCTTGCCACGTGCCATGGCTGCTCTCTCAGCTTCGCGGGGGGGCTGCATTCCACGGCGGGGGAGGCTTTGTTTCTGCCTCGGCTCGGCAGGGCGTGCCCTGCTGCTGCTGCTCAGGAATTTTAAAAGCAGTATATACAGCTGCATTGTAAGGCTTTTGTCTGTTCGTTATCGCTTTCCTATCTGTGGTTGTTTTTTAGAAATTGGTAGCTGATTTTGGCTTTGTTTTCAGTCAGGCGGGATTTAGTACTTTGCCTTTTACATCTAACATGGGTTCGAAACTCAGCATTGTACAAAAAGGGGTGTATTATAATATTGTTAGCATTTTAGTCAGTGGTAATGTGAAGTTCTCAAAAGGAAAATTGAAACAGTTTATAAGATGGCTTTTTCTACACTTCCCAAAAATCTCCCCTGAAGAAATCCACAATATTCAATTCTGGGATAAAGTTGGGAATGAATTGATAACTTTAGGACAATCTGGCAATGCACCCTCAGCTGAATTTGTGTTCTGGAGTTTACAAATTCGAACAGCCTTGCTCAAACAAAAGGAATTGGAGAAAAAGTCAAATGCCAAGCCATGTATCTCTGCTCTCCCTGTTTCTCCCTCTCCTAGCTCTAAAATCCCTAAACCTCTTACCCCAAAGCTTGGTATTTTAAAGACAGCACACTCATTGGGAAGTCAATTCCCAGAGTTTGCTAAAATGCCTGAGTTGTCCTGTTCACAAGGCCCTGGCCAGGCTGCGTGGAACCTTTCCCAATCCCCTGTGTCCCCTGCTCTGAAACCCAGAGCACGTGTCAGCTTTCCAGAGAGCAGTGATGCCCAAAATGGCCCCCAGTCCCTATGGGATCCACAAGATGGTGGATGCCATGTGGCATCTTCCCAAACCTGGTCTTCTTCTTCCCAAATTCCTCTTAAGCATTCCAAAATTCCATCCCCCTCTCCTCCTGTTCGACACCCTCCCCCCTCCCCCTCCCTTTACTGCAGTCCCCTCGGCTCCGCCCCTCTACTCCTCCCAGGGGGTGTCTGCTGACGTGATGTCACCAGGTGTCCCCACCCTCTGCCTGCCCCTTGACCCCGCCCCCTGTTCCCACAGTGTCCCGGCCACTTGCCAGCCCCCTGTCCCCGCCCCCTTTGCCCATTGCGTCCCCACCCCCTCCCCGGGTTCCCACGGTGGGGACACACCCACTGCCTGTCCCCAAACCTGTAGCTGTGATCCCAATGCTTCTGATTCACGGGATACAGGGCAGGGAACAGCAGACCCAATGCATAATCCCATGTTGTCACTAGCTCCTGTTACCTTTCAGTCTGCAGCTCAGAGAGGAGCAGCCCCAACTGCTAATTGGAGTTCTTTTGGACGACAATTGATTAAAGGGATCTGTAAATCTCATAAAGAATATGGTCCACACAGTCCATATTTCCGTGGCCTTTTTAAATACTGAACTGTGTAGGATTGTGGTAATTCCACATGATTTAAAACAGCTTTTTTCCTGCCTCATGACCTCCACAGAATTCAAATTATGGGAATTAGCATGGAAACAACTGCTAAAAGATGCTCTCCCAGGCTTGCATGCTGATCCAAACAGAGCAAAAGACAACAGTGGTAACCCTATCACCATTGAGCACCTCTGTGGTGAGGATCAATGGTCTTTGCCCTCAATCCAAGCTACTGCAATTCCTGCAGAAACACTCGAGAAAGTTAAAGAAGCAGCTGAAAAAGCATTTTTTCCCTCCAACCTGAGGGGCCTTTAGAGCCCTATAGTAAAATTAAACAGTTACCATCAGAGCCCTTTTTGAAATTTGTAGAAAAGTTAACTAGAGCCATTGAAATACAAGTTAAAAAAGTGAATGCTAGGGAAGCGATTTTAGAGGAAATGGCGTTTACAAATGCAAATGAACAGTGTCGAGCAGCAATCCTGAGCCTTCCTATAGAACCTCCCCCTACACTAAAAGATATGCTTCTAGTCTGTAACAGGAAAGTGCCTCTGATGAGTGTGGCTGAAGACACCAGACCAAGGCTGCTCTCAAGACCACCTCAGCCATTGCCAGCCTGCGCCTTTTCCCTCAGCACAGCAGTACCCTGGGCAGCAGCGGAGACCAGCAATGGTTGAGCCCACAAAACCATGCCTGCTTTGTAATAACCTAGGGCACTGGAGTAACCAGTGCCCCCTGAAAAAGGGAATTTGATGAATTTTGAAATGGCAGGGGAGGAGAACTACAAGCCCTCCCTGGGGGTCAACAACAACAAAAAAACTGAAAAGGGAGCCCCTGCCTGCCAGGTGTGCAGACACAAAAAGAGCAGGCCAAGGGAATAAGGGTAGCAAAACAAATCAAGCGCGCGATAATATTAATATTTGTGTAAGTGAAGCAGGTGCTTCAAAGACCAAGACTACTGGTCCACTGTTGAAAGTGAAACAAAATAACCTTTGTTATGATTTGGGTGATCCTATGTTAACCACGTTTTCTGTCAATGAGCCTTACAGGTTGCAGCTGACAGAGTCACTCCACCTGAAGGACATTGACTGGCATTTTGTCTCTGTAAATCCTGAACAGAACGGTACTTGGAACCGAATTCGTTGTAAGTACATCGTCATTGGGGACACCAAACACACACCACAACAGATCGAGATTGCTCCAGGAATGACAACATCAGATCCTGAGCAATTCGTTCTCAGCCTGCACTGTTTCCACCCACCCCTGTTTATTCCCAAGGGACAAATTGTTGCTCAAGCTATCCCTGTACCATCTTTACCTGAAAGTACTGAAAAACAAGGGCCCACAGTCGCCCGGGTCCAAGTTATTGGCAAGGACAAACCTAAATTATGGTGTAACCTCAGTGGGGGTGGGAAGTCAAAATGCATTGAGATGCTTGTAGACACAGGTGCAGACTGCACAGTGATTTCAGTACAAGACTGGCCAGCACATTGGCCTTTGCAAAATGTTGCTGGTCACCTTCGAGGTGTAGGAGGTCTGCAATTGGCAAGACAATCCAAAAGCATTATTCATACTGAGGGACCAAAGGGACAATTGGCAAATATCCATCCATTTGTGTTAGATTATTCGGAACCTTTGTTAGGGAGAGATTTAATGGCCCAGTGGGGTGTCACCATTGATATTCCAGACTCTCCACAGCATTTTTGTGCAGCAGTCATTGAACAACAGTGCCCCATCCAAAACTGAAGTGGAAAACAGACAAACCAGTTGACGTGAAACAGTGGCCGCTCAGTAAACAAAAAATAAAGGTGCTTGAGGAACTAATGGAAGAGCAACTACAAAAGGGCCACATTGTGGAGACCATGTCCCCATGGAACTCTCCAGTGTTTGTCATCCAAAAAGCTGACAAAAAGAGATGGCAACTTCTTCACGACCTCCGACAAATTAATAATGTAATTGAAGATATGGGTTCTCCCCAGCCTGGTATGCCATCCCCAACAATGCTTCCCCAAGATTGGAAATTAGCTGTTATTGATATTAAAGATTTTTTTTTCCAAATCCCCTTGCATCCTGACGATGCACCGCATTTTGCATTCTCTGTCCCTTCCACCAACATGGAATCCCCTATGAAAAGGTACCATTGGACCGTTCTTCCTCAGGGTCTGAAGGTATCGCCAGCTATCTGCCAGTGGTATGTCTCTTCCCTGCTTTCCCCAGTGCGTGCAGCCGCAGAGAAGGCCATCATTTATCATTATATGGATGATATCCTTGTGTGTGCCCCCAATGATGATTTACTCACACATGCGCTTGACCTAACGATTGATGCATTGATTGTTGCAGGGTTCGAGCTCCAGGAAAAGAAAATTCAAAAGATGCCACCTTGGAAGTATTTGGGCTTAGAAATTGGAAATAGGACCATTGTTCCTTAAAAACTAGAAATCAATCCAAGGCTCAAGACCCTTGTGGATGTCCACAAGTTGTGTGGGTCTTTGAATTGGGTAAGACCATGGCTTGGTCTGACTAATGAAGACCTTGCCCCTCTTTTCAATTTATTAAAAGGGGGAGAGGACCCAGGTGCTCCTAGGTCTATTACCCCAGAGGCACGGAAAGCTCTAGAAAAGGTTCAGATTGCAATGTCCACAAGACAGGCCCACCGATGCCGGCCTGACCTGCCATTCAAATTAACCATCCTAGGTAAGTTGCCACACCTCCATGGAATTATTTTCCAGTGGGAGGAAAAACAAACACCTAAGGCAAAGGACACACCAAAAAAGGACCGGGACCAGAGGGACTCTCTCTTGATCATAGAATGGGTTTTCCTCAGTCACAAAAGGTCCAAGAGACTGACAAAGCCGCAGGAGCTGTTAGCGGAACTGATCCGGAAAGCAAGGACCCGGATCAGGGAGTTAGCAGGATGTGATTTTAAGTGCATTCACATTCCAGTTGAGTTAAAATCAGGTCAAAATACTATGAAAATACTAGAACAATTGTTTCAAGAAAATGAAGTGTTGCAGTTTGCTCTGGATTCCTACTCAGGACAAATTTCGGTAGCGCGGCCTGCTCACAAATTGTTTGAACAAGATGTTCAATTTACTTTAAAATTAAGAACTGCTCTAAGTAGGAGACCTTTAAAAAGGGCTCTAACTGTCTTTACAGATGTGTCCGGGAGGTCCCACAAGTCCGTTATGACTTGGAAGGATCCTCAAACCCAGCAGCGGGAGACGGACATTGCTGAGGTGGAAGGTTCACCTCAGGTTGCTGAATTGGCTGCGGTTGTTAGGGCTTTTGAAAGGTTCTCAGAACCATTTAATCTGATTACAGACTCTGCATACGTGGCAGGAGTAGTATCCAGAGCAGATCTAGCAATACTGCAAGATGTATCTAACATCGCACTTTTTGAATTGCTCTCAAAACTGGTAAAGTTAGTCACTCACCGAGAGCAACCATTTTATGTGATGCATGTCAGGTCACACACTGACTTGCCAGGGTTTATCGCTGAGAGCAACAGAAGGGCAGATGCTCTTGCTGCACCTGCAGTGATGGCCACTCTCCCAAATGTTTTTGAACAGGCAAAAATCAGCCACCAGATTTTCCACCAAAATGCACCTGGCCTGGTTCGTCAGTTTAACATCACTCGAGAACAGGCCAAAGCGATTGTGGCCACGAGCCCAAATTGCCAACAACATGCACTCCCTACAGTGAGTACGGGAGCAAACCCAAGGGGACTGAACAGTTGTGAACTGTGGCAAACAGATGTAACACACATACAGGCTTTTGGACGGCAGAAATGTGTTCATGTTAGTGTAGATACCTTTTCTGGAGCGGTCTATGCTTCTGCCCACACAGGAGAATCATCTATTGATGCTATTAAGCACCTCTTACAGGCTTTTTCTTTCATGGGCATCCCCAAGGAGCTGAAAACTGATAATGGGCCTGTTTATAAATCCAAGGAATTCAGGACCTTCCTGCAACAATAGGGAGTAGAGCACAAAACTGGCATCCCCTACTCCCCTACAGGTCAAGCCATTGTAGAAAGAACTCATCGTGATATTAAAAGGGTCCTGGACCAGCAACAACAGGTTCTGAAGGTAGAACCTCCCCACATCCGGTTATCCAGGGCGCTATTCACAATCAGTTTTCTGAATTGTTCTTTTGACAGCCTGAACCCACCCATCCTACGCCACTTTGGGGGGAGCAGTCACAGGTTGATAAAAGAAAAACCTCCGGTTTTAGTAAAGGACCCTGAGACTTGGAAAATGGTGGGACCTTACAAATTGGTTACTTGGGGACGTGGATACGCCTGTGTGTCCACCCCCTCTGGTTTAAGGTGAGTTCCTTCCAAATGGGTAAAGCCCTATGTTCCCAAAGTCTCAGAGAAATCTGCAGAAGCACCCCAGGTTGCTCGTGCTGCCTGGAGAAGAAAACGCCGCACGCGGTCTCTGGAGGAAATTCCATTTAAGCCTCCTATCTGGAATAGTTTGTAATATATGTCTGTCTCAAGTTCCTTGTGCCAGTTTAGATCCCACTGTTTGTGTGAAGCCTCGAGATGCCATGAGACCGAGCCTGCTTCTCGTCCTACTCGTGATCATCCCACCTGCGATCTCCTGCATAGTCCCGCAGCCCAAACCACGTATGGACTACCTTGACAAAGGCTCTTGGACATCAACAGGGAAACTGACAACGGGCTAAATGGACTGTTCAATGGCTGGGGACTCTCGGGCTGGTTGGGATCTGTTCTGAAAACTGTGTTTTTAGTGCTGTTTATTTTAGTTATAGTTATTGTAGTTGTTAGCATTGTTTTTGGACGAATCAAACGCATGGTTCTCAAATTAATTTCAAGCTCATCTCCCCCTCCTGAAGTCTACCATTTGGAAGCCCTCAGTGCTCCAATGGATGACCTGGAAGCTTCAGTGGAAAACACTGACCCTCCTGTAGAAGAAAAACCGATTTACCAACCACGGTGTGGCAAGCATTCTGCACCACAAACACAGTCTTCTTCTTTTTAAACAAAACTAGGGGAAGATTTTGCGGTGTGTTTTAAACTTTCAGGTCCCTTCCCCAGGTGTGCCAATACCCTCTTCCCCTCCCCTCCTCGTCCCTTGCTGAGTGAGTCCTGTCAATCAGGCTTAACATTCCAACAAGGTGTTGTGTGGTTGGTCAAGTTCAAAGGATGCCCCTCAGGCCCAGAGGTCATTGGCCTGTGTAGGTGTCCCTCGTCCCTTGAGACCCCGCCCCTCCCACATGGTTGGAGGCTCACCTGTCCCCTCCCCTCCCCTCCCCCTGAGCTTAAAAGGTGAATCAGGCCATGCGGCCGCGATTCTGCTGGAGCTGTTCCTAAGATTCAGACCTCTGTAACCATGGAATGAACCTCTGGATATTAAACCCTCCAGCAGAATCCACCTTTTTCTCTTCACCATCGCCTGAAGCCCTCCTCCTGAGTTAAACAGAGATCCTAACAAGCCTGGACTTGTTTAGTGCCCAGGATGATACACCACAGCTGCCACCTTTGCCTTAGCAGCGAGGGTCATACTGGCCCAGGCACAATCTACCTGGTAATATTGGGATTCATATTCCAATAGAAGTGTGTACCTAAAATGCATGGGGCCTCTGGGCCAGTCACAATAGGGTGTTTCTTCCACTCATTTCCAGTCAGGCTCACCTCAGCTTCCACCAAAGTAAAATCCTGTGATCCCCCTGTCACACCAGCAATAGAAACAGACCCCGTCCCCACATGTAATCCTTCCGTAAGCCACGAAGATCCTTCAGGGAAAAGGACTCAATATTTGCATATGATCTTGCACCTGCTGCTTTGACTCCTGATTTTATGTCAGGAGGCATTGAGGTTCCTTCTTCTTCATCCTCATCATCATCATCATCATCCACTGGTCGATTGGTCTTGTCCGTGCATTTCCTACTTGTAGTACTGGCAGCAACAGCCATTGGTTGAGGCTTATTTTCTGGTTTAGCTGCTGGCTTAGGCTCACTATCTGGTTTGGCTGCTGGCTTCGAGCCTGGGCTGTTGGCTGCAGCCTGAGTCACCGGGACAGTTGCTGATTTATCTCCCTGCCCCCTGCCTCTGTCTGCTGCCCGACAGGATCTAGCAGTGAGCAATGAGCACAAGCCAGGGCCCAGCTCACTGCAATGACCTTCCTCTCCTTAGGCTCATCCTGGTACTTCTCTTTCAGATATTTCCCCACCTCAGCTGAGTTCTGAATTTGCTCATGGGGAAAATCCCAGACTATAGGGTCAGAGAATTCCTTCAGGATTTGGCCCATATCCTCCCATTTCCCACACCACTTAGGATTTTCCACACCTGGGTCTACTCCCGTGTCAGGGGCCTCATCAGCCTGTCTAGAAATCTCAGCCCTCATCCTACAGAAGCAGCAGGCTGTATAGAGGAAGGTTACCAGATTGAATACCAGAAAGATGGTCTCTTTAACGTTCAGGGGAAACTCAACATCCTTCAATAGTGATGCACCAGATTCATAGGAGAAGAAGGAAAGCAAAGGCTGAAATGCCTGATCCCCTGCTGCTCCTCCTCTAACAAACTGGATGCATAACCATAGCCATGAACCATTCTTACCTGGAGCAGACCCCAGAATGTTTATAAACTTTTTACACATCATTACCACCAAGCCCAGCAGGATAGCTATTCTGGTCACTGCCCCTCACTACATATTAGGGACAATACTAAAGCTATTTCTGGGTAAGAAAATAAACCTAGGGACCACAGAGGTATTAAAACCTCAAAAAACCTTAGGGACCAGAAATGAATGCAAGCCTTCACCCCAACAGACATTATGAATTAAAAAAACATGGGTATTAACTGCTTTATACAAACACAGAGTAATGGCAACCAAAATGCACTCAAAACAGGGTTTTTCCACTCTCTCTCGAGCCCCACGTGTCGGGTGCCAAATTTTGTCCCAGTTAAGGGTAAATTTGGTAGAGAATCTCCAAAGGGGGCCCCTCCAGAAAGCAAACCCACACGGCCCCTGCCCCCAACCGGTTTGGGAAGGATTCCTCAGAGAGAAGTGGAAAGAACCTGTTTATTTAACAGGCACAGCACCCCCAGCACACAGAATGAACAATACCGGATGACACCGCTGTGAAAAAGGTGACAAATTCAGAAAGTCTCTCTCGGAGGTGGTCGCTCTGTTCTCAGTCCCTCCGGTGCTGGGGCAGCTGCTGCAGCCACAAGGTGCAAACTCTCGGTGTTCCCAGGTCCCAGTCCGGAGCAGGTTCGAGAAGGTTGAAAAAAGGAAAGGAGAAACAGACCAGGAAGGAATTTGGACTGTTTAGCTAAACTAGCTAATGAACAGGAGCAAAAGCAAGCAGAAGTGAAGCAGAAGTAAGAGCCAGAGAGAGAGAGAGAGCAAAGCAAAAAGGCGAAAGCAGAACTATGCACTGCCCCGTCTCCGTGTCCTTGATAAGAAAAACCCAAACAAAACTTTCACACTACAGAGACAGTCTTAAAGGCACAGAACATATGAAGGGGATACAAGCATCATAACGTCACCCTAGGACACACGGGTGTCCTGAACAGCGTCATCCCATTGTTATCCTTTTGATACTAATTCTGTTTGGTTTTATTTTATCAGCAGTCCTATTCATTATTAATTGGAGCATGAAACAGCTGACAAGGTTGACGTCTATAGTTAATGCACACAACTTGGCTGATGTCCTCTACACTGTGGACATCCCCATGACATTTGACACAAGGCAATTATGAATGAAGCCTATGTGTTTTGGAATAATCCTTGATTTCCATTTATGATTTTGTGGAAATTACATTTGATTTTTTGTGAATTGTTTTAGAAAATAATTTTTTTAAGTTTTGCTTGTATTAATATGTGTTGATTGCTTTTGCTTTTGATTATTTGTGACTGGTTTTAACCCTTTAAATATTGTTTTAAAAGTAATATTGTTTTAATTAATCAACCATTTGTGAAAATTGTTATGATAATCAATATTATGATTGTTTATTGTTTTCCTTTCCCCCTCCTTCTCCTATCCGTTTTTTTCCCTCTCTCACTCTATTTCCTCTCTTTCTATCGTCCCTATTTTTCCGGGTTATACTACCAACGTACAGCGAGTTCTGCAGACTCATCAATGATGCTCCAGAGTTCTGCTGATGAAGATCCCTCAAGACAATCGTGAGTCACGGGGTCGTGTGAGAGTCTGTCCGAATTTTTCCTCATCTGCCTCATGATCCTCATTGGGGGACCACTGAAGAGAAGACCCCCTCTGTCTGAAATCTCTGGCTCCAAGGGAGAAAGTCATGTGCCTGAGACCTGAGAGCACAGTGCTAAGCCATTGTTCTCACAGGTGTTGTTTGCTGTGTGCTACACTGAGCCCAAGGAGAAGAAGAAGGGGGCACCGTGCCCTTTGTGCAACAACAACCTTGGGAGCTGTCCCACCTCTCGGCCTGGCTGGACTTCTCCTGAGTTTCAGGTGGTCCCCCCACAGAAGACCCTCACCTGTTTTACAACCACCGGGACAGACAGACTGAGATGGAAGGAGCCTCTCCATCAAGGACTGAGACATGGAACCCCCATGTGAAAAGGCCCCTCTGTTCCTTCCAAGGACTGGGACTGAAACCCCCAGCCCGGCGCAGGTGTGTGGGGGAGGCAAGCTGACCAAAGCGAGATGTTTGCCTGCAGGTTGTGACCGCTGCACCAAGAAGACAATGGCTCTCGCTTACTGCTGAGAGCATGGACTACCTGTTACATCTATTCCTTATTGTATCTGTATCCCCCCCTCGCAATTTCCAATAGAGTTATGAAGCCCTAAAGCAGATAGCCTTCCAGAAGTAATGGGTTAAAACATGGAATGAGAAGCATGTAAAGAAGGGCCTAGCACAGGGCCTAGCACTAGAACACACGGAGAAAACACAGCACTAGGAAACAGAGCAATAAATTAGATAAAAGGTAGAGCATCATGACAGGGGAAGAGATAAGTATAAGCTAAGCAGGTTTAGAGCCAGCAATGTCAAAACGACCCTAAGGGTCTTTTGCCAAGCCACGGGATCTAAGCCAAGTACACCGGGAATTGACCAAATTAGGAAAAGAGTTCAAAAGTTTAAAGAGGAAGACTCATCGGAAAGACCCCGTCTATGATGAAGGCAACAGGAACGACCACCTGAAAATTCCCCAAAAGAGATGTCTCCACCTACGCTCCGCCCACGCTCCGCCTACACCACGCCCCATATGAATATGCATGATTATGTATCTGATCTGATGTAATCCTATACCCAAAATTGTATATAAGGCTTGCTTTTGCTATGTGAACTCAGAAATCCATTTTGTGATTTCTCCGACGCGTCGCTAATAAAATACCTCCTGCTTAATTGACTTGAGCTGAGTCTGATTAGGCAGTCACTCTGCCTGTTTGGGGCAAAATTTGGCATCAGTTATCTTAATAAAAACCTCTGAGTTAGCGAGAGACTTCGAGATCTCCCCGACATAACAGGCGGATCCTCGACTGGACTGGACCAAAGGACCCCATCTCTACATTTTGTAGCTGTATCCCCTCTTTATCTCTCTCTCTGTTTTGTCTCTCTCTCTTCCCCCATCTTTTTCTCTCCCTTAATCCCTCTATCGCATTTTGCTGTGCTCATTCAATGAAGGTGCATTTGCTTCAATTATCATTGCAAACCCCCTTGTACCGTGATGGTTCTTTTGCACCCTGAGATCAAATCCATGAACCATCACAAAACCCGTCCCTGACGACGGATCGTGACAACCCGAGGACCCCTCCCCAAATTCCCCCCCAGAGCCCCCCCAGCAGCCCGCCGCTAAAACCCCCTCAAGTTCCCCCCAAACCTCAAGACCCCTCCCCAAATTCCCCTCACGACCCCTCCAGGACCCCTCACCTGTCCCTGCGCCTCCTCAGCAGCTCCCGGAGCCCCCCGTCCTCTCCCAGCGCCTCCCCCGCTCTCTCCAGCGCCTCCCGCAGGACCCGCCCGAGCCCGGGGCGGCTCCCGGGGGTCCCTGAGGGGATCCCTGGGGAGGGGGCGCCCACTCCATGCCCGGCCCCGGGGTCAGGGGGCGCTGCTTCAGGCTCGGCTCTGATTGGCTGGTACACGCGGGGAGGGCGGGAGTTGCTGTGAGGAAGACGGCCGATGATTGGTTGGTTTCATAGAGGGCGTGCTGATTGACAGGATGGGGTGGCGAGGCGGGCTTTGCCGAGGGGAGGCGCACGGTGATTGGCTGGATATAGGCAAAGAAGGCGGGAGTTGCTGAGGGGAGACCCACGGTCATTGGATGGTTTGGGGTAGGGTGCACCGTGATTTAATTTGGGAGATGAAGGGTGGTGATTGGATGGTTTGGGGCGGGCCACGTCACTATTGACTGGGAAAAGTCACGGATTTTTAAGGGACATTTCCGGTTTTTTGGGGAAAACCTCTCAGATTTTTAAAGAAAAATTCCCGTGTTTTGCAGGAGAAAGCTTCCCGGATTTTTTGACCCCACATGACCCCAAATAACCTAAATAACCCCAAAACACTCGAAATAAACCCCAAAGAACCTCCAAAACCCCCTAAACAATACCAGAAAATGCCCCAAATAACCCCAAACAAATCCAAATAACCCTAAAAAAACAAACAAAAAAAACCAAATTAAAGTCAAAATCCCCCAAATGATTTCAAGTACACCTAAAAAAACCCATATACACCAACATTAACCCCAAGAACCCCAAGTAATTCCAAAAAAACCCAAGTAAACCCAAACAAACCCGAATACTTCCAAATAAATCCAAATATTTTCAAATAACCCCAAATTAACAGAAATAAACCAAGTAAAACCCAAGATAAACCCCAGTTAGTCCATAAATAACGCCAAATAAACCCCAAACCAACCCTAATTAAACCCAAAGAAACCCCAAGAAACACCAGTTCCTCCCGTCCCCACCCCAAAACAGATCCCGACCAATCAGAACGTGCGGCACTGATGACGAACCACTTGCTGAGCACAAACTCAGAGCACTGGCCCCGCTCAGCGATTTTCAGCCAATCAGCGCCCGGCCCGACTCTGACTCATCACTTGCCAGCCACACACCAAGGCCTCTCACTGCGGGAAATACTCAGAGATTTCGCGGGGTAATTTCCAGCCAATCAGAGCGCGTCTCGCTGATGACTCATCAGTTGCCAGGAGCGGATTTGGGGAGGCAGGGAAGGTGACCCTGGGGATGGGCTGGGGACCCCAAATTAATCCAAAACAGGGTCGGGAGCCCAAAACGGAGCAGGAGGGGCCTGGAGCCCCCAAAACCAAACACGGGGGAGGGGATTGGGGGAACGACTGGAAAGGGGAGGGAGAGCGGGGAAAAGAGGGTCGGGAACCCAAAATTGAGCTGGGAAGGGACCCCAAAATTGAGGTGAGAGGGGAATGGGACACCAAAATTAGGCTGGGAGAGGTATGAGATCCTAGAACTGAGCTGGGAGAGGGATGGAACACCCCAAAGTGAGCTGGGACAGGTGTGGGACCCCAAACAGGACGAAGCCAATTTTGTTTGTTCCTAGAATATGTAAATGAGTTTATGGATATGCAAAAAGTCTATGAATATGCAACAGGTTGATGTCATGGGAGACAAGGACCAAGGGGCAAAGGTTGTTATGGCCTTCAAGACCCCCCAGTTATTTTCGGGGACACCCCTTAATTATTCTGGCTTGATTACATCAGCCTGTTGCATATTCATAGACCCTCATGAATAACCATAAACTCATTTACCTATTTCAGGAACTATTTGACATGGCCCATCCTTGGGGGTGTCTCCCCATTTCAGCAGCCTCCACTGGAATGGAAAATATATACCCCCTCCCTTTGATTATTAATAATAGTAATAACAATAACAAAATAATAATAATAATAATAATAATAATAATAATAATAATAATAATAATAATAATAATAATAATAATAATAATAATAATAACAACAATAATATTAATAATAATTTGAAATTAAGGGGCTCCCAGGAAAAGATATGGGAGTAGAAATAACAGTTTTTTATTTGTAAAAATTTAAAATACAAATGCAGTAGTACAAACAAAAAAAAAAACAGTGACAGGGTCAGAATTCTCCAGGAGTCCAGTGAAAAAGGTTGATCCTCTTGGAATCCAGTGCGAAAACGGCTGATCCTCTGTGAATCCAGTGGGAAAAGCTTGATCCTCTAGGAATCCAGTGGAGTATGAGGCTGATCCTTTGCAATCCAGTGGGAAAAGGGCTGATCCTTTGGGAATCCATTTCTTAACCCCCAAAGGCAGGGCAAAGGCAGGGCAGTGGAATATTTACAGGGTATCCCAAGGGTGGAGTTGGGGTTTGGGTCAGGGGAGGAGTTCTTAGCAACACAAGAAGGGTGAGATCAAATTCCTGCCTCTTAGCAACAGCAGCACTCCACACAGAACGTGTCCCCAAATCCTAAATTCCCTCTAAAACAACTGAGCAATTATGGAACTTCAGATCTATCTATTTGATCAATTTCCCTCATTTAATCCAGTTTTGGGTGTTTTTAAAGGATGAAGGTGCAGCAGAGGAAAATTAAGGCCAAACCAAAAGGAGAAGCAGCCAGGTGTGTTCCCACCATGGATCACAGGGAATGTGAGTGACCAGGGCTGTGCCCAAAGTGCCTCCTCCAGTGGGGGATGGAGCTGGAGCAGCGCACGAAGCTCTGCCCGCACTCGGGGCACTCGCAGGGCTTCCCTTAGTGGGGCTTCCGTTGGTGTTGGGTCAAGTCAGAGCTCTGTGAGAAGCTCTTCCCGCACTGGGGACACTCGTAGGGCCTCTCCCCTGTGTGGATGCGCCGGTGTCTGATCAGGTGGCAGTTGCGTTTGAATCCCTTCCGGCAGTCAGGACAGCGGAAGGGCCTCTCCTCTGTGTGAATCCAATAGTGCCGGAAGAGATGGGAGCTTCTCTTAAACCTCTTCCTGCATTTATCACACTCGTAGGGCCTCTCCCCTGTGTGGATGTGCCTGTGTCTGATGAGGGCGGAGTTGTACTTGAATCCCTTCCCACAGTTGGGGCATTGGAAGGGCCTCTCCTCTCTGTGAATCCGATAGTGCTGGAGGAGAACGGAGCTGGTCGGAAACTTCTTCCCACACTTGGAACACTCGTAAGGCCTCTCTCCAGTGTGGGTCCTCTGGTGCACAATCAGGCTGGATCTCTCTCTGAAGCACATCCCACACTCGGAACACTTGTACGGCCTCTCCCCAGTGTGGATCCTCTGGTGGCTGATCAGGCTGGAGTTCTCTCTGAAGCTCTTCCCACACTCCCCACACTCGTAGGGCCGTTGTCCAGTGTGGATCCTCTGGTGCCTGCTCAGGTCAGAGTTCCGCCTGAAGCTCTTCCCACACTCCACGCATGTGTGGGGCTTCTCCCCATCATGGAGCTGATCATGGAGCACCAGCTCCGAGCTCTGGCTCCGTCTCCGGCCGCCTTCCCGGCCCAGGCTGACTCTTTCCCCCTCAGATCCCCGCCGGCTGCGTTTGCAGCCCCTCCTCGTGCGGCATCTCCGGGGCTTTTCCTCCCCGTTGGCTTCCTGCGCCGTGGAGCCGCTCAAAACGGCCTCTTCCACCAGGTTCTGACGCGGGCATTTGTCCTCCCTGCTCTCCATGCTCAGCTCCTGCTCTGGGGGAGGAAGGACAAGGACAGGATGGGATTTGCCTCCGTGCCACAGGCAAGGGCAAGGAGATCACCCCAGGGCGTCCGCAGGAGGACGGCACCGCCACCCCCTGATGACCATCCAAGGGGCCTTTTCCGCTCAGCCTTGGACTTCTTCATTCTCCAAACATCCCCCCAAAAACCCCATCCAGGGACCCCCTGGTATATCTGGGCCCAGCTCTCCCTCCCCGCTCACCGGTGCAATGGGGGGGCGATGATCCCACAGGTGGGGGCTGCGAATTCAGGCAGGGATCAACCGTGTGGTTCCCTCAGCTCAGCCTTGATCTGCCTTTGTCCCTCCTCTTCCTCTTCCTCCTCCTTCCCTTCCACCCCCCCTCATCCTCGTCCTCTGTCTTATCTCCACATCCTTCTCCTCTTCCATCCCTCCTCTTCCCTGCCCCTCCCCCTGCTCCTCCCCATAACTCCACCTCCTCCTTCCCCTTCATCCCTGCCCTTCCCTCCCTCCTCCTCCTCCCCCAGCAGCAGCCACACCCTCGGTGCCCCGTTCCCGCAGCCCTCGCAGCCGCGGCAGGAGCAGGGATGGAGCCGGGACAGGTCGGGATGGGCAGCGCGGGGCTCTCGGCTGCTCCAGCCGCTGCGGGCGGGGGGAACCCGGCCCGGGCCAAAGGAGAGGCAAACTGGGCAAACTGGGGGCTGCACATCCAAACTGGGCCTTGCTGGGGACCCTGCCTGGGCACTGCCAGCCCTTGGGGCTCCTCTCGGCACATCCACCAGGGGGAACGCGCACAGGGCTGGGGGATCCCAGCAGTGGCAGCACTGCCAGGGACTGGGCTGGACTGGGATTGTACTGGGAGTGACTGGGACTGTACTGGGCTTCTACAGATATCATACTGGGATCGTACTGGGAGTGACTGGGAGTGCACTGGGCTTGTACTGACATCATACTGGGATCATACTGCCATGCCAGGGCAGACTGTGATCGCACTGATGGACACTGGGATCATACTGGGAGTGAGCAGGAGCCTGCAGGAGGCAACTGAGACCATGTTAGGGGCAAATGGGATATACTGGGAGTGACTGGGATTATGCTGAGGATGACTGGGAGCAGCTGTGAGTAACTGGGATCATGGTGGGAGCAACTGGGAAGAACAGGGAGTGACTGCGTGCATGCTGGCGGTGACTGGAAACTGCTGGGCTTGTACTGGGATGAACTGGGATCATACTGGTAGTGACTGGCAGTGAGTGCCACTACTCTGAGGCTGACTGGGAGTGCTTGGGAGCAAATGGGATCATACTGAAAGGAACTGGAAAGATGGTGGAGAGAACTGGGGTACCCTGGGAGATACTGGGAGTGACAAGAAGGAAAGTGAGGGTGAAAGAGAGCAACTGGAACCATGTGGAGCACAACTGGTTTATTCTGGCAGAGACTGGGAGCACACTGGGCCCATATTTGGATCATACTGGGACTGACTGGACTAATACTGGGAGGAACAGAGTGTCACAGTGAGCACTCCCTGCACATCATCCCCCATACTGGGCCTGACTGGGAGCAACTGGGAGCAAATGGCATCATACTGGGACTCACTGAGTTGATTGAGGAAGTCACTGGAACCATGCTGGTGGCAGCTTGGACCAAACTGGGAGAGACTGGAAGTAAGTGGGATTATACTTCTAAAAAATGCATATTTTGTGATTGGGTTTTCGCAAATATTAAAATGAATATTATATGTCGTATGTTAGAAAGTACTGCTGTATTAATTCTCTTAAATAGTTGGTTAAATATAGATTTAGGTTATTTAAAAAATGTTAAAATAGAAACTATGCTTGGTAAGAGACTTTTTTAAAAAAAGGACTTGCAGCGAGATAGCAGTCACAGGACACCTAAATCTTTCAGGGAAAAAGAATTTAGTGCTCTCTTGTCAGAAGAAATAACTTCTTCGTGCCTCGAAGCTGCTGTTAGGTTTCAGACGAAGAAGTTGACACTGACCAGACAGAATCCTGTGTTTGAATGGAATTTATGCATCATGTATGAGGTGTATGAATATGCAACAGGCTATTGTTTTTAATGGTTAATCCTGTGTTAACAGGTGTCCTTTTTCGGGCTCGTGCTTCCCAGAAAAATGCTTCCCAGAAAAAGGTCCCCGGATGTCCGTAACTCTTTGTATTTGTTGTCTCATATTGTCCTAATTGGATTTGTCACAATTGTCATTACTCTAATATTATTACTATTTTTATAATCATTTTATTACCATTAAACTTTTAAAATTTTAAAAGCAAGTGATTGGCGTTTTTCACAATTTGGTAGCAGAGGATGGTTACTAACACCTCGCTGCCGGTGCTTTAGGAGAGTCAGAGTGGGGAAGGCGCGCCCTGCCCCGTTGGCAGCCTCGCTCTGTCTCCCCTGGGGCGACCGACAGACGCAGGTTATGGTGGACAAAAGGAGACAATAAAACAAAGAGAAGGGAAAAGGCTCCCTACAACCACGGTAATTGGCCCCCTAAGAGTAGTAATGTGCACGAAGAACCCGGGAAGAAAAAGGGATTGGTAAGTATTTCTCAGGGGGGCAGGTACAGGGGGATGAATGTGTGTGAATGAGAGGAGGGCTGGTTGTCCCAGACCTGCCAAGTGAGTGCTGGAGTCTCCCACGCTGCGTTTCCAACTTTCCTCAAGGGAAGCAGCCAGTAAAGAGACACAGCGAGTGAGAAGAGGAGTGAGAGAATCCCCCGGGGTAACTGGGACTGGGTCTCAGAGAGGGGCTGGACCCCTCGGAGCAAGGGAGCAGAGGAGTTTCCGAGCCAAATCCACTAGGAAATGGGACAAAAGGGAACCCTAAAACTTCTGCTGGTTTGAGGGATAAGAGAGCCCAAGAGCATCCAGAATTAAAACCTGCTGCGTTGAAGAATTAACATTCTAAGAGCATTCACGGTTGAGCAAAATTCTGCTAGATTGAGGATATGCTCAAGAGCATCTGGGATTGGACAGCGCAGCTGGGTTGAGGGATATCCAAGAGTACCAGGACTGGCCAGAAACACCTAAACTTGTAATAGGTGATGTGAAAGTGTAGTATATGGTACAGATAATTCATGCTATTAATGTATAAAATATAGTAACATCCACATTATGTCTTTTCACCATCCCGGCCAGGAGCAGTGTGTTATTCATATACATCTAGTTCCTGGACTTGGTTGAGATAAACATCGGGGTTTTTAATGAAAGAATAGAAGCTTCCAGGGCGATAATCGCTGCCTTCCCCGGGTCACCAGGTCCAGCCAAGAGCGATTAACGCCTCGACATTACAGCCACCACAATGATCCACAGCCCCACCCTGATGCATGTGAATGCTGACTTCCCCGGAGTCTACTGACAACATCAGACACCGGGACTGAGTCTTTGTCCACCTCTGCACAGGTAAAGCCAAGGTTATGCATGGGAAGAGACACAAAGAACATTCGGTCATCTCTGCCTCGAGCAGAATAAACTGTAAAAGAACTCGCTGCGTCAGGCAGCATTTGTGAACAGGGGGAGACTCTGACATTTGCAGGTCAGATCCGTGTTCACCCAGCACCGAACCCGGGCTCGACGCTCACCCTTGGCTGTGCTGGTTTTGACAACCGAACTTCAGTCTCACAGACAAATTAAAAAAACTTTGCTAAATTTTCCTATAAGTTTGGCTCTCGATTTCATCATTTATAACAAAAGGTACCTTATTGTTGTCTTGTTGTGTGTGAGAGTGAGTCACACACTAAATCAGCCCTTCCCGGGCGGGTGGGAAGGGGGGCTGCGGAAAGAGGAGTGTGTGACCCACAAATAAGCCATTGTTCTCCTGGCGTGTGGGGGCTGTGGCATAAGGTACAGGTGACCTGCAAACGGGCCATTGTCCCCAGGGCCTGTGAGGGGGCCGTGGCTAAAGAGTGTGAGTGACACACAAATCAGCCCCACAGGGGAACGGCACCGGAGGCAGCAGAGTCAGGGCCCTCCCAGGAGGCCCGGAGATACTGAGACCCAGAGGCCACCCCAAGGCCAGGGGGGGCCACAGGGAGCCGCGATTCTCTGTCAACAGGGATCCACTCTGTGTCCTGAGGGCGGGAATGAATGTGTGGAAGTGAGTGAGAAATAAAAGTGAGCGAATGTAGATGAATGAAAGTATAGGTAATGTAGATTCTGTATTTTAAGCTTCACTATATCTCCTTGGAGGGAGGTGTATTGGACTGAAAGTAGTGTGAGGAAAACCTTTTTTATTTTTGTGTGTGTAGTTGAAAGAAAAGTGGTATTTAGGTTGTTAGTGAATGTGAAAAACAGAGGCAGAAGATGAATAGATAAGATCTTGAAAAATGAGACAGAAAACCAGTAAGTAGGATACAGGGAAAAAAAAGAAAAAATAATCCTTTGGGAGTTATGTTAGCTAACAGAGATACACCTCCTTGCAAAACGAGAAAATACAGGGTATGTAGTAGTCGATGGGAAAAACATGCAAACTAGAGAAAAAGGGAAATTAACCTTAAACTAGTAAGCTCAAACTTGTGAATTATATACTTTAAAAAGAGCACTAGAATATTTAACACAAAATAAAAGAACTATATATACTGATTCAAGGTATGCCTTTGGAGTAGTACATAGCTTTAAAACATTTGGAAAGGAAAAAGATTACTTAATTCAAGAAGAAAAGGATTAGTACATGAGGAACTTACTTTAGAGGCATTACAATCAACTAAAAGAGATAGCTATAGTACATATTAGGGACCTCCAAAAGGGAAAGACCCCAGAAAGAGGAGGAAATAAATTGGCAGGCAGATCACAAAGCTAAGGATGCAGCAGAAAATGGAGCTGAAAGAGTTACGTTAATATTAACTCCAAACGAGGAAAAAATGGAAATTCCAAAGTTTAGGTTAGCAGAGAAAAAAGAATTAAACAAGACAGGAAGTGAACAAGATAAATCAGGGAAATGGAAACCTCTTGATGGAAGACAATTACCTAATAAAATGTGCTTACTAGGAAAATATCAGAAGAAATGCATCAGAAAATGCACTGGGGTACTCAAGCTTTGTGTGATCATTTTTTAAGGAACTATGGGTGCACTGGGAGTTTTGGATTTAGGATGTATCGGTAATTTGCCAAAGGATAAATAAAAAGGTGATGAGGAAAACAACATTAGGAGGTCCTGAGTTAGCTCGTTGGCCATTTCAAAGTATCCAAGCCGAAGTTTAGATTTTTCAGCTTGTGGGTTTATTTGTAAAAAAACCCCATTTAATCTAGAAGAAAGAGAATATGCCATACGTTAGACAGGAGATTTTAGGAGAATAAAAGTCTTAAAAGTATCAGAAATAACCGAGACAAAACAAGAAAAGAAAACGGGGAAATAAAAGGAAGGGGAAGAAGAGGAAAAATCAGAAAGAGAGTGGGATCCTCTGCAGCTCTTGCCCCCTCCGTTCGCGGCCCAGGCGCCTGTCCCGGTTCCCGGCTCGCTGCCCGCCTCAGCTCCGCCTGCCCCGCTTTCCATCCCAGGTGCGGCCTCACTGCCCAGGGCAGCTCCACCTGCCCCGGCGCTGTCGCTCAATTTGTGTGCCCTGCTCCCACTGCCTGGCCCGCGGCCGCTCTGCCGCCCATGCTGGGCAAGATGGGGGTTGCTCTGTCCTGCCGCCTGCTCCGAGCTCACCGCGCCCACCGCACCCAGGGCGGGTCCCAGCCATCCCATCCCCGCCTGCCCTGCCCGTGCCACCTGCGCTGGGCACTGCCGCTGCTGCCGGGCTCTCCCACCTGCCTTTGCTCTGCCGGCAGCTGCCGGATCAGCCGCCATCAGCCATGTGGGGGCTGCCCACGCTCCGCCTCGGGCTCCACGGGAAGATCCCCCTCTGCCGATTCCGGCAGCAGACCCTGCCCACACTCCCACCGAGCCTCGGCGGGATATCCTCCCCGAGGATATCAGAGCCCCGTCCTGCTCTGAGTTACGTCCCCTTGGTAACGACAGCTCCGGCTGCTCAGGGAAACTCTCTCTCTCTACAGGAAGCACCTTATTGAAACACTAGGAGCCCATTTAAAAGGCAGCCTTCTCCAAATTCTTTCCCAAAACACGAGAGAAAGGCTATAGAAGGTAAAAAAGTGAAAGAGTTGGATGAAGGGATTGCTCTATTTCCCTTCAGAGAGGTTCCCATGGGAGGGATGCGCTGCCCCGCGCCGCGGGAGCCACCAGCGCCCCTGCCGGCCGTGCCCGGAACTGCACCCAAGGGGAAAGCGCCGCAGCCCAAAGGCCGGGACTGGCTCCGGGCTCCGTTTGCTGTCAGTGCCGCAGCTGTTGCTGTTTGTTTGCTTTATTGTACACACTAGTAAAGAACTGGTATTCCTGCTCCCATATCTTTGCCTGAGAGCCCCTTGATTTCACTATTCTAAAAATTAAGAGGGAGGGGGTTTGCATTCTCCATTCCAAGAGAGGCTTTTTCTGCCTTCCCGAGCAGAAACCTCTCTTGTAAAGCAAGACAAGCACCCACAGGCACTGAGGGGGCTGCAGGAGGGGCACAACAAGGCCCTGCAGCACTTGGGCACAAAGGCACAGCAGGCGAATGCAAGAAGGGAGCAGCAAAAGGCCAAGCTGAAGGCAAAGGCCAGGGCACAGTTCCTACAGCCCCTGAAGGATCAACCCCAGGGCCCAAGGGGACCCCAGCACCCAGGGCACGGGCTCGGCCACAAGCACCTGGCACAGGCATTGCCCTCCTCGGAAGGGGAGAGCCCACCCAAACAGCCCCTGGCAAGGAACCAGGGCTCCAGCTGCAGGGCACAAGGACACTGCAAGCACAGACAGCAGCACCCTCAGCACCAGCAAGTCCACCCCTTGATGGACATGGATTGGCAGGGCTGGCACAGCTCCCATCACACCAGGGACCCTCCACACTGCAGCCCTTGAGAACATTCAGGGTGGGTCTGCATTGAGAGGAGGCATTTCCTGATGGACACAGGGACCTCTCAATCCACTCTGAATCTTAGACCTAAGTGGGGGAAATGCCAAAAATGTCTCTGATTATTCAGGGGATAAGTGGGAAAGATGTGTGGTTTTATTCAACCACTGTTAGCAGAAGTGGGAGATGGATCTGAAACGCATGAAGTTTTATCCGCTCCTAATTGTTATCATGATTTACTGGGAAGGCATTTGATCGCTAAACTCGTAACTCAAAGTAATATTATAAAAAGTGATACAAAGGCCAGTTCTGTTGTACCTCTATGCCAAATGTCAGGCACGGCCTATGCTGAAGTGAACCCAGAAATGTGGGCAGCCCCAGGGAAAGAGGGAAAATTAGATATGGAGCCTATACAAATTACTTTAAAGCAACCAGGACAAGAAATACCCTGTTCCAAGAGACGGAAGGAAGGGCTCGCAGCCTGGTATTGAGTCCCTCTTAAAGGCAGGGCTTTTGGAGCCAAGGATGCCTCCCTAGAACACTCCTATCCTGCCAGTCAAACTGGATGGATGGACACAAGGAGGAAACACAGAATTTTCAAGTGTTAAAATGAAGATTAACTAAGGTGTCTGGCCTGGGCCTTCCAGACAGGTTAAAACTATTTGAATTATAGGTGGATGCGTAACAGGGTCTTGCCAAAGGAATTCTTGTGCTAAAATATTTAACTCTATATAAGATCTCCTACAGTTCAAGTCTGGCATCAAGTTAAAGGTCTGACAACCAAAAGAGCCTCTAAATGGATGAGCAGGGCTTGGTTATTACAGTATGAAACTTGTTCAATGGCACAGGAGGATGCAGAACTGAGGACAGGGCAAGGGTTTAACCCAGCCTCCTGTTTGAACAGCCTGGAGAGGGGCTGGCAAGGAACCCAGGACTGCACTCAAGGGACAGAGCTCCAGACCCAGGCTGGGACACATTGATGATGGGACATTCCCTGATGATGGGACATTCCCTGGCCTGAGGGAGAAACTGTGTTTGTGGATGGCTCTGCAAGGGCAGCAGAAGGGAAAAGAGCTACAAGACAGGCTGTTATTAAGGAAGGGCAATCAGACACTGCGCAGGTCACCGCCCCATGCTCAGCTCAACCCGCGCAGCTGTGGGTGCTTGTGAGAGCCTGGCACTGAAATGCCCTGAGCAGGAAGGCTTCAATATCTTCTGCTGACACCATGGCACCTAACAGGGGGGCAAAAGCAATTCTCACTGCTTCAGCAACCACTGCAGCAGATATCAAGGCACATTCTCCCACAGCAAGCTGGGCTGGCACACAGCCTGCCCTGGCACTCTGCTGCTGCCAACACCCAGCCAGGACATCGGCTCCTGCCTAAGGAGTGCAAAGCAGCACCACTGGTGGCCAAGGGGCCCATGCCAAGTGTCCCTGAGGCCAGAAACAGCCGCCGCCACAGCTCAACACGGGGGGACCCCTCAGCCTGGCCTCAAGGGCTCTGAAGCCCCGGAGATTTGCACTTCCCGCCTGCAGCAGGAGGATGGGAGGCCGCCCCTGAGCCTGCCCTGAAGGCAACGCAGCAGCAGCCAGGGCTCCACAGCGGGCCAAGCCCCTGCGCCTGCCCACAGATCCTCGCCTGGAATCCTCTGCAATCCTGGCCACCCTCCTCTGCCATCTCCAGCCACTGGGGCCAAGCCTTGCTGCCACTGCTGCAGCTTCAGCGCTGCCTGGGCCTGCACTGCCACAGCTGCTGGGGAACACCAGGGCACAATTCCACTCTGGGGCTCACTGACACCCACACTCTGGCCTGCCTGCCATTGCACTGCTGCAAAATATACCATGTTTCGGTTCTTTTAAATCTTATTCCTCTGCTCAGGCTTGGTTTGTCTGTGCCTTGGGGAAATGAATTTTTCAGGTTCTATTTAAGGGATGTTACACCACTCAATAGAGATGAGTTTAACATCTCAACAGACTGGGAACAGCTCAAAAGACACCCACAGAGATAACGACCAGCAACAAAACATCAACATTGCCCAGCAGCAGGAAGTGAAGCTTCATTCCAGGCAGCCTGCAGAGGAGCTTTAAAAATGGAAATTAACACTGCCGGCAAAATGCACCTGGGTCTCTTGCCCGGGGCAGGAATTGGGCTGATTCCCTCTGCCCCTCACCCCAAGCTCTGCCTGCTGGCACTGATGGAATTTGCACAGCTCAAGGCAGAGCCCAGGGGGAGGATATCTGACCCTGCAACACAAACGGGTGAAGCTGCAAAGGGAAACAGCACATGGAGAATGTTGGGAAAACTTCACTATAAATAATTGGGGGGAATCATCCCTCTGCCCACTCCAACGTGCTGGCACTGTCTGTGTTATATAGGGTATATTAGAGCAGTGGGGGTTTTTTGCTACCAAAAATTCAGGGAAATCAGTTGGGAATCCAAGGATTTGATTATTTATTTAGAGAAAAGCAGTCAATTGATGCAGCCCTGGCTGGAGAGAGCAGCCAAAAAGGGGGAAAAGGTGACCGGCCAGGAAAACAAATCCTACAAGACCATCGACCAGGCCCTGGGAACCCGAACCAATTCATATCAGGAGCCACAGAACCCATTTCTCATTTCAATTGCATCACTAGATTACAAGCTGCCCTCGCTATAATAACCAACCAGACAGCTCCAGCTCCTGACCTTCCTGCCGACCAATCCACTGAAATGAGGAACAGAACAGTTCACCATGGGATGGGATCAGATCATCTGTTAGCAGAAAAAGGAGGAGTTTGTGGAAAATTAAATGGCTCATACTGCTGTTGGCAAAGAGATGACAAAGGAAAAGTGGTGAAAAAAAAAAAAACAACACCAGAAACAAAAAAGCATCTCATGTATTGGTCCATACATGGAAATGATGGGAATGGGACACGGTTTTGTGGCTCCCTGGCAGACCATGGGTTAAACGAATGCTGTTTCTCCTCGGATGTGCTACAGCAACTCTCATCTTTTTACCATGCTCCACAGCTTGAGAGTGCAGCTCATTCAGTAGGTGAGCGAGGCACCAGGGATTTGTAGATAAGGAAGTAACTGGGCGAAACCACCAGCTGCAATAAATGTTACTAATTAAAATGGACTGCTGCTCACACAAAGTCCCGCTAAATTCCTGAACTTCCAGAAGAACAAGGATTTAACAGAGCCATGAATATCGGCTGTTATACAAAAGTGGGGGTGCACATTAACGAGGACATGCCGTTGGCCGATCGGAAAGTCTGAACCTTCCAAGCACCTCAGGCAGTGGGCAAAGGGAGAGGGAGATGAGGCCGGGAAAATGAGAATAAAAAGGAGTCTGCGAACTACAACAATGGAAGAGAGCGCAAGGCAAATGCCCCACGGCCTCTCCCTCTGCCCAGCAATAAAGTCACTTTTACAGGACTCCTCTGTCTCCTCTGCGCACAGAAACCTCCGGCCACGCGAATTTCCCCGCACATCCCCGGGCACGGGGCAGCCCCCTCTGTCCCAGCCACAGCAACCGGGCCGAGCCAGCGCTGCTCCGGCAGCGGCTCCTGCCGAGGCAGCGGCCGCAAGGAGACCGCGGGCAGCCGCTCCCGCAGCGCCCTCACGCCAGCGGCAACACGGGCCGGACACGGCACAACCAACCCGCCCGAGCCCCCTGCCGCCCCCGAGGCCCGCAGACAGCCCCGAGCCCCCGCACAACCCAGCGCGGTTCCCACCTGCGCTGCGGCCGCCTCCGAGCTCCGCCGCCGCCTCACCGCGCTCCGACCGCCGCCGCCGCTCCCGGGACCGCACACAGGCTCGGACAATGGCGGCGCTTCCAGCAACCGCCGCCCTCAGCCCGCCCCCGGGGCCCTGCCCCGCCCCGCTCCCACCAATCAGCGCGCCCCAACCACGACTGACGGCACCATCGCCCAATCGCCGCCAGGGGCGGGCTCTGCACACGGCACAGCCCCGCCCCGCGCTCTCAGGGCCCCCCGGGCTGCGTGAGGGCAGAGCCGGAGAGCAGGAGGAGGGATGGAGCAGGAGGAGCATGTGTTGCTGCCCGCGGATCCCGCAGTGCCCCGGGTCGGGACCAGCTCCGTGCCCCGCTCCAGTTCCACCTCCCGTTGGACGATCCGCGCTGGATAATCCCGAGTGACCTCCAGGGTCACAGCTCCCCGTGTTGGGAACACTCCTGGCTGCGGGTTCCACATCTTCCCGGCCCCCCTGGGGACACCTCGATGTAGGCCGGGGGATCCCCGCTACTTTTCCTGTTTCTGCTCCTCTCCTCATCTCCCCCTTCTCTTCCACCCGCCTCTCCCTCCCGGTTCAATCGCTCCTCCCGCTCCTCCTCCCCCCTCCTTCCCCTCATCTCTCTCTCACGTCCCCCCCTCCATCGTCATTCTCCTTCGTCCTCTTCCTCCTCCCGCTACCCCCGGGCCCAGCCCCCACCCTTTGTCCCCCTCCCTTTGCCCAAATCCGTCCCATCGCCCGCCCCCCAAAACCCTCCCCATCACCCCCAATAAACGGCCCCGGGCCCAACTGGGAAGCTTTACTGGGAGCACTGGGAGCAGGCACTGGGCGGGGGCAGAGCGCCAGCGGGGCTGGGGGGGCACACGGGACTCCAACAAAATCAGCGGAGCGGGGACGGAGCGGGGGGTCCCGGCCGGGCCCGAGCGCACGGGGAGGGGCTGCGGCCGCCGCCGGCTCAGGAGCTCTGTGGGCAGAGAAAAGGGGGTGACACCGGGCTGGGGGCCCCGGCGAGAGCGCACACGCTCCGCTACGGGGGGGACGCCACCCCCGGCACCCGCCCTGACCTTCTTGCGCAGGGAGAAGCCGAGCCCCAGCGCCAGGAAGACGAAGCCCAAGACGAAGCCCCCAATCCCCATCAATATCTTGATGCGGGCGGCGTCCGGCGGCATCTCTGGGGGGTCCGCAGGGCTCAGCCCCCCCAAAACCTCTCAGCGACACACCAAGGCGCTCCGAGCGCCCCCTCCAGGCTGATTTCCGTCCCTCCCACTCGCATCCAGCATACTCCAAACCCCCTGCCCTTTGCACCCAGCGCCCACAAACTCCCTCCCAGTCACACCCAGAGCCTCCCCAACCCCATCCCACCCTCCCCAGAATCCCCCAAACCCCTTCCCCGCCCTTGCCTAGGCCCCAGCCCCTCTCCCAGTCCCAGCCCGGCTCTCTCCAGCTCCCTCCCAGTGGCTCTGCCAGCGCCCCCAGGGGCTCCCCCGTACCCCAGTGCCACCTCAGGGGCTGCTCCAGGCTGACGTGCTCCACCTGGCAGCTGTAGCTGAGCCCGCACCGGGGGGGAGGTTTCCAGCAGCACCAGCAGCTGGTAGGTCCAGTCCCCGTTGGGGACCACGTCGGTGGCCACCACGTGCTCCGAGAGCTCCTGCTGGCCCTGGAACCACCTCACCTGGATGGCAGCAGGGTAGAAATCCATCACGGAGCAGAGCAGGCGGCCGGGGCCGGGCTGGGAGCTCGAGGGGGGCACCAGCGAGATGGACACGCTGGGGGACACTGGGAGAGACAGGGAGAGAGAGCGGGGACACACTGGGATCAGCTGGGGGACACTGGGAGAGAGAAGGGAGGGCTGGGAATGGACTGAAATGGACACGGAATGACAGGGAATGGATTGGGGAACGTGGTGGGAGGGACTGGGGATGGGCTCGGATGGATTGGGAATGTGCTCGGAGGGAGTGGGAGAGACTGGGAAGGAGTTGGGTGACAGATGGGAAGGAATGGGGGAACTGGGAGAGAGGGAGGAGGTCTAAGAGTGAACTTTGAATGAACTGGGAAGAGACTGGGAATGGACTGGGAGAGACTGGGGAGGAACTGGGCATGGTCTTGGAGGGACTGGAATGGCACTGGGAGGGATCTTGGTGGCACAGGGAGGAACTGGGAATGAAGTGCGCGGCACTGGGAGGGCGAGTCCGGCGCGAGGCACTCTTTGCTGCGGGTCTGCCTAGCAACAGATGAGTCATGAACACGATGCCATTTCATTGGTTGAGAAGTGTCAACTTTACGGGTCGCTGAAATGGACGCGCGGGGGGGCACCGGGAGGGACTGGGAGGATCTGGAAACCCCGGGGGTCGGCACAAGGAGGGCTGAGGGCTCTGGGCCGATGCCCAGGGAGATTTTGAGGGGCTCCAGGGTCACTGGCAGGGCAGGCCCCGAGGGGACGCGCTCTCCCTCGTGCTCACCTCGGCTCTCCGTGATGAACCGGGTAAAGTTCTTGTACCAGCACCGGCAGAACCAGTCAACCGCAGTCCGTCTGTCCTCCATGAATACCGCGTTGCTGTTCCAGCGCTTGGCCAACTTCTCCCCATAGCGGGTGAACCCCACAAAGTGCCCCACGTCGCTGTTGAACTTTATGAACTGATCGCGATTGTAGATGGATCTCTGGACGTACTTCACCTTCTCCGTGTCGTTACTGAAGTAACACTCGGACTTTGTCATCCTCTGGAACATCCCTGAGTGTGCAGGACACAGGACAGGGGGTGCCAACCCACCACCCTCTCCCAGCATCCCCAGAGCTCCGGGCCCACCCCGGATCCCCACTCCGCACCCCCTGTGCCCCACGGCTGCCATGGGACCCTCCTGCCCGCGCTGCTGCTTCCTCTTTGCCGCCCTTCCCCCATTTCCCCTTCCACATCGTCTCCCCTCTCACCTCCGGCCGCCCCCCAAATCACTTTTGGGGTCC
The DNA here is from genome assembly GCF_047830755.1 of Zonotrichia albicollis. Lineage (NCBI taxonomy): Eukaryota > Metazoa > Chordata > Aves > Passeriformes > Passerellidae > Zonotrichia > Zonotrichia albicollis. The sequence continues at coordinate 4,664,994 of NC_133849.1, forward strand.
CATTTCCCCATTTTCCCACAAATTCCCCAATCCCCAGCCCCCTCCCGCTCAGATATGGTGTCCCACCTCCGCTTTTGCCCCTTCCCCACCCTCTCCCACCGCTCCCTCTCCTCCCCCCACCCCTCAATCCCTCTCGCTCTCCCTTAGGGGGTCCCCTCCTCCTGCCCTTCCATTACGGGTTCCCCCCTTCGCCCCCTTTTCCCCCTTCTCCCCCCCTCTCCCAGCGTCTCCCGCCCCCCCCTCACCCGAGAGCTCCGCACCCGCAGCCGGAGGGGCTCCCAGCACCACCAGTGCCACCAGCAGGGCCCCAGCTGCCGCCCCTCGCCCCATGGCCGGGGCCGGGCAGGGAGCAGCAGCCCCAAAGCAGCCGCGCTGCGCTGGGAGCGCCAGTCCGGAGCAGGGCGGGCTCGGCAGCGCCGCGCGCTCTCATTGGCTGCCGCCGCTTCAGGGGAGAGACGGGCCACGGGCTCTGCCCGGCAACCGATGAGGCAATCCAACGCCCCGAGCTCTCATTGGCTAAGATGCCGCCTGCCTGCGCTCCCATTGGCTCAGGCCTTTCCGGGCCCCTGCAGCCCCGGGCTGGGGGTTTTTTGGCGAGGGGGAACCTTGGGGCGGTGGGCAGCTGGATGCGGGATAGAGAGGAGCGGGCTGTGGTGGACAATCAAAGCCGCTCATTTCACATTTAACCCCATTGTTTGGGTTACTGAGCTCGTTCAGGATTTTCTGCTCGGATCCCTTTGTCCCGCTGTCCTGGTTTGAAAAGGAAGTGAGATTTTTGGGATGTTGTGATCAAACCAGTGTTCAGATTTGAATAATGGCACCTGGTGTGGCCCCTGAGGACATGGATTCACCTCTGAGCACACAGGGGGTTAAAAGCAGAGAACTCCCAGGGGAAGCTCTCTTGGTTCCGTGGGTGAAAGGTTCAGAGCTGCCCTGCCCGGCTGCGGGCTGGGTGCGGGAGGGGAAGCCATGCGGCCGGGTGAGGGGAGCCGGGCCTTGGACAGAGAAGGGAGGTGAAGGCCCCTGCAGGATGGAAGGGTGGAGGAGCACTGAGAGGCATCGGGCAGCGGCCACAGAGAGAGGGAGAGACGGTGTCTGTGCCTGTGCCACCTTGAAATTTGCCATCTTGTGCTGGCAGCACAGCCACGAAGGAGAAGGGGTGCAGAGAGAAGGTGCCCGGCAGGGCCAGCGTGGGAGCTCTGGGCAGGCAGAGCCCGAGATTTTAACCCTTTTCTTGGATGATGGAAACCTTACAAATGCTGATCCTCCTGGAGCTGAATGAGAAGAGAGATAGGAATGAGATAAGAGGAGATGGTCCACAAGAGAAGTTGAGAAGAATCCTAGGCGGGAGATGATGGAGTGGCCTTTGGCTGGACTTTTCTTGCATAGCCACGGACAGAACCATTTTTCCTGTGGCACAGAGACTGCATTTAGGGGACAGGCAATGGCTCGGAGCCAAGAGAGTGCAGGGATGTGATGTGAAGGAGTGGCATGAACAGAGACGGATGAGGAGGGTGGTGGTGCCCTCTGCCTTCAGTGAGGAAGAAGATCTTTGTTCTTGAGACCCCTCGGCCCCGGGCAGTGAATTTGGGAGGGACAGGTGTCCCAAAAGTGAGAGACTGTGTTCATTTTTGGAACTGGGCAAAGCATCCTTAAAAGAGGAACCCCAGAAGCAGCTCTGGTGTGTGTGCAGTGGTGAGAGCACTGGGCATGGAAGGAAGATGTCACCATGGGAAATGATTTCCAGGCTGTGCCATGTGTGACATGAAAACACAAGAGGTCTCAACTCTGTTTCTTGGGAAAGCCTGTGGCACAAGAGGGACTCCTCTCTCCTTGATGAACTGAGAATTGATTATCTGAGAGGTGGTAACTGGATTGAGAATCTAAGGTTTTATCTCATTGTGCTGTGGTGGAAATTGTTAGGAGGAGGAGGAATGTTTTGGAAGGTTTCCATTCTGAGTTCTATGCATGTTCCTTTTTACATACAGTTGTAGGTTAATAATTCCTTTTTTTAAATTCATTTCTAAGCTGGAGCCTCTTTGCTGTATTTCTGGTCCCATCTCACAGTAGACACTGGGGAGAATATATTTTCATGGGGGCACTGTCATTATGCCAGCATCAAACCATGACAAAGTCATGTTCTCCAGAAACAACTTATTTTAAGTTATTCACCATGCATTGATCAGTTTAAAAACTGGGGAGTTGTGGAGTGCCTCTGTTCCTAAGGGACAGGAATTTGGTCTCACCCTCCTTGTGTTGCTGAGAACTCCTCCCTCGCCACGAACCCCAACTCCCTTCAGGGATCCCCTATAAAAACCCCCTGCCCTGCCTTTGCCTGGTCCTTCATCCCCATCCTGCCCCTCCTGCCCGGGGGTCAGGAATGGATTCTGGAGCTTTCTGGAACCAGGACCCTTCTCGTTTGCTCCCCTGCCCGGCGCTGGCAGCTGCGCCCTCCCTGGGGACCATGAGCCCAGCTGCAACACCCCGCAACAGCAGGGACCCCAAAATCACCCCAAATCCCCCAAAAACTGGTCAGGGACCCCAAAATCACTCCAAATCCCCAAACTCCAGTCAGGGACCGTGAAATTACCCCAAAATTACCCCAAACACCCCAAACTCCGGCCAGGACCATGAAATTACCCCAAAATACCCTAAAAAAAGCCCCAAAATGCCACAAAACTCCAGTCAGGGACAACAGAATTATCCAAAAATATCCCAGAAGCCAGTCAGGGTTCCCAAAATCCCCCAAATCACCACAAAATCTGGACAGGAAACCCAAAATGACACCGAATCCCCTCAAAATTGCCCCAAATCCAGTCAGGATCCCACAGATCCCCTCAGGATCTCGTAAAATCCCCTGAGGACCCCTCAAAATCTCCCCGCAAATAACTGCAGGACTCCCCCAGATCTCCTCAGGACCCCATAATATCCCCTCAGAAATCCCCAAAACCCCCCTCAAATCCTCTCACAACCCCAATTCCCCATAGAGACCCCCCAAAAGCTCCCCAAAAACCTTCACGAGCGCCCGGTTCTCCCTCAGGACCCTCCAAAGCCCCTCACATCCCCTCAGCTGCCTCACATCCCCTCACAACGCTCCAAATCCCCTCAGGACCCGCAGTTCTCCCTCAGGACCCCCCAAAAAATTCACCCCAAACCCCTTCATGATCCCCCAGTTCAACCTCAAGAGCCCCCAAACCCCCTCACATCCCCTCACAACCTCCCAAACCCCTTCAGGACTCCACGTTGTCCCTCAGGACCCATCAAATTCTCTCAGGAGCCCCAGTTCTCCCTCACGACCTCCCAATTGTCCCTCAGATCCCCCCAGTCCCCTCAGGACCCCCAATTCTCCCTCAAGACTCCCCAGACCCCCTCAGGACCCCTCCCAATCCCTTCATAATCCCCCAACCCCTCCTAACCGCCCCCCCCGCTCCCGGTGCTGACCGCGGTCGCTGTCGCCCATCCGCGCTGCCGGGGGGGGGTCCCGGGGCTCCCTCGGCGCCCCCAAATTCCCGCCCCGCCCCGCGGCTTCAGCCCCGCTCCGCCGCCGGTGGGCTCCACCGGGACCACAATGCCCACAATGCACCGCGTTTCTACCAGAAGCGGCCGTCGATGCCGCCGCTGGGGGAACTTCCGCCAGTACTTCTGCCAGATGCGGCTTCTGATTGGTCTGCACCGCATTTGGCGCTTCTCGCCAGAGGTCTCGTGTGAGAAGCAGCGCGGCCATCTTGGTTGAGGGCAACTCTGTGGGCTCCTCAGAGCCCTCCGCATTCCCTCATAAATCCAGCCGGGAAGAACGGAATTAGTCCGCCTGGAAATGGCGGGATGGAGACTTAATCCCCTGAAGATGGCGCCTAAATCCCCTTCTGCTGAGCCTAAATCCTCTGGGATTCAACCAAAGCGCCCAAATCCAGGCGCTTTTCATGGACAGGGACGGTACTGGAAAGGGCGACGGTGACGCCACATCGCCCGGCCCCTTTCCGGCCACTCCCTGGGCGGCTCCGCCTTTTCCCGTCGCCGATCCCGGGGCCTGTTCTGGGCCGGGACCGGAGCTGGTCCCGGGGCTCCTTCGCCAGCGGAGCGTCCCCAAGGTGTCCCCAGTGAGCATGGAGCTCCAAGAGGTGCGACGGGAAGGGGGGGGCAGTGGGGGGTCGGGGGCACACGGGGGCGAAAGTGCTGGGTGGCAGATGGGTTTGAGGGGGTGACAAAGGGACAGAGGGGACAGCAGAGCCCTCCAGGAAGGGGACAGAGGGGACCCCGGGAGAGCACAGGGGTCATCGCAGGAGGCCGTAAGAGCCACCAGGTCCCTGACACGTCCCCTGTCCCCTCTCCAGCTGTCCCCGGCCCTGCTGCAGCCACAGATCACCATGGTGGCCGTCCTAGGCGAGCTGCTGGACACCCTGCCCAGCCTGGACGAGATGACTCTGCTCGTGTCCCCATTGCACCTGTACTGGGACCTGATGGACTTCACCAATGAGCTCCGCGACAGCCTGTACTGCATTGATGACACCTGGAGGCACCGTAATTTCATCTCCGATGATGATGACCCCCCCGCCTCCCTGAGCCAGGCCCTGGCCACCCACAAGAGCAGCCGATGCACGCGCTGGATCTGTCTGCGAATGAAGGCCTGGAAGTGGCCGCGGTCAGTGGCTGCACTCGAGGACAGGTGGGCCGAGCTTGCCAGGAGGGCTACCAAGCTCTCCAATGCCTGCAGGGATTTGGCCACCAAGGCGGCCGACAGGGCGGCCACCGCCACCACCCGGGCCAGAGAGCTGCAGGATGAGGCTGCCCGTTATTGGACAGCTCAAGAAAACATGGTGAAGTTTTGTCAGGCCCTGGGCAGGGAGGAGGGGGCTGAGGTAGTGGTCAGGCATGAAGCCCAGGTGAGGAGAGAGGCCATGGTGGCTGCCAGTGAATCAAGAAGGGCCACCATGGTGAGACAGCGGCTGGAGGTGGCCCTGGGGCTGCTGGAGCGCTTGGTGGCCGCGTGTGACGAAGCCACCGCGTTCCCCCGGGAGCTGCAGCGCCTGCTGAGGGACATCGAGGCCGCCCTGAAGGGGACAAATGAGGCATCCCCCAAAGTCTCTGAGGACTTGGTGGCCAAGGTGGCCGTGGCCGAGCAGCTGTGGGAGGCCAACGCCCGCCTGGCCCAGGATCACCTGGTGGGGACACTTCAAGACATCATCAAGTTTTATTTCCATGATGGTTCCACCATCTGCAGTGCCCGTGAGGTGGCTGAGCAGTGCCAAAGAGCCATCGAGGACATCCCAAGGCTCCTTCGATCCCTGGAGTGTCTCCAGAGTGTCCCCAGGGTGTCCCCAGTGAGCATGGAGCCCCAAGAGGTGTGACAGGGGCGAGGGGCCAGGAGAAGAGACAGGGACAGAGGGGACACTGGAGGGGGCAGTTGGGGATGAAGGGGACACAGAGGGTGGTGAATGGGACAGGGGGTCGCAAAGGGCACAGGAGGCAGTGGCAGGATGGCAGGAAAGGGGAAGGTGACAGAGAGGGAAGAGGACACAAGGGGGAGGGGGCAGAGGGATATGGAGGGAACAGCGGGATGGGGCACGGAGTGTGGCAGAGGGAACAAGAGGCTGACAAAGGGACGGAGGCGACAAAGGGAACCCTCGATTGCAGGGGGCGACCCCAGGAGGCCGTAAGTGCCACCAGGTCCCTGACACCTCCTCTGTCCCCTCCCCAGCTGTCCCTGGCTCTGCTGCAGCCACAGGTCACTGTGGTGGCCATCCTGGGCGAGCTGCTGGCCACCCTGCTGAGGCGGGCTGAGATGACGCTGCTTGTGTCCACAGTGAGCCTGTACCGGGACCTGGAGGACTTCACTAGGGAGCTCCAGGCCACTCTGTATCCCATGGATGGCACCTGGTGGCGTCCAGATGTCCCTGTGGATGATGATGACCCTCCCGTCTCCCTCAGCCAGGCCCTGGCCGCCTACAAGAGCACCCCAGTTTCCACCTGGTTTGATGTGAAAATGGAGGCCAGCGAGTGGCAGCGGTCAGTGGATGTGGTTGTGGACAGGAGGGCCCAGCTGGCCAGGAAGGCCACCAAGCTCCACCACACTTGCAGGGTGATGGTCACTGAGGCAGGCTACAGAGCTGCCACTGCCACTGCCCGGGCCAGGGAGCTGCAGGACGAGGCTGCCCGTTATGGCACAGCTCAGGAAAACATGGTGGAGCTGGGTCAGGCCCTGGGCAGGGAGGAGGGGGCCGAGGTGGTGGCCATGCATGGAGCTCAGGTGAGGAGAGAGGCCATGGTGGCTGCCAGAGAGGCAACAAGGGCCACCATGGTGAGACAGCGGCTGGAGGTGTCCCTGGGTCTGCTGGAGCACTTGGTGACTGCATGTGACGAAGCCACCGTGTTCCCCCGGGAGCTGCAGCGCCTGCTCTGGGTCACCAGGGCCATCCTGAAGGGGACAAATGAGTTGTTCCCCAGTGTCCCCAATGCCTTGGTGGCCAAGGTGGCCGTGGCCGAGCAGCTGTGGAAGACCAACACCCGCCTGGCCAAGGATCACCTGGGGAAGACACTTCCAGACGTCATTGAATTCTTGTTCAATGGTGGTCTTGACAGCCCCAGTGCCTGTGGGGTGGCCGAGCGGTGCCAAAGAGCCACTGAGGATATCCCAAGGCTCCTTCGACCCCCGGAGTGTCCCCAGGGTGTCCCCAAGGTGTCCCCATTGAGCATGGAGCTCCAAGAGGTGCGATGAGGGGTGGGAGGCAAGGTGGGCAGATGGGACACTGGGGAGGGAGGGGGAAATGAGGGATGGAGGGGACACGGGGTGGTAGGAGGATACAGGGGGTCACAAAGGGGAACGGAAGGAATGGCAGGAAGGCAGGAGGTTACAGAGGGGTGGATGGGAAACGGGGGGATGGGGGCATGGGGGGACTTGAGGGAGAGGGGACACGAGGGCTAGTGGGGGGTGGCAGAGGGGACAGCAGTGGGGGTAGAGGGTGGCAGAACGGAGGGCAGAGGGACAGGGGGCGAGAGGGGCTACAAGGAGAGGAGCAGGAGTGTGGCAGAGGGAACAAGAGGCTGACAAAGGAATGGAGGTGACAGAGAGGACCCCTCGGGGGCAGGGGGACACCACAGAAGGCCGTAAGTGCCACCAGGTCCCTGACATCTTCCCTGTTCCCTCCCCAGCTGTCCCTGGCCCTGCTGCAGCCACAGGTCACCATAGTGGCCATCCTGGGTGAGCTGCTGGCCACCCTGCCCCGTCGGGACGAGGAGATGCTGCTGCTCATGTCCCCATTGCACCTGTACTGGGACCTGGAGGAATTCACCAATGAGCTCCGGACCACCCTGTACTGTATTGATGACACCTGGAGGCGCCACAATGTCACCATGGATGATGATGACCCTGTCACCTCCCTGAGCCAGGCCCTGGCTGCCTACAAGAGCATGCCATGGATCTCCCAGAACCATGTGACAATGGCAGTCAGGAAGTGGCAGGGGTTGGTGGCTGCACTTGTAGACAGATGGGCTGAGCTGGCCAGGAAAGCCTCTGAGCTCCGCAACACCTGGAGGGAGGCGGTCACTGAGGCGGCCACTGGCCGGGCCAGGGAGCTGCAGGCCATGGCTGCCCGTGATGGGACAGCTCAGGAAAACATGGTGGAGCTGGGTCAGGCCCTGGGCTGGGAGGAGGGGGCCGAGGTGGTGGCCGGGCATGAATCCTGGGTGAGGAGAGAGGCCATGGTGGCTGCCAGCGAGGCAACAAGGGCCACCATGGAGAGACAGTGGCTGGACGTGTCCCTGGGGCTGCTGGAGCACTTGGTGGCCGCGTGTGACGAAGCCACCGCGTTCCCCCGGGAGCTGCAGCGCAGGGTTGGGGATATCAAGGCCGCCCTGAAGGGGACAAATGAGGCATCCTCTGATGTCCCCAATGCCTTGATTGCCAAGGTGGCTGTGGCCAAGTGGCTGTGGGAGGCCAACGCCCGCCTGGTCAAAGATCACCTGGGAGGAACACTTCAAGACATCATCGACTTCTATTACGGTTGTGCTCCTGACAGCCCCCGTTGCCGTGGGGTGGCAGAGTGGTGCCAAAGAGCCATCGAGGACATCCCAAGGCTCCTTCGACCCCCAGAGCGTCCCCAAGGTGTCCCCAAGGTGTCCCGAGAGAGCATGGATCCCCAAGAGGTTGCGATGGTGGGGGAGAGAGGGACAGAGGGGACACATGGCAGGGAGAGGAGGCACGGGGGGACGGAGGGGGCCGTGGAGGATGGAGGCGACAGGGGTCACAAAGGGGACAGGAGGGAGTGGCAAGAAGTGGGGAGGTGACAGAGAAGGGGAGGGGACACGGGGAGGAATGGGATAGTAGAGGATGGGGAGGACACAGGAGGATGGGGACATGGGAGGTGGCATGGGCTATGGGTGTGGTGGTAGAGGGTGGCAGAGCGGCGACAGTGCGGTCAGGGGGGTGGCAGAGGGGCAGGGGCTAGGAGAGGCTAAGAGGGGAGGGGCAGGGGGTAGCAGAGGGAACAAGAGGTTGACGGACAGAAGGGAGAAAGGGGATCCCTTGGGGGCACAGGGCCGCCTCATGAGGCCTATGTGCCACCTGTCCCTGACACCTCTCCTGTCCCCTCCCCAGCTGTCCCCAGCCCTGCTGCAGCCACAGGTCACTGTGGTGGCCATCCTGGGTGAGTTGCTGGCCACCCTGCCCAGTCTGGACGCAATGATGATGCTGCTCCTGTCTCCAAGCTGCCTGTACTGGGACCTGATTGACTTCACCAGGGAGCTCCAGACCACCCTGTATCACTTTGATGCCGCCTGGTGGTGCCGCAGTGTCACGTTCAATGGCGATGACCCTCCCACCTCCCTGAGCCGGACCGTGGCTGCCTACAAGAGCACCAGATGGACCACCAGTTTCCATGTAAGACGGGCGACCAGCAAGTGGCAGCGGTCGGTGTCTGTGCTCGTGAACAGCTGGGCCCAGCTGGCCAGGGCAGCCACCGAGCTCCGCAACACCTGCAGGGATTTGGCCACCAAGGCGGCCGACAGGGCTGCCACTGCCACCACTCGGGCCAGGGCCCTGCAGGACGAGGCTGCCCATGATGGGACAGGTCAAGAAAACATGGTGGAGCTGGTTAAGGCCTTGGGTGGGGAGGAGGGGGCCGAGGTGGTGTCCGGGCATGAAGCCCAGGTGAGGAGAGAGGCCAGGGTGGCTGCCAGCGAGGCAACAAGGGCCACCATGGTGAGACAGCGGCTGGAGGCGTCCCTGGGGCTGCTGGAGCGCTTGGTGACTGCATGTGACGAAGCCTCTGCGTTCCCCCGGGAGCTGCAGCGCCTGCTCAGGGACACCAAGGCCACCCTGGAGGGAACAAAGACACAGTCCATCAATGTTGCTGAGAATTTGGTGGCCAAGGTGGCCGTGGCTGAGCGGCTGTGGGAGGCCAACGCCCACCTGGCCAAGGATCACCTGGTGGCGACACTTGATGATATCACCAAGTTCTTGTTCCCTGGACGTCTCGCCAGCCCCAGTGCCTGTGAAGTGGCCGAGTGGTGCCAAAGAGTCATCGAGGACATCCCAAGGCTCCTTGAACCCCTGGAGCATCCCCAGAGCATCTCCACGGTGTCCCCAGAGACCATGGAGATTGAAGAGGTGTGACCGGGGGAGAGAAGAAATGGAGAGAGAGGGAACACTGGAGTGGAAGGGGGAATGGGGAATGGAGGGGTCATGGGGGGTGGCAAGAGGGGATGGGGTAACAAAGGAGACAGGAGGGAGTGGCAGGAAGGGGGGAGGTGACAGAGAGGGGGAGGGGAAATGGGGGAGGAGGGGGCAGTGGGGGATGGGGGGGACACGGGGTGGTGGCAGAGGACGCAGGGGCTGCCGATGCGTGGCAGAAGGGACAGCCGTGGGGGCAGGGGGTGGCAGAGGGAACAAAATGCTGACAAAAGGAGGGGACAAAGGGGACCCTGGGAGGGCATTGGGGCCACCCCAGGAGGCTGTAAGTGCCACCAGGTCCCTGAAACCTCCCCTGTCCCCTCCCCAGCTCTCCCTTGCCTTGCTGCAGCCACAGGTCACCGTGGTGGCCACCCTGTGTGAGCTGCTGGCCACCCTGCCTAATCTGGATGAGGAGATGCTGCTGCCCATGTCCCCAGAGGGCCTGTACTCGGACCTACAAAATTTCACCAGTGAGCTCCAGGAGAGCTTGTACTATATTGATGACACCTGGTGGCGCCGCAATGTCACCTGGGATTATGATGACCCTCCCACTTCCGATAATGATGATGATGATGATGACTCTTCCACCTATGATGGTGATGACCCCCCTACCTCCCTGAGCCAGGCCCTGGCTGCCTATGAGAGCACCCCATGGACGCGCTGCAAACGTGTGGCAATGGAGGCCAGTAAATGGCAGTGGTCAGTGTCTGTGCTTGTGGACAGGTGGGCCGAGCTGGTTGGGAAGGCCTCCAAGCTCCGCAAAGCCTGCAGGAATTTGGCCACCAAGGCAGCCGACAGGGCAGCCACCGCCACCAGCCGGGCCAGGGAGCTGCAGGCCATGGCTGCCCATTATGGGACAGCTCAGGAAAACATGGTGGAGCTGGCTCAGGCCCTGGGCGGGGAGGAGGGGGCTGAGGTGGTGGCCGGGCATGAATCCTGGGTGAGGAGAGAGGCCAGGGTGGCTGCCAGCAAGGCAACAAGGGCCACCATGGTGAGACAGCGGCTGGAGGTGGCCCTGGGGCTGCTGGAGCGCTTGGTGGCCGCGTGTGACGAAGCCACCGCATTCCTCGAGGAGCTGCAGCACAGGGTTGGGGACATCAAGGCTGCCCTGAAGGGGATAAGTGAAGCATCCCCCAATGTCCCCAAAGACTTGGTGGCCAAGGTGGCTGTGGCCGAGCGGCTGTGCGAGGCCAACGCCCGCCTGGCCAAGGATCACCTGCTGGGGGCACTTGATGACATCATCGCCTTCGATTGCCGTTTTCTCAGCCGCTTTGCTGATGACGTGGCCGAGCAGGTGGCCGAGCGGTGCCAGAGAGCCATCAAGGACATCCCAAGGCTCCTTCGATACCTGGATCATCCCCAAGGTGTCCCCAAGGTGTCCCCAATGACCATGGAGCTCCAAGAGGTGCGATGGGGGAGGGAGAGGGGAACAGAGTGGACACTGGAGGGGTAGAGGCCAATGAGGGATGGGGGTCATGGGGGGGAGGTGACATGAGTGCTGGCAGGGGGTGGCAGAGTGGACAGTGGGGGGGTAGGAGGGGCTGTGACTGTGGTAGTAGGGCGTGGTAGAGGGGACAGCAGTAGGGGCAGGGGGCGGGAGGGACTATGAGGGGAGGGGCAGAGGGTGGCAGAGGGAACAGGAGGCTGACAAAGGGATGGAGGGGACAGAGGGGACCCTGGGAGGGCACTGGGGCCACTCCAGGAGGCTGTAAGTGCCACGAGGTTCCTGACACTTCCCCTGTCCCCTCCTCAGCTTTTCCCAGCCCTGCTGCAGCCACAGGTCATTGTCGTGGCCATCCTGGGTGAGCTGCTGGCCACCCTGCCCAGGCGGGACGGGGAGGCGACCATGTCCCTACAGTGTCTGCGCTGGGACCTGGAGGAATACTCCAGGGATCTCCGGGCTACCCTGCACTGCACTGATGACACCTGGTGGCGCAACATTGTAACCTCCGATGATGATGGCCCTGTCACCTCCCTTAGCCAGGCCCTGGCCGCCTTCAGGAGCACCCCATGGACCCCCCAGAACCGTGTGACAATGGCAGCCAGCAAGTGGCAGGAGGTGATTTCTGTGCTTGTGGACAGCTGGGCCAAACTATCCAGGAAGGCCACCCAGCTCCGCAACACCTGGAGGGAGGTGGCTGCCGAGGCGGCCGACATGGTGGCCACCGCCACTGCCCAGGCCAGGGAGCTGCAGGACGAGGCTGCCCGTGATGGGACAGCTCAGGAAAACATGGAGGAGCTGGGTCAGGCCCTGGGCAGGGAGGAGGGGGCCGAGGTGGTGGCCGGGCATGGAGCCCAGGTGAGGAGAGAGGCCAGGGTGGCTGCCAGCAAGGCAACAAGGGCCACCATAGTGAGACAGCGGCTGGAGGTGGCCCTGGGGCTGCTGGAGCGCTTGGTGGCCGCGTGTGACGCAGCCACCGCGTTCCCCCGGGAGCTGCAGTGCAGGGTTGGGGACATCGAGGCCACCCTGAAGGAGACAAATGTGGCATCCCCCGATGTCCCCGAGGACTTGGTGGTCAAGGTGGCCATGGCTGAGTGGCTGTGGGAGGCCAACGCCCGCCTGGTCAAAGATCACCTGGAGGGGACACTTAATGACATCAATGCGTTCTATTACGGTTATGGTCCCAACAGCCCCCATTGCCGCGGGGTGGCTGAGCGGTGCCAAAGAGTCATCAAGGACATCCCAAGGCTCCTTCGACCCCTGGAGTGTCCCCTGAGTGTCCCCAGGGTGTCCCCAATGGGCATGGAGCCCCAAGAGGTGCGAGGGGGGGGTGGGGGGGTTAGAGAGTGGACAGAGGGGACACTGGGGGGAGCAGAGGGGGCAATGGAGGATGGGGGGGGTCACGGGGGGTGTCAGGAGGGGACAGGGGGTCACAAAGGGGACAGGAGAGAGTGGCAGGAAGTGGGGAGGTGACAGGTGGAGGGAGCACGGGGGTGGAGGGGACAGTGGGGGATGGGTGGGATGCGGGGTGGTAGGGACAGCATAGGGGCAGGGGGTGACGGAGGGGACACTAGTGGGGGCAGGGTGGTGGCAGAGGGGACAGCAGTAGGGGCAGGGGGCGGGAGGGACTATGAGGGGAGGGGCAGAGGGTGGCAGAGGGAACAGGAGGCTGACAAAGGGATGGAGGGGACAGAGGGGACCCTGGGAGGGCACTGGGGCCACTCCAGGAGGCTGTAAGTGCCACGAGGTTCCTGACACCTCCCCTGTCCTCTCCCCAGCTGTCCCCGGCCCTGCTGCAGCCACAGGTCATTGTCGTGGCCATCGTGGGCGAGTTGCTGGCCACCCTGCCCAATCTGGATGGGGAGATGCTGCTGGTGTCCCCAGGGTGCCTGTACCAGGAACTGGAGGAATTCACCAGGGATCTCTGGGTCACCCTGTACCACACTGATGCCACCTGGTGTTGCCGCAATGTCACCTCCAATGATGATGACCGTCTCACCTCCCTGAGCCAGGCCCTGGCTGCCTACAAGAGCATCCCATGGACCACCTGGGATGATGTGATAATGGTGGCCAGCAAGTGGCAGCGATCGATGGATGAGCCAGTGAACAGCTGGGCCGAGCTGGCCAGGAAGGCCACCAAGCTCCGCAACACCTGGAAGGAGGTGGTCACTGATGCGGCTGACAGGGCGGCCTTCTACACCGCCCGGGCCAGGGCCCTACAGGACGAGGCTGCCCGTTATGGGACAGCTCAGGAAAATATTGTAGAGCTGGGTCAGGCCCTGGGCAGGGAGGAGGGGGCCAAGGTGGTGGCCGGGTATGAAGCTTGGGTGAGGAGGGAGATCAAGGTGTCTGCCAGCCAGGCAACAAGGGCCACCATGGAGAGACAGCAGGCAGGGGTGGCCCTGGGGCTGCTGGAGCGCTTGGTGGCCGCATGTGACGAAGCCACCGCGTTCCCCCGGGAGCTGCAGCGCCTGGTCAGGGACATCGAGGCCGCCCTGAAGGAGACAAATGAGGCGTCTCCTGATGTCCCCGAGGACATGGTGGCCAAGGTGGCCGACGCCGAGCGGCTGTGGGAGGCCAACGCCTGCCTGGCCAATGATCACCTGGCAGAGACAGTTCGAGACATCATCAAGTTCTTGTTCCCTGGTGGTCCTGCCAGCCTCAGTGCCCATGAGGTGGCTGAGCGGTGCCAAAGAGCCATCGAGGACATCCCGAGGCTCCTTCAACCCCTGGAGTGTCCCCAAGGTGTCCCCAAGGAGTCCCCAGTGACCATGGAGCTCCAAGAGGTGCAACAGGGGAGTGGGGGGGGGTGGAGAGGGGGGACAGAGGGGACACTGGGGGGGGGGGGGCAGTTGGGGAATGGGGGGTCACAGGGGGGGCGGGAGGGGACAGGGGATCCCAAAGGGTATAGGAGGGAGTGGCAGGAAGGTGGGTGGTGACAGGAGAGGGGACACTGGCAGAGAAGGGGCTGTGGGAAATGGGGGGGACATGGGGTAGTGGGGACACAGGGGCTGGTGGGCAGTGGCAGAGGGGACAGTGGGGGGTGGCAGGGGCTATGAGTGTGGTGGTAGCGGGTGGCAGAGGGGACAGCAGAGGGGCGGGGGGCAGGAGGGACTACAAGGGGAGGGGCAGGGGGTGGCAGAGGAAGCAAGAGGCTGACAAAGGGATGGAGGGAACAAAGGAGACTACTTGGCAGCATGGGGCCACCCCAGGAGGCTGCAAATTCCACGAGGTCCCTGACACCTCCCCTGTTCCCTGCCCAGGTGTCCCCTCCCCAGCTGTCCCCGGCCCTTCTGCAGCCACAGGTCACTGTCGTGGCCATCCTGGGTGAGCTGCTGGCCACCCTGCCCAGTGAGGACGAGATTAATCTGCTGTTCATGTGTCCAAGTGACTTTTACAGGGACCTGAAGGTCCTCACCTGGGAGCTCCAGGACACCCGGCACTGCATTGAAGACTGGAGGCACCGCACTGTCACCTGGGATGATGATGACCCTGTCACCTCCCTTAGCCAGGCCCTGGCTGCCTGGGAGAGCACCCCAGGGACGTCCCAGAAGCGTTTGACAGTGGCAGCCAGGAATTGGCAGGGGTTGGTAAATGCACTTGTGAACAGCTGGGCCAGGCTGGCCAGGGCAGCCACCAAACTCCCCAATGCCTGCAGGGATTTGGCCACCAAGGCGGCTGACAGGGCAGCCACTGCCACCGCCCGGGCCAGGGAGCTGCAGGACGCGGCTGCCCATTATGGGACAGCTCAGGAAAACATGGTGGAGCTGGTTAAGGCCTTGGGTGGGGAGGAGGGGGCCGAGGTGGTGGCCGGGCATGAAGCCCAGGTGTGGAGAGAGGCCAGGGTGGCTGCCAGCGAGGCGAGAAGGGCCATCATGGTGAGACAGCAGCTGGAGGCGTCCCTGGGGCTGCTGGAGAGCTTGGGGGCCGCGTGTGACGAAGCCTCTGCGTTCCCCCGGGAGCTGCAGCGCCTGCTGAAGGCCATCAAGGCTGCCCTGAAGGGGACAAATGAGGCGTCCCCCAAAGTCTCTGAGGACTTGGTGGCCAAGGTGGCCGTGGCTGAGCAGCTGTGGGAGGCCAACGCCCGCCTGGCCAAGGATCACCTGGAGGGGGCACTTCAAGGCAGCGTTGATTTCTATTTCAATGGTGATGGACCCACCAGCCCCAGTGCCTGTGGGGTGGCCGAGCAGTGCCAAAGAGCCATGGAATACATCGCAAGGCTCCTTCGACCCCCA
Organism: Zonotrichia albicollis; assembly: GCF_047830755.1. Taxonomy (NCBI): domain Eukaryota; kingdom Metazoa; phylum Chordata; class Aves; order Passeriformes; family Passerellidae; genus Zonotrichia; species Zonotrichia albicollis. The sequence goes on from NC_133849.1 coordinate 4,680,334, forward strand.
GAGCATCCCCAGAGTGTCCCCAAGGTGTCCCCAGTGAGCATGGAGCTCCAAGAGGTGGGACAGGGGGACAGACAGTGTGGGGGGAGGGAACACAGAGCAGTGGGAGCAATGGGCAATGGAGGGGACATGGGGGTGGCAAGAGGGCACAGGGGGTTGCAAAGGGGGTGGGGGGAGTGGGAGGAAAGGGGGAGGGGACAGAGGGATGGAGGACAAAGCATGGGGAGGGGGCAGTTGTGGATGAGGGGGACATGGGGTGGGTGGACATGGGAGCTGGCAGGGGGTGGCAGAAGGAACCACAGAGGGAAGCAGGTGCTATGAGTGTGGTGATCGGGGGTGGCAGAGGGTACAAGGGGGTGACAAATAGACAGTGGGGACAGCAGAGCCCTTAAGGGAGCGGACAAGGGGGACCCCGGGAGAGAACTGAGGCCACCACAGGAGGCCATTAGTGCCACCAGGTCCCTGACACCTCCTTGTCCCCTCCCAAGCTGTCTCCGGCCCTGCTGCAGCCAGAGGTCACTGCCGTGGCCATCCTGGGTGAGCTGCTGGCCAGTCTGCCCAGGTGGGATGAGGAGATGAATCTGCACGTCCCAAAGTGCCTGTATTGGGACCTGAAGAATTTCACCAGCCACCTTTGCTTCACCCTGTACTGCACTGATAACACCTGGTGGCGCCACAGTGTCACCTCTGGTGATGATGACCCTGTCACCTCCCTCAGCCGGGCCCTGGCTGCCTGTGAGAGCACCCGAGGGACCACCTGGGACAATGTGATAAAGGCGGCCAGCAAGTGGCAGCGGTCAGTGTCTATGCATGTGAACAGATGGGCTGAGCTGGCCAGGACAGCCACCAAGCTTCGAAACGCCTGCAGGGAGGTGGTCACTGAGGCGGCCGATAGGGAGGCCTCAGCCAGGGCCTGGGCGAGGGACTTGCAGGCCTTGGCTGCCCGTGATGGGACAGTTCAGGAAAACATGGTGGAACTGGGTGAGGCCCTGGTCAGGGAGGAGGGGGCCAAGGTGGAGGACAGGTATGAAACCCAGGTGAGGAGAGAGGCCAGGGTGGCTGCCAGAGAGGCAACAAGGGCCACCATGGAGAGACAGCAGGCAGAGGCGGCCCTGGGGCTGCTGGAGCACTTGGTGGCTGCGTGTGACGAAGCCACCGCGTTCCCCCAGGAGCTGCAGCGCCTGCTCTGGGACACCAAGGCCGCCCTGAAGGGGAGAAGTGAAGCATCCCCCAATGTCCCCGACGACTTGGTGGCCAAGGTGGCCATGGCCGAGCAGGTGTGGGAGGCCAAGAGGCACCTGGCCAAGGATCACCTGCTGAGGGCAGTTCCAGGCACCAGCAAGTTCTATTTCACTGGTGGTCCTGCCAGCCCCAGTGCCTGTGAGGTGGCTGAGCGGTGCCAAAGAGCCATCGAGGACATCCCAAGGCTCCTTCGCCCCCCAGAGCATCCCCAGAGCGTCCCCAATGTATCCCCAGTGAGCATGGAGCTCCAAGAGGTGCGGTGAGGGGGAGGGGGTGGAGAGGGGGACAGAGGGGACACTGGGGAGGAGGTGACAGAGAGGGGGAGGGGTAATGGGGCGTGGAGGATGGGGGGGACACAGGGGGATGAGGACAGGAGGGATGGCAGAAGGAACAGCAGGGGGTGGCATAGGGGACAGCAGGGGGTGGCAGAGGGGACAGCAGTTGGGGCTGGGGGTGGCAGAGGAGACGGGATGACAGGGGACTGCAGAACTCTCCAGGGGCGGGACAAAGGGGACCCCAGGAGGGCACAGCGGCCACTGCAGGAGGCCACAAATGCCACCAGCTCCCTGACATTTCCCCTATCCCCTCCTTAGACATCCCTTTCCCAGCTGCTGGAGGCTCTGGTATCCGTGGTGGCCACCCTGGGCAAGGTGACAGCCACCGTGACCGGGCCACACCGGGGCGTGCGGCGCTGTGTGCCCCCAAAGTTGCTGCACGCAGCCCTGAGGATCTTCACCTGGAGCCTCCGTAAGGCCCTGGAACACCCCAGTGTCACCTCCCTGGGCCAGGCCCTGGCCACCCTTGGGGCCACCCCAGGGGCCACCTGGGCCGATGTGAGAGCTGCGGGCAGCGCCTGGCGGGAGTTGGTGTCTGCGTGTGAGGAGAGATGGAAACAGCTGGTCGAGGAGATCACCAAGCTCCGTGATGCCTGCGAGGACGCGGCCCTCGCCTGGGCCAGGGACCAGCAGGACAAGGCCACCCGCAGGGGGACAGCTGGGGACAACCTGGCAGCCACAGCCCAGCAGCTCATGGTGGCCCTGGACAGGGATGAGGAGGCCTCAGTGGGGGCCACACGTGATGCCCAGGTGGCAATGGCCACCAATGAGGCCATGGGAGAGGCTGTGGTGGCCTCCAGGCGGGCGAGGGCAGCCATCAGGAGGAGACATTGGGCAGAGGTGGCCCTGGAGCCGCTGCAGCGCTTGGTGGATGCGTGTGACAAAGGCACTGAGTTTATCAGTTACATGCAGTGCCAGCTCAGGGATATTGAGGCTGCCCTGGAGGGGACAAAGGAGGCGTCCCCCAATGTCCCTGAGGACTTGGTGGCCAAAGTGGCCAAGGCTGAGCAGCTGTGGGAGGCCAGTGCCTGCCTGTTCAAGCATCACCTGCTGGGGACACTTGGGGACATCCATGACCTCCTCTTGAGTCCCTATGGTGGCCGTGGTGGCCCTGATGGCCCCGGCAGCCACGCGGTGACCAAGCAGTGCCAAAAAGCTATCGAGGACATCCCAAAGCTGCTTCAGGACAGTGACATCACCACTGCAATGTCATCGTCACAGTGACATCACTGGGGACATCCCTACTGTCACCTGGGCCCTCCTCATGCAGTATTTGAGGCAAGTCTGGGCAATTTTTTTTGAATTTTCATTGAAATTGCCCCAAATCCTGATGGGAATTCCTGGGGTGACATCACTGGGGACACTCAGGGACACTCTGGGGACACTCAGGGGCAGGGGACAGAGGTGACTGTGTCCTCTCAAGAGCCTCCAGCTTTCCACTGTGCCTGCAGCAGAGCTGGGTCATAAATGACAATTTAATAATTGGCTTCTGCAATTCTGCATTGGCTTCTGCCCTTTTGTAGTGCCTTTTGCACTTTTTTTTTTGCCTTTTGCACTTTTGTATTGACTTTTACACATTGTTACTGATCACCAGCAATTTGATATGGTATTTGATACTGATATTGATTATCCATGATTCCTTGTAGCTGCTGGTTGTGCAATATAATTTATCGGTTCATGTGTGCACTGTACAGCCTATGAATAAATAAATAAATAAATAAATAAATAAAATCCTCTGTATAAATCAGCCTGGGCTGATCTGAACTCTGTGTCAAACATGTTACTTGAACCCATTAAGAGATGAGTGGTAAATAAATCCATCCCAACGTTCCTTGAGGGGAGCACAGCCAGGGAGCTGCTTCAAGGTGCTGTCACTGAGATATTTCCCCTTGAAAACCCTGGGTGGGATAAAAATACACCAGAGGAGATGGCAAAATTAAAATTATTCAAACCCTTGAGGAAGAGATCCAACAGCTGAGAGAAGTGGCAGTATTGGAGGTACTCTTTGGGAGGGATGGACAGCATGATAATCACCCCGACAAGGTCAGGTGCACAGCGCAAATGTTGTGGAGTCTGGCAGATCTGGGGCCATCTCAGTACACCACCTTCATTGCAACGACTGATGCTGATACCAACTGAGAGACAGTGGGCTCTGTCACCAACAAGCTTAGAAATTGTGAAAAATGCATATTTTATGATTGGCTTTTCGCAAATATTGAAATGAATATTATTTGTATTATGTTAGAAAGTGATGCTGTATTAATTTTCTTAAGTAGTGCTGTGTTAACATTTTAATAGTATGGTAAATATAGTTTTGTAGTTAAAATGTCATTTTTGTAGTTAAAATAGAAACTATCTATGTAGGATTTTTTCTTTAAAGAGAGGAATGAGGTACCCCCACTGAGATAGCAGCCACAGGACTTCTAAATCTTTCAGAGAAAGAGAATTTATTGCTCCATTAGCAGAAGAAACCAACTTCTTCCTGCCTCACTCAGCCCTGAAGAGGCCATCAGGATTCAGAGGAAGAAGTTGACACTGCCAGACAAAATCCTTTATTTGAATGGAATTCATGCATCATGTACGAGGTGAATGAATATGCAACAGGCTATTGCTTTTAAGGGTTAATCCTCTATTAATGTGTGTCCTTTTTTCGGGCTCATTTTGCCCAGAAAGAGGTACCTGGACTGCCCATAATTCTTTATTTTTATTGTCTCATATTGTCCTAATCCCAATTGTTCAATTATTTTTTTTAATTTGAATTATATTACTGTTTTTATAACCATTTTATTACTATTAAACTTTCAAAATTCTACAAACAAGTGATTGGCATTTTTCACACTAGCCAATATATTTTATTATGCTCTCTTCAGGTTGTTAACTGGGAGTGATCAATACATTTGGGGTTCATGTTTGTGCGTACTCTGATTAATACACTTACTGTTTCTCCTCTATACAAGGGACAGTAACACTTCTCACGAGTGTTTCCTCCGCTTCCTTTGCAGTGAGTGAGTAGCAGCACTGCTACCAGTGGGAGTCTGGTTCGGGCTGCCCTCCTCACCTCTGGATCCACAGGAGTTTTTTGTGCTAAGAGAATGCAAAGAGTTTTTCCCGGAGGGAGTTTCTAATCGAGTCTTGCCTCCCACCTCTGGTTCTCCCTTCTTCTGGAGACATTCTGCCATGACCCTCATCGTAGCAACTGCCTTCCCTCAGTTTGGTCCCAGTTAGGGTTGCAAGGAGAGAGCCCTATGGAACAGTACTAGAAACTGAGAAGTTATTTTGACTGTCAATTCTTAGATATACAAAACCTTAACTTACACTATAACTATAATTATAACAAACATTAACAAACTTCAAGGATACACGGATAACAATGTAGATGTTCCCCATGGGGGGTTGTGTTCAGGGTTGCGCTTCTTTCGGTGCTTTCCTCAGGACCAATTTCAAGTCTTTGTTGTTTCTGTTGGCTGTAGGCCATTCACTGGCCTCAGGTGGAGGTTGTACTTGTGAAAAATGCCAATCACTTGTTTTTAAAATTTTAAAAGTTTAATAGTAATTAAATGGTTATGAAGATAGTAATATAATGAGAGTAATAAAAATTTGGGCAATTATGATTAGAACAATACGAGGCAATAAGAACAAAGAGTTACAGATGGTCCAGGTACCTGTTTCTGGGCAAAATGAACCTGAAAAAAGGACACAAGTTAAGAGAGGACTAACCTTTAAAAGCAATAGCCTGTTGCATATTCATACATTTCATACATAATGCATAAATTCCATTCAAACAAAGGATTCTGTCTGATCAGTGTCAACTTCTTCCTCTGAATCCTGATGGCGTCTTCAGGGCTGAGCAAGCCAGGAAGAAGTTAGTTAAGGGAGCAATAAATTCTCTTTCTCTGAAAGATTTAGGTGTCCTGTGGCTGCTATCTCAGTGCAAGTACCTCATTCCTCTCTTTAAAAAATATCCCACATACATAGTTTCTATTTTAGCCTTATGTTATACCCTAGAACTATATTTAACAGATTACTTAAAAAATTAATACAGCATCACTTCCTAACATAACACATAATATCATTTTAATATTTGCGAAAAGCCAATCATAAAATACACATTTTTCACATTATACATAAGCATTTAGTTGCTTTGTTACAATATGTCTTAGCTTTACCACAACTTCCTCTATTTTATTCTAAGCCCCAGTCATCTTGCTACCTCATCTCTTTTACTGTATTATACTGCTTTTATTTTGATGCTTTATTTGGTTATTTGGTCAGAAAGTTTCAGAAGCTTTCTTTGTGTCTATTTTCGACACAGCAGATAGAAGCACTTGCTGATTCCATTGCCAATTGACACAAATCACAAAAACATTTGTCACGTGGGGGTGAGGGGTAGGGGGGTGTCCCCTGGCTGGGGGAGGGGCGGTGAGTGAGGGGTTTTGGTGCACTGGGGGGGGCTCATGGATTGGGGGGGTCCCAGTGCATTATGGGGTTGGTGAATGGGGGGGTCCCAGTCCATGGGAGGGGGATTGGGAGAGGGGGGTCCCTGGTGATAATGGGGATCCCTGCTGATAACTGGGGGGAACAGGACCAAGCCCCAAGGGATCCTCCCCAGTGCTGGGGACCCCCTTTGTGCCCCCCCAGTGCTTGGAGTCCCCCTGGTCCCACTCCTGCCCCCCCCCAGTCCCTGCACTCTTCTCAGGGGGTCCTGTGGCTCTGAGGGGGCAAAGGGGAAGGGGCAGAACCCCTGTGATGGGTGGGAGGGGCACAGAAGGGGGCCCAGGCCCGGTGCTTGGGGGGGTCGGTACATGAGGGGGGCTCAGCCCCAGTCCTGGAGCTCGATGATGGGGAGAGTGCTGTCAATGCACGGGGGTGTCCCAGTGCCTGGTGGCACCTGAGTGTCCACAAGGCTTCCCAGCGACATCACTACCCCAATGACATCACACTGGTGACATCACTGTCCCTGCAGCACCGTCAGGATGTCCTCGATGGCATTTTTGGCAGTGCTTAGCCACATGGGCTACCGGGGCCACCGTGGCAACCATAGCAACTGAAGAGGAGTTTGTGGATGTCCCCAAGTGTCCTCAGCAGGTGATGCGTGGCCAGGCGGGCGCTGGCCTCCCACAGCCACTCGGCTTCTGCCACTTTGGCCATCAAGGCCTCAGGGACATCAGACGATGCCTCATTTGTCCCCTCCAGGGTGGCCTCAATGTCCCTGAGCTGGCACTGCAGCTCCTGGGAAAACGTGGTGGCTTCGTCACACGCGGCCACCAAGCACTCCAGTGGCCCCAGGGCCACCTGTGCCTGCTGTCCCCTCCTGGTGGCCACTCTCAACCAGCTGGTGGCCACCATGGCCTCTCTCATGGCCTTGGTGGTTGCCTCCTCCTCACTGGTGACCGCCGCCAACCAGACCTCAAGCGCGGCCAGTGCCGAGGCCACCTCCTCCTTGGCCAGGGCCACCATTGGCCGCTGGGCCGTGGCCACCCGGTTGTGCAGAGACGTCCCCCACCGGGGGGCCTTGTCCTGCAGGTTCCAGGCACGGTAGTGACGGTGGCTGCAGTGATGGCAGCAGTGGTGGCTGTGTCCCTGCAGGTGTCACAGAGCTCGGTGGCCTCCCTGGCCAGCCAGTCCCAGCTGTTCTCGAGACCTCCGACGACTCCCACCAGGCCACCAGGCGCTGCCCGCGGCTCTCACATCGGCCCAGGTGGTCCCAGGGTGGTGCCAGGGCCTGACCGAGGGAGGGGACACTGGAGTGGCCCAGGAAGGTGACAGCGTGATAGTTGAGGGTCTTATGGAGGTACCAGGTGAATCTCCTCAGGTTTGCATTCAGGGACTTTGGGGACACGCGCTGCCACATGCCCCTCTGAGGCCTGGTCACAGTGGCTGCCACCTTGCCCACGGCCACCACAGCCTCCAGCCACTGGGAAGGGAACAGGAGAGGTGTCAGGGACCTGGTGGCACTTGTGGCCTCCTGGGGTGGCCCCTTTGTCCCCTCCCTGGAGGCGTCTGCTGTCCCCTCTGTCTCTTCATCAGCCCCTAATGCCATCTGCCACCGCCCTGCCACCCCCCGCTTTCTGCCCAGCTGCTGCCCTTGGTCCCCTCCACCCCTCTTTCCCCCTGTCCCCTCCCTGTCACTTTCCCCCTTCCTGCCACACCCTCCTGTCCCCTTTTGAGACCCCCTGTCCCCTCCCACCACCCTCTGTGTCGCCTCCATTCCCCCCTGTCCCCTCTGTCCCCTGTGTCACCAGTTGCGTCCTGGTGTCACCAGTTGCACTCCAGTGCAACCAGCCAAGTGTCCCCAGTCTCTTCCTAATGTCCCCATCCCAGTGTCCCCTCCCAGTGTCCCCAGTCCTGTCCCAGTATCCCTGTCCCTGTGCCACCAGTTCCTTCCCACTGTCCCCAGTTCCAGCCCAGTGCTCCTGTCTCAGTCCCATCAGCCCAGTGCCACCAGGGATGCCCCAGTGTCACCAGCCCAGTGTCACCGATTCCACCCCAGTGCCACCAGTTCTATCCCACTGTCACCACCCCAGTGTCCCTAAGGCTGTCCCAGTGCCACCACCCCTGTGTCATCATTCCAGTGCCACCAACCCAGTGTCCCCAGTTTCATTTCAGTGCCACCAATCTTCTGTCCCCAGTTTCATTCCAGTGTCACCAAGCCAGTGCCACCAGTTCTGTCCCACTGTCACCAGTGTTTTGGGGGGTTTGGGTGATCCCAGGTGGAGTTTGGGGGCTCCTGGGGGAGTTTGGGGGAATCCCAGATAAAGTTTGGAGGGTCCTGGGGGGATTGGGGGGATCCTGGAAGGTTTGGAGGTCCCAGGTGAGGTTTTGGGGGTCCCAGGTGAGGTTTCCAGGGAATTGGGTAATCCCAGTTGAGAATTCCCAAATATTTGGGGTTTCCCAGGTGAGAACACAGGCTGGGGGTTTGGGGGGGCCGAGGGGCTCGGGCCTGGGAGAATTTTGGGGGCTTCAATCAATGGGGAGGGCCTGGGGGGTGCTGAGGGGGAGGCGTGGTGAGTGTGAGGGGGGCTCTCATGGATTTGATGCCTCAGGTTTTGGCTTTTCTGTTTTTCAGATTCTGTGCTGCTTTACTCTCTGGGTCTGGGCTTCATATTAAGGGATCCTGAGCTCTGTTCACAGAGCAGGGAGACAAAATAATTCTTTTCTAGCTGTGAACCCAAGGACAATCCAAACTTCGGGCCCCAGAGCATAAACAACGGGCACTGAAGAGAGAAAAACAAGAAGGATGGGACTTCATCATCTAAAGACATAATTGGGCAATTAACTCCAATATGCAAATAGCCCAGAACTTATAAAAGGGACAGACCTCGTGACCGGCCGTCCATTTTGGGGCCATTTGGGTCCATCTTGGGCGTAGCCCTGGCTGGGCTCTTGTTCTGCCCAAGGTGTATCCACGGAGGCCTTTTAACAAATGCCTGCTTTATTGTGTAACCGTGTCTGGCCTCTGTTCTAGGTCAGCCTTGTGAAGGCCTCAGTTTTTGGCGAGCACGAAGGGAGCCGAGGCACCTGGGCAGGGCCGGAGCAGAGGCAGAGGAAGGTGCAGCTGCTGCCCCCAGCCCGCGGCACTGGCGGGGCCCAGGTGCGGGGCAGAGGGTGCGGGAGGCCGAGAAGCTCGGCAGGAGCGAGAGAGGCGTGAGCGGCTGCAGGGGCGCTGTGTTTATCGGGTGAGCGCGGTGGGAAGGGGCGTTTTGTGCTCGGGAGCGCAGCGGGTGCGGGGCTCGCTGTGCCCCGGGCCAGGGAGGGCGGGCGCTGTGAGCAGCGGGGTTGGATTGCGGGGCTGGGCTTGGCCTGGGGCCGGCGGTGCTGGCGCAGGGATCGTTCCCGCCCCGCCGCTCCGGAGCGCTGCGATCGGAATCTCGCTCTTTCTCTCTCTCGTTGGTTCCTTTACTTTCTACTCAGAACTGTTAAATGCCATGTGTATATTCTGCTGCGAGTGCTGTAGTGATAATGTCCCGAGAGGCAGTCCCCTGAGATTAGCACTGAGAAACTGGGGCACAGTGACCCACGCTGCAGCACTTGGAGGGGGCTGTGCCCCGTGGGATGGACTCAGCTCGGAGAAGTTCCTGGAGAAGTCTCCGGTGGGAGAGAGCCCAGGGTGCAGCAGGGGAACGACTCCTGTCCCTGAGCAGAGGGAGAAGCCCCGGGGCAGGAACGGAGCCCGGCCCCATTCCCTGTCTGCGGCACTGCCGGGGTAGGAGGTGCAGCTGGAAGGAGGGAGGCGTGGGGGAAAGCTGCATTTAAGGGTATCCACTTATTTCTCGTTATCCTGCTCTGAGTTTTTGGAGTTTTCTGTCCGAAATCTCTCCCCTCCCCCACTCATCCACAGGGGTTTGGGGCGGTTTCAAATTTCTAGGGGAAATCAAAGCGATGCCCTGATGCTCCTAATTAGGGGCAGGAGAAGTGAGGCTCCAGGGCTTCCCGCTGAGCCGGAGCCACCGGAGCCGCAATGCCGGGAAAGCCGTGGCGGGAGCTGTGGAGAAGTTTCTTTGTGTTTTCAGCTCAATCCCCTCGGGCCCGGGCCCGTTCCAGGGCTGTTCCTCAGCTCCGGCTCTGCCCTCACGCAGCCCGGAGGGCCTGAGAAGGTGGGGCGGGGCTGTGCCGTGTGCAGACCCCGCCCCTGGCTGCGATTGGGCGATGGTGCCGTCAGTCGTGGTTGTGGCCTGCTGATTGGTGGGAGCGGCGGAGAGCGGCCGTGGCTGAACAGCGGCGCCATTGTCGTGTTTGCGGACCTGCGAGTGGCGGCAGCGGCCGGCGCGCGGTGAGGCGGCGGCGGAGCTCGGAGGCGGCCGCAGCGCTGGTGGGAGCCGCGCTGGGTTGTGCGGGGGCTCGGGGCTGGCTGCGGGCCTCGGGGGCGGCAGGGGGCTCGGGCGGGTTCGTTGTGCCGTGTCCGGTCCGTGTTGCCGCTGGCGTGAGGGCGCTGCGGGAGCGGCTGCCCGCGGTCTCCTTGCGGCCGCTGCCTCGGCAGGAGCCGCTGCCGGAGCAGCGCTGGCTCGGCCCGGTTGCTGTGGCTGGGACAGAGGGGGCTGCCCCGTGCCCGGGGCTGTGCGGTGAAATTGCCGTGGCCGGAGGTTTGTGTGCCCAGAGGAGACAGAGGAGTCCTGTAAAAGTGACTTTATTGCTGGGCAGAGGGAGAGGCCGTGGGGCATTTGCCGAGGGCTCTCTGCCATTGTTGTAGTTCGCAGCCTCCTTTGTATTCTCATTTTCCCGGCCTCATCTCCCTCTCCCTTTGCCCACTGGCTGAGGTGCTTGGAAGGTTCAGACCTCCCGATCTGCCAACTGCATGTCCTCGTTAATGTGCACCCCCACTTTTGTATAACAGCCGATATTCGTGGCTGTGTTAATTCCTTGTTCTTCTGGAAGTTCAGGAATTTAGTGGGTCTTTCTGTGAGCAGCAGTCCATGTTAATTAGTAACATTTATTGAAGCTGATGGTTTCGCCCCTTATTTCCTTATCTACGAGTCCCTGGCCCCTCGCTCAGCTGCTGAATGAGCTGCACTCTCAAGGTGTGGAGCATGGTAAAAAGATGGGAGTTGTTGTAGCACATCAGAGGAGAAACAGCATTCGTTTAACCCATGGTCTCCAAGAAAGCCACAAAACCGTGTCCCATTCCCCTTCTTTCCGCATTTGAATCCATACATGAGCTGTTTTTTGTTTCTGGTGTTGTTTTGTTTTTCACCACTTTTCCTTTGTCATCTATTTGCCAACAGCAGTTTGTGACATTTAATTTTCCACAAACTCCTCTTTTTTCTGCTAACAGATGATCTGATCCCACCCCATGGTTAAGTGTTGTGTTCCTCATTTCAGTGGATTGGTCGGCAGGAAGCTCAGGAGCTGGAGCTGTCTGGTTGGTTATTATTGCAAGGGCAGCTTGTAATCTAATGATGCCATTGAAATGAGAAATGGATTCTGTGGCTCCTGATATGAAATGGTTCGGGTTCCCAGGGGCTGGTCCATGGTGTTTGTCCAGGCTTAGAGCAAATTTGGGGAAGAATCCCCCCAAAGGAGCTCCGGTGGGAAAAGCGGATCCAATCGGCCCCTCCCCCCAACTGGTCCGGGAGGAAAGAAAAATACCTCCTTGGAGAAAGGTGGAAAAAAACCCTGTTTATTAAACAATAAGACCAAAACAGTATCAAAACAATGAGACCCCTTGCCACTCTAAAAGAGATGACAAACTGAGAAAACCCCGGGTCAAGCAGCAGCTCACTCAGTCTCTGATCAGTCTCTCAGTGCTGGAATTGTCGCAGGCCAGGGCCGGCCCAGTGGGCCACAGCTGCAGCTGCCGGTGCTCTCCTGGGTGTTGAGTCCAGAGCAGTTCCAAGAGGTCCAAAGAAAAGGGAAAAAAAACAGTCCAGGGAACTTCTTTGCCTCAGCTAGCTAACACTAACTAAAAAGCAAAAAAAGAGCTCTCTGTCCCGCTGTCTGTCCGCAGACAACACAGTCAGGAGGAGTGAGTGCAGTGTCTGAAAACAAACTGCGCGCTTCTTCTCTCTCCCCCTTCACTCTCTGTAACACTCTTAAAGGTACAAAACTTATTATTATTCAGCATAAACAGAATGAGACGATTGGGGATAAAAGCATCATATAGTCAACCCAGGACAGTTGTTGTAGGATTTGTTCTGCTGGCCGTTCATCTTTTCCCTATTTTTGGCCGCTCTCTCCAGCCAGGGCTGCATCAATTGACTGTTTTTGTCTAACTAAATCATCAAATCCTTGGATTCCCAACTGATTTCCTTGAATTTTTGGTAGGAAAAAATCCCCTGTGCTCTAATATACCCTATATATCACTGACAGTGCCAGCACATGTTGGAGTGGGCAGAGGGATGATTCCCCCCAAATATTTCTAGTTTAGTTTTCCCAACATTCTCCTTCTGCTGTTTCCCTTTGCAGCTTCACCCGTTTGTGTTGCAGGGTCAGATATCCTCCCCCTGGGCTCTGCCTCGAGCTGTGCAAATTCCATCAGTGCCAGCAGGCAGAGCTTGGGGTGAGGGGCAGAGGGAATCAGCCCAATTCCTGCCCCAGGCAAGAGACCCAGGTGCATTGTCCAGGCTTTGCCCAGCAGTGTTCATTTGCATTTCTAAAGCTCCTCTGCAGGCTGCCTGGAATGGAGCTTCTCTTCCTGCTGCTGGGCAATGTTGATGTTTTGTTGCTGGTCGTTATCTCTGTGGGTATCTTTTGGGCTGTTCCCAGTCTATTGAGGTGTTAAACTCATCCCCATTGAGTGGTCTAACAACCCTTAAAAAAAAACTTTAAAATTCATTTCCCCAAGGGCAAGACAACCCAAGCGTGAGCAGAAAAATAATATTTAAAAGTAACAAAATCGGTACATTTTGCAGCAGTGGAATGGCTGGCAGCCCAGAGTGTGGGTGTGAGTGAGCCCCAGAGTGGAATTGTGCCCTGGTGTTCCCCAGCAGCTGTGGCAGTGCAGGCCCAGGCAGCGCTGAAGCTGCAGCAGTGGCAGCAAGGCTTGGCCCCAGTGGCTGGAGATGGCAGAGGAGGGTGGCCAGGATTGCAGAGGATTCCAGGGGAGGATCTGTGGGCAGGCGCAGGGGCTTGGCCCGCTGTGGAGCCCTGGCTGCTGCTGCGTTGCCTTCAGGGCAGGCTCAGGGGCGGCCTCCCATCCTCCTGCTGCGGGCGGGAAGTGCAAATCTCCGGGGCTTCAGAGCCCTTGAGGCCAGGCTGAAGGGTCCCCCCGTGTTGAGCTGTGCTGGCGGCTGTTTCTGGCCTCAGGGACACTTGGCATGGGCCCCTTGGCCACCAGTGGTGCTGCTTTGCACTCCTTAGGCAGGAGCCGATGTCCTGGCTGGGTGTTGGCAGCAGCAAAGTGCCAGGGCAGGCTGTGTGCCAGCCCAGCTTGCTGTGGGAGAATATGCCTTGATATCTGCTCCAGTGGTTGCTGAAGCAGTGAGAATTGCTTTTGCCCCCCTGTTAGGTGCCATGGTGTCAGCAGAAGATATTGAAGCCTTCCTGCTCAGGGCATTTCAGTGCCAGGCTCTCACAGGCACCCAGAGCTGCGCGGGTTGAGCTGAGCATGGGGCGGTGACCTGCGCTGTGTCTGATTCCCCTTCCTTAATAACAGCCTGTCTTGTAGCTCTTTTCCCTTCTGCTGCTCTTGCAGAGCCAGCCACAAACACATTTTCTCCCTGAGGCCAGGGAATGTCCCATCATCAATCTGTCCCAGCCTGGGTCTGGAGCTCTGTCCCTTGAGTGCAGTGCTGGGTTCCTTGCCAGCCCCTCTCCAGGCTGTTCAAACAGGAGGCTGGGTTACCCTTGCGCTGTCCTCAGTTCTAAATCCTCCTGTGCCATTGAACAAGTTTCATACTGTAATAACCGAGCCCTGCTCATCCATTTAGAGGCTCTTTTGGTTGTCAGAGCTTTAACTTGATGCCAGACTTGAACTGTAGGAGATCCTATATAAAGTTAAATATTTTAGCACAAGAATTCCTTTGGAAAGACCCTGTTTAACACCCACCTATAATTCAAATTCCTTTTCCCTGTCTAGAAGGCCAAGACCTGCAGCCTCAGTTAATCTTCATTTTAACACTTGAAAATTCTGTGTTTCCTCCTGCTGTGTATCCATCCAGTTTGTTGACTGGCAGGATAGGAGTGTTGTAGGGAGGCATCCTTGGCTCCAAAATCGCTGCCTTTAACAGGGACTCAATACCAGGCTGTGAGCCCTTCCTTTCCTCTCTTGGAACAGGGTATTGCTTGTCCTGGTTGCTTTAAAGTAATTTGTAGAGGCTCCTTATCTAATTTTCCCTATTTCCCTGGGGCTGCCCACACTTCTGGGTTCACTTCAGCATAGGTCTTGCCTGACATATGGCACAGAGGTACAACACTACTGGCCTCTGTATCAGTTTTTATGATATTAATTTGCGTTACGAGTTTAGCAATCAAATGCCTTCCCAGGAAATGATGATAACAATTAGGAGCAGATAAAACTTCATGCATTTCAGACCAATCTCCCAGTTCTGCTAAGAGTGGTTGAATAAAACCACACATCTTTCCCACTTATCCCCTGAATAACCAGAGACATTTTTGGCATTTCCCCCCCTTAAGTCCAAGATTCAGAGTGGATTGAGAGGCCCCTGTGTCCATCAGGAAATGCCTCCTCTCAATGCAGACCCACCCTGAATGTTCTCAAGGGCTCCAGTGTGGAGGGTCCCTGGTGTGATGGGAGCTGTGCCAGCCCTGCCAATCCATGTCCATCAAGGGGTGGACTTGCTGGTGCTGAGGGTGCTGCTGTCTGTGCTTGCAGTGTCCTTGTGCCCTGCAGCTGGAGCCCTGGTTCCTTGCCAGGGGCTGTTTGGGTGGGCTCTCCCCTTCCGAGGAGGGCAATGCCTCTGCCAGGTGCTTGTGGCCGAGCCGTGCCCTGGGTGCTGGGGCCCCCTTGGGCCCTGGGGTTGATCCCTCAGGGGCTGTAGGAACTGTGCCCTGGCCTTTGCCTTCAGCTTGGCCTTTTGCTGCTCCCTTCTTGCATTTACCTGCTGTGCCTTTGTGCCCAAGTGCTGCAGGGCCTTCTTGTGCCCCTCCTGCAGCCCCCTCAGTGCCTGTGGGTGCTTGTCTTGCTTTACAAGGGAGGTGTCTGCTCGGGAAGGCAGAAAAAGCCTCTCTTGGAATGGAGAATGCAAAACCCCTCGCTCTTAATTTTTAAAATAGTGAAATGAAGGGGCTCTCAGGCAAAGATATGGGAATAGGAATACCAGTTCTTTACTAGTGTGTATAATAAAGCAAACAAACAGCAACAGCTGCGGCACTGACAGCAAACAGAGCCCGGAGCCAGTCCCGGCCTTTGGGCTGCGGCGCTTTCCCCTTGGGTGCAGTTCCGGGCACGGCCGGCAGGGGCGCTGGTGGCTCCCGCGGGGCGGGGCAGCGCATCCCTCCCATGGGAACCTCTCTGAACGGAAATAGAGCAATCCCTTCATCTAACTTTTTCACTTTTTTACCTTCTATGGCCTTTCTCCCGTATTTTGGGAAAGAATTTGTAGAGGGCTGCCTTTTAACTGAGCTCCTTGTGTTTCAATAAGGTGCTTCCTGTAGAGAGAGAGTGTTTCCCTGAACAGCCGGAGCTGTCGTTACCAAGGGGACGTAACTCAGAGCCGAACAGGGTCAGGGGAGGATATCCCGCCGAGGCTCGGTGGGAGTGTGGGCAGGGTCTGCTGCCGGAATCGGCAGAGGGGGATCTTCCCGTGGAGCCCGAGGCGGAGCGTGGGCAGCCCCCAGATGGCTGATGGCGGCTGATCTGGCAGCTCCCGGCAGAGCAAAGGCAGGTGGGAGAGCCCGGCAGCAGCGGCGGTGCCCAGCGCAGGTGGCACGGGCAGGGCAGGCGGGGATGGGATGGCTGGGACCCCCCCTGGGTGCGGTGGGCGCGGTGAGCTCGGAGCAGGCGGCGGGACAGAGCAACCCCCATCTTGCCCAGCATGGGCGGCAGAGCGGCCGCGGGCCAGGCAGTGGGAGCAGGGCACACAAATTGAGCGAGAGCGCCGGGGCAGGTGGAGCTGCCCTGGGCAGTGAGGCCGCACCTGGGATGGAAAGCGGGGCAGGCGGAGCTGAGGCGGGCAGCGAGCCGGGACCCGGGACAGGCGCCTGGGCCGGGAACGGAGGGGGCAAGACCTGCAGAGGATCCCACTCTCTTTCTGATTTTTCCTCCTGTTCCCTTCCCTTTCATTTCCCTTTTTCTTTTCTTGTTTTTTTTATCGGGGCTTTCTGATACTGCAAAGGTTTTAATTCTCCTAAAATCTGGTGTCTAACATGTGGCATATTCTCTTTCTTCTAGATTAAAGGGTGTTTTTTTACAAATAAAGTAATAAAGCCAGAACCTAAGAAATCTCAACTTCTGCTTGGATACTTTGAAATGGTCGATGAGCTAACTCACAACCTCCTAATGTTGTTTTTCTCATCACATTTTTATTTATCCTTTGGCAAATTAATAATCTTTCAGTTACTTGATTGGCTACTCCAAAAATCCCAGTGCACCCATAGTCCCTTAAAAAATGATCACACAAATCTTGAGTACCCCAGTGGGTTTTCTGATGCAAGTCTTCTAATATTTTCCTAGTAAGCACGTTTTATTATGAAATTGTCTTCCATCAAGAAGTTTCCATTTCCCTGATTTATCTTTTTCACTTCCTATCTTGTTTAATTCTTTTCTCTCGGCTTCCCTAAACTTTGGAATTTCCAGTTTTTCCTTGTTTGGAGTTAATATTAACATAACTCTTTCAGTTCCATTTTCTAGTGCATCCTTAGCATTGTGATGTGCCCCCACTTTGCCCAGTTTGCCTCTCCTTTGGCCCGGGCCGGGTTCCCCCGCCCGCAGCGGCTGGAGCAGCCGAGAGCCCCGCGCTGCCCATCCCGACCTGTCCCGGCTCCATCCCCGCTCCTGCCGCGGCTGCGAGGGCTGCGGGAACGGGGCAGCGAGGGTGTGGCTGCTGATGGGGGAGGAGGAGGAGGGAGGGAAGGGCAGGGATGAAGGGGGAGGAGGAGGTGGGGTTAGGGAGGAGGAGCAGGGGGAGGGATGGAAGAGCAGAAGGATGTGGAGATAAGACAGAGTAGGAGGATGAGGGGGGGTGGAAGGGCAGGAGGATGAAGAGGAAGAGGAGGGACAAAGGCAGATCCAGGCTGAGCTGAGGGAACCACGCCGTCGATCCCTGCCTGAATTCGCAGCCCCCACCTGTGGGATCATCGCCCCCCCCAATCGCACCGGTGAGCGGGGACGGGGAGCTGGGCCCGGATATCCCGGGGTGTCCCTGGGTTGGGTTTTTGGGGATGTTTGGAGAATGAAGCAGTCCAAGGCTGAGCGGAAAAGGCCCCTTGGGAGGACATTGGGGGGTGGCGGTGGCGGCTGCCGGCAGAGGCAGCCTGGAGGAGCAGAGCCCTGTGTCCCCCAGGAGCCCAAAGCGGGGAGCCCAGAGAGGGGGGAGCGCCGCCATTGGCGGGAGCCTCAAGAGCCTGGAGAGGGGCAGGGGGGACTCCTTGGAGCCGCTGCAGCCCAGAGCAGAGAATGAGGGGAGAAGGGAGCCCGGGAGCCCAAACAGCCCCGGCATCCCGAAATGGGGAGAGCAAAGCTGGGGGAGCTTTTGGCATTGCTGGGACTGCCAGCAGCCTGGGCAGGGCGTGCACCGGGCACAAGGGGGACCCCAATCGAAGCGTGACCCCCAGCAGCTGGGACAGGGGGGAACCTCCGAACACCAGAGGGGAGGGACCGGGGACAGGGAACTCCTGGGAGGCTTTTTCAGGGCTGAATCTTGGTGTTTGGGAGGTTTTTCTGGAGCTGAGGTGGCCAGTGATTGTAAAGATGGACTCGGGCAGAGGGACCTTCAAACTCACTGTGTTTTGGGGAAGATGAAACAGGAAAGCCTTATAAATACAATTGTCTGGCAAAAGACTTTGAGGATATAGAAACTATAAGGAAGATTGAAATGAAAGCAAGCTCTGAAATAACCTTAGTTAGTGAACAACTGGAAAACAATGGTGTGGCCTGACTCAAGGTAATCCCCTTTTGATGAAACAATTCCCTCTGCTCGCAGACAGATCCAAGGCTCACAGCAGACCCTACAGCTTTGCAGAGGGAGTCCAAAGAGGAGTTTTTAGGGTTTAAAATGTAACACATTATGATAATGTAATGACTTTTACAGGCTTGATGTAAATGCTATAGGATTTGTATCTTGTACTAGATTGGTTAGTGAGAAATAGAATATTCAACAGAACAGGAGATTGATTGTATTGTAACAGGAACCTTACTCTCTTACGCTCTTCCCCTCTTACTCTCTCACCCTCTCACCCTCTCTACCCCTCTCTGCTCTCGGGCCTGCTCCGAGCTGTGCCTGGCAGCTCCAAGCATGGCCCTGCACCCAGGCCCTTTGCAATAAACCGCAAGTTCCACGCCCTGGCTGCAGAGCTCTCTCGTCTCCATCCGTCCCGACCGTCCTACCCCCCGACACTCCTACAAACGCGCTCATCCGTTGTTTTCCCCAAACCAGGATTTCCCATTGCCAAGGCCTGGGAGGCTGCGAGGAAGAGGAAGATGCCCCGGGACACTGAGGCAGGTGAGGAGGAAGTCAGTGCCCCTTTCCCCTCTGTGCTGCTCCATCTCCCAGCCCAGCACGGCCCCGGCTGCAGCTCAGCCATGGGGGATCTCCTTGCCCTTGCCTGTGGCATGGAGGCAAATCCCATCCTGTCCTTGTCCTTTCTCCCCCAGAGCAGGAGCTGAGCATGGAGAGCAGGGAGGACAAATGCCCGCGGCAGAACCTGGTGGAAGAGGCCGTTTTGAGCGGCTCCACGGCGCAGGAAGGCAACGGGGAGGAAAAGCCCCGGAGATGCCGCACGAGGAGGGGCTGCAAACGCAGCCGGCGGGGATCTGAGGGGGAAAGAGCCAGCCTGGGCCGGGAAGGCGGCCTGAGACGGAGCCAGAGCTTGGAGCTGGTGCTCCATGATCAGCTCCATGATGGGGAGAAGACCCACACATGCAAGAAGTGTGGGAAGAGCTTCAGGTGGAACTGCGACCTGATCAGGCACCAGAGGATCCACACTGGGGAGAAGCCCTACCAGTGTGGAGAGTGTGGGATGTGCTTCACAGAGAGCTCCAGCCTGATCAAGCACCAGAGGATCCACACTGGTGAAAAGCCCTTTGAGTGTGGGGAGTGTGGGAAGAGCTTCAGCCAGAGCTCCAGCCTGATTGTGCACCAGAGGATCCACACTGGGGAACGGCCCTACGAGTGTGTGGAGTGTTGGAAGAGCTTCAAACAGAGCTCCAGCCTGATCAAGCACCAGAGGATCCACACTGGGGAGAGGCCGTACAAATGCTCCGAGTGTGGGATGTGCTTCAGGCGGAGCTCCCACCTGATGAGCCACCAGAGCTCCCACACTGAGGAGAGGCCCTACGAATGTTCCAAATGTGGGAAGAGGTTTAAGACCAGCTCTCTTCTCCTCCAGCATTATCGAATTCACAGAGAGGAGAGGCCCTTCCAATGCCCCGACTGTGGGAAAGGATTCAGGCACAACTGCAACCTCATCACCCACCGGCGCATCCACACAGGGGAGAGGCCCTACGAGTGTGATAAATGCAGGAAGAGGTTTCCAACCAGCTCCAATCTCCTCCAGCACTATCGGATTCACACAGAGGAGAGGCCCTTCCGCTGCCCCAACTGTGGGAAGGGATTCAAGCACAACTCCCACCTCATCAGGCACCGGCGCATCCACACTGGGGAGAGGCCCTACGAGTGTCCCCAGTGTGGGAAGAACTTCTACAGGAGCTCTCACTTGACCCGACACCAACGGAGGCACCACTAAGGGAAGCCCTGCGAGTGCCCCGAGTGCGGGCAGAGCTTCGTGTGCTGCTCCAGCTCCATCCCCCACTGGAGGAGGCACTTTGGGCACAGCCCTGGTCACTCACATTCCCTGTGATCCATGTTGGGAACACACCTGGCTGGTTCTCCTCTTTGTTTGGCCTTAATTTTCCTCTGCTTATCCTTTATCCTTTAAAAACACCCAAGACTGGGTTAAATGAAGGAAATTCATCGAATATATCTGACGTTGAATAATTTCTCAGTTGTTTTAGGGGGAATTTAGGATTTGGGGACACGTTCTGTGTGGAGTGCTGCTGTTGCTACGAGTCAGGAATTTGATCTCACCATTCTTGTGTTGATAAGAACTCCTCCCTTGACCCGAACCCCAACTCCACCCTTTGGATACCCTATAAAAACTCCACGGCCCTACCTTTGCCCTGTCTTTGGGGGGTAAGAAATGGATTCCTAAAGGATCAGCTGTTTTCCAACTGGATTCCCAGAGGATCAACCCTTTCCCACTGGATTCCAAGAGGATCAGCCCTTTCACACTGGATTCCAAGAGAATCAGCCTTTTTTACTGAATTCCCAGAGGATTCTGACTCTGTCACTGTTTCTTTTTGTTTGTATTACTGCATTTGTATTTTTAATTTTTGCTAATAAAGTACTGTTTTTTCTGCTTTCATATCTTTGCCCGAGAGCCCCTTAATTTCAAAATAAATTACTATTATTATTATTATTACTACCACTACTACTAATAATAATAATAATAGTAATAGTAATCAAAGGGAGGGGGTTTACATTTTCCATTTCAGTGGAGCCTCCTGAAATGGGGAGACACCCCCAAGGTTGGGCCATGTCAAATAGTTCGTGAAAGATGTAAAGTAGTTGATGTATATGCATGAGGGTCTATGAATATGCAACAGGGTGATGTAATTAAAACCAGATTAATTAAGGGGTGTCCCCGAACATAACTGGGGGATCTTGGTGGCAATAACAACCTTTGCTCGATGGTCCTTGTCTCCCATGATGTCAATCCGTTGCAAATTCATGGCCTTGTTGCATATCCATAAAGTACTTTACATATTCCAGGAACAAAATTGGCTTAATCCTGTCTGGGGGTCCAACCCCCCTCCCAGCTCAATTTTGGGTGTCCCATCCTCCTCCTAGCTCAGTTTTGGGACCCCATACCCATCCCAGCTTAATTTGGGGGTTCCATTCCCTTCCCACCTCAATTTGGGGGTCCCATTCCCCTCCCAGCTCAATTTTGAGGTCTTGACCCTCTTTTCCGCGCTCTCTTCTTTTCGATCGTTCCCCCAATCCCCTCCCCCGTGTTTGGTTTTGGGGGCTCCAAGCCCCTCCTGCTCGGGTTTGGGCTCCCGACCCCGTTTTGGATTAATTTGGGGTCCCCATCCCATCCCCAGCGTCACCTTCCCCCCCCTCCCCCCTAAATTCTGCTCCTGGCAACTGATGAGTCATCAGCGAGACACGCTCTGATTGGCTGGAAATTACCCCGCGCTGTGTCTGGTTATTTCCCGCAGTGAGAGGCCTTGGTCTGTGCCTGGCAAGCGATGAGTCAGAGACGGACCGGGCGCTGATTGGCTGAAAATCGCTGAGCGGGGCCGGTGCTCTGAGTTTGTGCCCAGCAAGTGGAACGTCATCAGTGCTGCGCGTTCTGATTGGTTTGGATCTGTGTTGGGGTGGGGACAAGAGGAACTGGGATTACTTGGGGTTTCTTTGGGTTTATTTAGGGTTTGTTTGGGTTTTTTTTGGGATTATATATTGACTAATTGGGGTTTATCATGGGTTTTACTTGGTTTATTTCGTATTAGTTGGGGTTATTTGGAATTATTTGGGTTTATTTGGAAGTATTTGGGTTTCTTTGGGCTTATTTGAGTCTATGTGGGTTTACTTGGAATTATTTGGGGTTCTTGGGGTTAATGTTGGTGTATATGGGGTTTTTTAGGTGTAGTTGAAATCAGTTGGTGTTTTTTGGGTTTAATTTGGGGGTTATTTTGTTATTTTGGGGTTGTTTGTATTTGTTCAGGGTTATTTGGGAGACTTTTAGGTAATGTTTGGGTTTTTTTCGAGGTATTTGCGGTGTATTTTAAGTGTTTTGGGGCTATTTTGGTTATTTTGGGTCATATGGGGTAATTAAATCCGGCAATGTTTCTGCTGCAAAAAACGGGAATTTTTCTTTAAAAATCTGAGAGTTTTTCCCCAAAGAAACTAGAATGTCCCTTAAAAATCCTGGACTTTTCCCAGCCAATAGCAGCGCGCCCCTCCCCAAACCATCCAATCACCGCGGGTCTCCCCTCAGGAACACCTGCCTCTCTGTGCACGATCCAACCAATCACTGCACGCCTCCCCTCATACACGCCCGCCTCTCACACACCGAACAAACCAATCACCGCATTCCTGCTCTCAGCGACTCTCGCCCTTTTTGACCTGAATCGACGAATCACCAGGCGTCTTCCCTCAGCAAGTCCCGCCTTCCTTTCTTCTATCCAACCAATCACCGCGCATCTCCCCTTGGCAATGCCTGCGCCCCCGCCCATCTCCTGTCAATCACCGCGCCCTCCGCGAAACCAACCAATCACCGGGCACCTCCTATCAGCAACTCCCACCCTCTCCAATGCCGATCCAGCCAATCAGTGCCGAGCCCAAAGGTCGCCCCCTGACCCATGGGCCTAGCATGGTGCGGGCGCCCCCTCCCCCCCGCCCTGCGTCCCGGAACCCCCTCAGGGACCCCCGGGAGCCGCCCCGGGCTCGGGCGGGTCCTGCGGGAGGCGCTGGAGAGGGCGGGGGAGGCGCTGGGAGAGGACGGGGGGCTCCGGGAGCTGCTGAGGAGGCGCAGGGACAGGTGAGGGGTCCTGGAGGGGTCGTGAGGGGAATTTGGGGAGGGGTCTTGAGGATGTTTTGGGGGGATTTGGGGAGGGTGTGGGGGGAACTTGAGGGGGTTTTAGCGGGGTCTGGGGGTGCTGGGGGGGCTTTGGGGGGGAATTTAGGGAGGGGTCCTTGGGGGGTGTCACGATCCATCCTCACGTACGGGTTTCGTAATGGTTCGTGGATTTGATCTCAGGGTGCAAAAAGAACCGACACGGTACAAAGGGGTTTACAACGATAATCGAAACAAATACACTTTTATTGAATGACCACAGCAAAACGCGATAGAGGGATTAAGAGAGAGAAAAAGATGTGGGAAGAGAGAGACAAAAGAGAGAGAGAGAGAGAAAGAGGGAATAGAGCTACCAAACGTAGAGATGACGTCCTTTGGTCCAGTCCAGTCGAGGACCCGCCTGTTGCATCGGGGAGATCTCAGAGGCCCAGTTCATCTGGCCCCAATTATACTCTTTTTTATTGGGGCAAGGGGGATGGATTTTGCAGCCAAAACAAAGGCAGTTTGTTGTATCTTCGGGGGGGGGTGGGAAATAAGGGTACACACAGTCCAAGTTTGGCAGTAGGCGAGAGTCATTGCTTTCGTTGTCCACTGCCTACACCTGCAACATCCACCTTGCTTTGGGCAGCTTTCCTTCCATGCCCTGTACACCTCCCCCGAGTTGGGGCTTTCAGTCCCAATCTCTAGAAGAAGGTGAGAGGGGCCTTCTCACATAGGGATTTCATGTCTCAGTCCTTTGATGAAGAGGTTTCTTACATCTCTACTTGTCTGTCACAGTGGTTATGAGCGGTCTTCTCTTGGAGAAGGGGACCACCCTAACACTCAAACCAGCCAGGCTGAGAGGTAGGGAGGATTCCAGAGCTATTGCGCAAAAGGGCAGGATGCCCTGTGAGCTCAGTGTAGCGCATAACAAACAACATCTGTGAAAACAGCAACTTAGCAGCACTTTCAGGCCTCAGGCACATGACTTTCCCGGCCACCGGATCAGCAAACAGGGGTTTTAATTTTTTGGTGGTCTCTCTCCATGACAATCGTAAGGCAGATGAGGGATATTTCAGACAGACTCTCACAACACAGAACACACTTGTTCCCCCAGCTCCAGAAAACTTGATGCAAGAACAAAAACATTCCTGCAGGAACCACCAAAGGCCAAGGGGCGTTTGGCCACTTTCTCTTCCACACCGCACGCTCGGGCAAATTGCGCAGACCAAGCAGCCTTTCCCCTCTTCCCCGTTGGCCTGAAGACACTGTGCACCAAGAGAAAGCTCCTGGACACCCGGCTATCCAACAACAGCAATTTAATGTTCCTCTAGTGGGTGGAGGGAAAGGAAGTGCTGGCAGAGGAGAGGTGTTCCCCGCAGGCTCAGGCGGGCCCCAGCAGACGCAGCCTCCCGGATCAGTTCTCCACAGCGCCGCGGCAGGACACTCAGCCACGGGCACACAGGAAAGGCAGCGACTCCCAGAGGCGGCGGAGTTGGTCTCGCATCCTCTGGAGCCGGGAGCAGGGAACGCTCTGTACAGCTAAAAGGATGTGCAGAGCTTGAAGCGCCAGGCATGAGATGGCAGGGCTGCTGTCATCCGTCATGTCCCGAAGGGCTGCAGAGAGAGAAACAGAGGCACAGTCAGAGGCTGGATCTGCGGCGAGCTGGGCAGAGCCTCCAGCCTCGTCCGTGCCACGCAGCTGCTGGCACGGCCTGGAGGAAGCAGGAGCCAAGAAGGACGAGCTGGCAGCTGCTGGCCAGGAATGTCCCGCAGGCCCCTGCAAGGTGTCTGCGCTGTGGCCCCGCTGCCCTTGGGGCGCGCAGGGAGCGGAGCCGTCGGCGGGCGGGCCAGGGAACGCAGCTGCCAGCGGCAGCCCCCGCCGAGAGCCCGCGGGCCTCACTCACCGCTGCAGATGATGCGGAAGTGCGGCTGCTGCCCTGTCAGGTAGCGTCCGGCCATCCCTGGGGAGCACAGAGCGTGTCCTGCCTTCAGAGGCACAGCTGCCGCCCACGGGCGCTGCCAGCCCTGAGGCCACACGCCCTGCTGGCCCGGCAGGGCTCAGCCCGGGCCCCTGGCGCACGCTGCCGCCCCAGGGCACGGCTGCCAGAGGGCGGCAGCAGCAATGCCCAGGCCAGCGGGGGCTGCCCATGGCCGCGCCCGGATCCTGCTGCCGGCACAGCAGGCGGGGCCGGGGCCGAGCTGCGGCAATGGGGCGGGCCGGGGAGGGAGCCGGGCTTGGCGCTCACCCATGAACCTGACGGCCGCCTCTCGCAGGGGCTCCTGTGCGCTCCGCAGGTAGGGCAGGGCCAGGCGCAGGTGCTCGGCCGCTCGGCTCCTGTCCTCTGCCAGCTGCAGAGAGCGGCAGGGCACGGAGGGAAAGGATTGATGCGGGCCCTGCCCCTGGGCCGGGCGCTCCCTACGGCCGGCGCTGCTCCTCCTGCCCACAGAGCCCCGAGGCCCGGCCAGCAGCCGCAGGCGCCGGGCTCGGCACGGGGCACAGGGTCCGGCGAGCCGCGGTGCTGCCCCGCAGCAGAGCCCGGCTGGCTCGGGGTTCTGTCGGCACCGGCCTTGGGGCCAGAGGAGCCTGGAGCAGAGCCCGCACGGCCCAGGGAAGGGAGCGGCGTGTGGGGCGCAGGCCGGTGCCCCTGCGTGCGGCACTGGGCCGGGGCCACAGCTGCCAGCCCCACAGACTGGGCGCCGTGGGCAGGCGGCTGCTGCAGGGATTGGGCTGGGCATTCCAGGCTGTCCTTACCAAGCACTCAGCAAATCTCCACATTTGATCCGTCTGCAGCAGCTGCTTGAGATCCTTCCTCTTCAGGAAGCTCACTGCAGAAAGCAGCGTTTCCCGAGAGGCCTGCAGAGCAGCAGAGAGCCAGAGATGGCACCGCAGCCCAGGGCACAGGAGCCGCATCTCTGTGCCAGGGCCAGGAGAAGGCTGGAGCCCGTCAGGTGCCAGGGGCTGGGGAGACAGCTGAGCCCCCTTCCATGGGGACACCCAGGAGGCCTCACCTGTGCCACACACGGGTTCTCATCGTGGCAGTGGAAGAAGAGTGGGAGCAGGCTCTGGCTCACAGGCTTCTTCAGGGGCTTTTCTCCCTTTGCCACTACCAAGGCAATCACGTCTTTGAAGAGGCGAATGGAGAGCAGCTGCACAAGGCTGTTGTCCTGTTGGAAAGGAATCCAAAGCCCTCCACATCTGCTGCTCCAGGCCCCCTGTGCCCAGGCCCAAGGCAGCACCCAAGTGCCCGTGGCTGGGGGCACAGAGCCTCACATTGTCAAAGAGGTGCCGGAGCGCCTCAGCCAGCTGCAGGGCGATGGGGCTGGCTATTGCCAGGTCTTCCTGCAGCATCAGGAGGCTGAGCACAATGAGGGTCTTCTCCACTATGTCTTCATCCCTATCCCACAGTAGCTTCACAAGGTTTTCGGTCAGGCTGTACATGCTTGGATCCTGTGTGCAAAACAAGGCTGAGCAACCCCACGCTGCTGCTGCTGCTGCTGCAGGGCTCAGAGGCCGAAGGCCTGTCCCAAAGCACTCAGGCTGCTGAACAGCGAGCCTGGAGAGCTGGGAGCAGCTGCCACAACAGCCAAAGCCCAGCTAAGCCCAGGGGGCTGCTTGCCCCAGCCCCACGCTGCCAGCACAGCTTCAGCTGCTGCCTCCTTCTCACCATCGAGGTGAGCACCACGAGGCCTTGGAGCGCCACGCGACGCATCTGCCTGGACTGGCTCTGCAGGTGCCTTGTCAGGATCTCCAGGACTTGTTCACCACATTCGCTCAAGTCCAGGCAATCCAGGAGCTGCAAGGCACAGAGCAGGCACAGAGGTGCCCGGCTGGCAGGAGCTCAGAAGTGCACAGGGCCGAGCCAAGGCAGCAGCACAAGGCACAGGCAGCGTCTCAGGCAGCTGCGGCTACGAGAGGGCAGAGGGGTGGGAGGCAGCTGAGCCAGGCAGCGCTGGCCATGGGGCTCACCTCCACCAGGAAGGCCAGGGCGGGCAGTTCCCAGTCTGAAATGCCTTGGCTGAGCAGCTCAAAGAGGCCGGATGCCATGCTGCAGCACCAGATGATAGAGACACGGCGCATCTCCCTGGCAGGGAGAAAAAGGCACCATTGCTCCTGGGCTGGGCAGGCAAAGCTCTCCCAGGGCTTACTGGCAGAGCTCTGGTCTGCTCCCGAGCTCCCCGGGGGCGCTTTGGGAGGCGGCTGTTCCCGGGCACCCTCCTCTGCTGGCCTTTTCCAGTCTGCTCATCCCTCCCTTGGTGACAAGGCCCTGCCGCCCATGAGCACGGGGACTGTGTGGGGCGTTGCGGGCACAAAGGAGAGGGGCGGTGGGGAGAACGAGGTCTCACCTGGCCAGCAGACCCACTGCACAGTGGTGGGTGTCGGCACGGAGCAGTGTGTCCCAGGCACGCTTGCGTTCCATGGACAGCACCACGTGCTCATAGCGCATTTGGCAGAGCAGGGCCTTCAGGGTCTGCAGCGCAAAGCTGTGTGCAGAGCAAAGGCCAGGTCACGCTGGGAGCCCTGGCTCCTGCCCTGGGGCATGGGAGGGACGGGGAGACTGGGAGGACTGGCACGGAGCACCTGTTGGGGTTGGCGGGGAGGCCGTGTTGCTCCTGGCATCCCTGCCAGAAGGTCTCAACCTCTTCTGGCATCTCCTGCGTGCTGATGTAAGCTTGGAAGAGCAGATGCAGAAAGAGACTGGGGAAATACTCCAGCACGACAGGCGAGCGCCAGGCCAGATTGAAGATTTTCCACGATGCCACGGTTCCCTGCAAGAAATAAAACAGCCAGAGACAACGCTCAGTGGCCAAGACATCCACGTGGCAGGGCCTGAGCGTGCAAGGGAGAGGTCGAGGGAGACACGGGGGGAGCAGGCGGCCTGGTGCCCCTGAGCCCTGCCCCTAAGGCAGGATTCAGCCCAGTGCCTGAGGCAGGGATATGCAGCTGGGGGGAGCACAGAGAGCTGGCTGCTCCAGAGGCAGCCTGGGGGCTGGCAAAGGCCGGCACCAGAAACTCACAGCCAGGGCAAAGACTCCTGCGTCGCCCCCATCAGAGGTGTACACGCTGTGCACGGGCCAGGCGCTCAGCACATGGAGGAGCAGCTGCAGCGCCGGCTCCGCAGTCCTGCTCGAGGACATGATGGTTCCCCACATGGTGGCGGCAGCTCTGTGGGGTCAGAGCTCTGTGTCAGGGCGGGCTCGGCCACAGCGCCGTGGCCTGGGCAGCTGCAGGGTCCTGCGCTGGCCCTCAGCCCTGCCTCTGCCCACTGCCCCTGGCCGGCAGCGGCCAGCCAGCCCACGTGGGTACAGGCCCCGAGGGGCAGGGAGAGAGCGTGGCACCAGGCTCAGGAGCTGACATGGCAGCACTGGAAAACAGAGGAGCCAGAGGATCCTGGAACTGCCCGCCTGTCTGGCAGCCAGCAGGGACAGGCTCTACAGGGTGACGGGCTGGTGAAGCCTAAGCCCTCAAGGCACGTGGGGCTGCCCTACCTGTCACACGATGGGGCCCAGCGCAAGAGGGTAATCAGCACGTCACAGGGGTGTTCCTGGGTCAGCTCCAGAAGGGCCTTGTCCAGCCTGTGCCCAGCAGACTCATTGGCCGTGAGCCACTGGTGGATGAACCTCACCATGGCGGGCACCTGCAGAGGGCACGGGGAGACTCACAGAGCAGCCAGAGCAGCAACTTCCCCTGAGAAGTGCTTGCCTTCCAACCGCACTGGGCTGGGCCTCAGAGGCCGAGGGAGCCCGGCAGAGCCGGCTGGAGGCGCCACACCACTGCTGGGGCCATCGAGCCCTTGCCCAGGCTGCTTACTTGTGTTGGATTGGAGACACCCTTCTCCACAAGCAAATCCAGCATGGCAGCACCGGTCTCAGCATCGAGGAACGGAAGGTTGGCCAAGACGCCCGTGCCCACACCGTCGGTCTCTTCCTGCAAAGGGCACGTGATGAATTCACAGAGGGTCTGGGGGAGAAGGGCAGCGAGAGAGGGAGAATCCATGGAGTGCTCCAAGCCTGGTGCTTGGCTGAGCAGTGCCAGCAGGCCCAGCCCAGGTGGGGATGGCCGCAGGTACCTGCGCCGTTCTGCCCAAGCGGCCACGGGCGGCTTCCTGTTCTTGTGTCCCGTCCTTGGCTGCATCTGGCAAAGAGCAAGCGCAGCCAGAGCTGAGGGGCTGCGGGAGAGGCCAGAGAACAGCCCAGCCCTGAGCTCCCCAGGCAGGGAGAGCCTCGGGATGCCCGGGGGATGGAGCGCGGCTGCCAGGTGCTCCAGCCCAGCTTATGTCCTATCCATGGATATGTCCACAGGGATGGGATGGGATGGGATGGGATGGGATGGGATGGGATGGGATGGGATGGGATGGGATGGGATGGGATGGGATGGGATGGGGCCAAGCTGGCTGCAGGCACCAGCCCTGCGGCCCAGCTCTGACACTCACGCTCCTGCAGCAGCTGGAACTGCTCCAGTTCTTCAGGCTGCTGTCCTGAGGTAGCTCCAGCCTCTTCCTCCTCCAGCCAGGCCAGCTTGGGCACGCTGGGGGGTCTCTGCTCCATGTCACTCTTTGCAGTTAGAAGAGCTTGCTGAAGCAGAGAGGCCTTGGAAGGGTTGAAGATGAGCAAGTGCTGCAGTCATGCCCTGAAGGCACCTGCACCAGAGGAGCCTCAGGAAGGCTACAGGACAGGAAGTCCTGCAGTCTGTCCTCGAGGGCAGCAGCAAGAGAGAAGTCTCAAGAAGGAAATAGGACTGCAAGTCTGCAGTCTGTCTTCGAGGGCACCGGCTGCAGGGATGGCAGACGCTTGGGAAATATTCCACGTCCCCGAGTCCCGCAGCCTGGCCTCGAGGTCACCTGCACAGGGAACACCTCGGAAAAGCTCCGGGTCAGCAAGGAACGAGCTGGCTGTGCGGGGGCTCCTCACAGCCCTGCTCTGTCCCGTCCTGTCCCGTCGCGTGCACCGAGCACTGTGGCGTGGCCGTGGCGCCGCCAGCACCTACGTCACGGTGTGTCACAAAGGGTCACCCTTGCACACTCTGTCCCTTTCCATCCCACGGTGACCACGGTGCACTGTGTGACAGAGAGCCCCAGGACACACCTCCACGTGCCCTGGGGACACCCCCACCCCACCCAAACTGCCCCAGCTTGCAGGCAAGACCTTGCCCCAAGTGTTGAAGACACAGCCCAGCAGGAACTTCAGCAAGGGCCCAAACAAGAAGCAGCTGCTGCTCTGCTCTGCCTGCTCAGGGCAGCAGAATGAGCCCCCACGGCTGCCAGCACAGCAGAGCAGGAAGGGCACCGGGGCCTTCCACAGGCCCTGCCACGGCCTCTTTGGGACCAGTCCCGGTGCTGGGTGGCTGGCACACTCGCAGGGGCATGACACAGACACGGAACGTGTGGCCCAGAGCTCCAATGCTGCTCTGTCCCCTGGGCAGCGCTAGCAGCAGCAGCTGTGGAAGAGTCCCTGCCAAAGGAGATTTGCCATGCCCAAGGCCTGCCAATGCTGGTGCCTCTCTCCTGCCACAGAGACCTGTGGCCCCGGGGGACATCTCTGCCAGAGGACAGCCAAAGCCAGCGTGCCTTGGTGTCTATGTGATCTTTTCTGCAGGTGGCTGTTGGCAGGAGCACCTGGAGCAATTGGTGGCCACACTTGGTATCTGTCAGAAGGCAGAGGCTGTTGTCCCTTCCTGGAATGATTTTTGCTTAAAAGTGATTATCTGCAGCACAAAACCACCATCCACTATTGACTTTCACAGGACAATGCCATTCTTACAGAGATACTGTCAAGTTGTCTTGTGTG
The DNA here is from genome assembly GCF_047830755.1 of Zonotrichia albicollis. Classification (NCBI taxonomy): domain Eukaryota; kingdom Metazoa; phylum Chordata; class Aves; order Passeriformes; family Passerellidae; genus Zonotrichia; species Zonotrichia albicollis. The sequence goes on from NC_133849.1 coordinate 4,710,864, forward strand.
CTTCTGGCTGCTTTTCTTGCTCTCTGGATGAAAACATCAGCCCAGCGTCTGATGGCCAATGCTGCGGGTGCTGCCCGTCTGGCTGTGGCCAGCAGCTCGTGCCCAAACACAAGCGGGTGCCTTCTGGGCAAGGGGATGGACTGGCACCAGCAGCCATTTTCCCTGGTGTCACGGTTTGATGCTGGCACAATGCCAGTGCCCCCATGAAAATACATTCTCCCTGGTGTCTGCTGTGAGATGTGACCAGGAACAGAGTGAAGCAGGCTCCAGCTGCGGAATACAAAGAAAAAAAATCTTTATTAACTTACAATATATAAAAGAAACACACAGAAATAATGAAAACATTCCAAACATTTCTCCTCCCCCCAACCAAATTCCCAATACATCACAGTAAGGCAAAACCTTGGACTCGCAATTCAGTTGCCACCCCTCAGGTCACCAGCTGTCAGTCCATCAGCACCCCTCAGATAATCAACTCTCAGTTCATCAAGGAGAGAGGAGTCCCTCTTGTGCCACAGGCTCCCCCAGGAAACACAGTTGAAACCTCTTGTGTTTCTGTGTCCCACGTGGCACCGCCCGGAGATCATTTCCCATGGTGACATCTTCCTTCCATGCCCAGTGCTCTCACCACTGCACACGCACCAGAGCTGCTTCTGGGGTTCCCCTTTTAAGGATGCTTTGCCCAGTTCCAAAATTGAGCACAGACTCTCACTTTTGGGACACCTGTTCCTCCCAAATTCACCCCCTGGGGCCGAGGGTTCTCAAGAACAAAGATCTTCCTCACTGAAGGCAGAGGGCACCACCATCCTCCTCATCCATCTCTGTTCATGCCGCTCCTTCACATCACATCCCTGCACTCTCTTGGCTCCGAGCCATTGCCTCCCCCTAAATGCAGACTCTGTGTCACAGGAAAAATGGTTCTGTCCATGGCTATGCAAGAAAAGTCCAGCCAAAGGCCAATCCATCATTTCCTCCTGTGTAAGATTCTTCTCAACTTCTCTTGTGGCCCATCTCCTCTTATCTCATCCCTATCTCTCTTCTCATTCAACTCCAGGAGGATCAGCATTTGTAAGGTTTCCATCATCCAAGAAAAGGGTTAAAATCTCGGGCTCTGCCTGCCCAGAACTCCCACGCTGGCCCTGCCGGGCACCTTCTCTCTGCACCCCTTCTCCTTCTCGGCTGTGCTGCCAGCACAAGATATCAAATTTCAAGGTGGCACAGGCACAGACACCGGCTCTCTCTCTCTGTGGCCGCTGCCCGATGCCTCTCAGTGCTCCTCCACCCTTCCATCCTGCAGGGGCCTTCACCTCCCTTCTCTGTCCAAGGCCCGGCTCCCCTCACCCGGCCGCATGGCTTCCCCTCCCGCACCCAGCCGGCAGCCGGGCAGGGCAGCTCTGAACCTTTCACCCACGGAACCAAGAGAGCTTCCCCTGGGAGTTCTCTGCTTTTAACCCCCTGTGTGCTCAGAGGTGAATCCATGTCCTCAGGGGCCACACATATCCAAGGTGCCATTATTCAAATCTGAGCACTGATTGGTTTGACCACAGCATCCCAAAAATCTCACTTCCTTTTCAAACTAGGACAGGGAGGAGGAATGTTTTTAGGAGGTTTTTATTCTGAGTTCTGTGTGTTCCTTTTGTATATCATAAGTTTATAAAGTTTTTTTTTTTTCTTTTATTCCTGAACTGGAGCATGATTTGCTGTATTTCTTATCACATCTCACAGTGGACACTGGGGACAATGGATTTTCATGGGGGCACTGGCATTACACCAGCGTCAAACCAGGATGCCCACTCCGCTTTAGAAACACAATTTTATTAATGAGGGGTCAAGAAAATTACTAACAACTATTAAAATTATTATAAAACATGCACTTAAATTTTAAAAATATTCCATTATATTTTAAAGAGTTAGAAAAAATTGAAAATCATACTAAATTATTTTAAAATATTATTTAGAGATTCTTAACAAGGGCTGAGCTCCCACTCCCTGCTCACTGTGGGATGTGGGGAGGGGGCGATGCTGACGGGGCTGGGGGGGAGCTGCAGCTCTGGGGGGGGCGGGGAAATTGCGCGGTTCTGGTGCTGCTGCTGCTGCTGCTGGTCTTCCTCCTGCTCCTCCTCCTCCCGCTCCCCCCGGGCCCAGCCCCCACCCTTTGTCCCCCTCCCTTTGCCCAAATCGCCCCTCAATAAACGGCCCCGGGCCCAACTGGGAAGCTTTATTGGGAGCACTGGGAGCAGGCACTGGGCGGGGGCAGAGCGCCAGCGGGGCTGGGGGGACACGGGACCCCCCAAGAATCAGCGGAGCGGGGACGGAGCGGGGGGTCCCGGCCGGGCCTGAGCCCACGGGGAGGGGCTGCGGTCGCCGCCGGCTCAGGAGCTCTGTGGGCACAGAAAAGGGGGTGACACCGGGCTGGGGGCCCCGGCGGGAGCGCACACGCTCCGCCACGGCGGGGACGCCACCCCCGGCACCCGCCCTGACCTTCTTGCGCAGGGAGAAGCCGAGCCCCAGCACCGGGAAGACCAAGCCCAGGACGAAGCCCCCAATCCCCATCAATATCTTGATGCGGGCGGCGTCCGGCGGCATCTCTGGGGGATCCGCAGGGCTCAGCAGCCCCAAAACCTCTCACCGACACCCCGAGCCCCTCCCAGCGCCCCCTCCAGGCTCATTCCAGTCCCCCCCAGTCGCATCCAGCATCCTCCAAACCCCCTGCCCTTTGCACCCAGCGCCCACAAACTCCCTCACAGTGCCCACCAGGACCCCCCCAACCCCATCCCACCCTCCCCAGCATCCCCCAAACCCCTGCCTAGCCCTTGCCCAGCCCCCAGCCCCTCTCCCACTTCCAGCCCGGCTCTCTCCAGCTCCCTCCCAATGGCTCTGCCAGCGCCCCCAGGGGCTCCCCCGTACCCCAGTGCCGCCTCAGGGGCTGCTCCAGGCTGACGTGCTCCACCTGGCAGCTGTAGCTGAGCCCGCACCGGGGGGGGGTTTCCAGCAGCACCAGCAGCTGGTAGGTCCAGTCCCCGTTGGGGACCACGTCGGTGGCCACCACGTGCTCCGAGAGCTCCTGCTGGCCCTGGAACCACGTCACCTGGATGGCAGCAGGGTAGAAATCCATCACGGAGCAGAGCAGGCGGCCGGGGCCGGACTGGGAGCTCGAGGGGGGCACCAGCGAGATGGACACGCTGGGGGTCACTGGGAGAGACAGAGAAAGAGAGAGCGGGGAGACACTGGGATCAGCTGGGGGGCACTGGGAAAGAGAAGGGAGGGCTGGGGTGGGCTGGAGAGGGACTGGGAATGGACTGAAATGGACACGGAATGACAGGGAATGGATTGGGGAATGTGGTGGGAGGGATTGGGGATGGGCTCGGATGGATTGGGAATGTGCTCGGAGGGAGTGGGAGAGACTGGGAGGGAGTTGGGTGACACAAAGAGATGGGAAGGAATGGGGGAACTGATAGAGAGGGTGGAGGTCTAGGAGTGAACTGTGAATGAACTGGGAAGAGACTGGGAATGGACTTGGAGAGACTGGGGAGGAACTGGGCATGGTCTTGGAGGGACTGGGATGGCACTGGGAGGGATCTTGGTGGCACTGGGAGGAATTGGGAATGAAGAGCGCGGCGCTGGCAGGCCGACTCCGCCGCGAGGCACTCCGTGCTGCGGGTCTGCCTGGCAACAGATGAGTCATGAACACGATGCGATCTCATTAATTGCCAAGCGTCAACTTTCCGGGTCGCTGAAATGGAAGCGCGGGGGGGCACCGGGAGGGACTGGGAGGATCTGGAAACCCCGGGGGTCGGCACAAGGAGGGCTGAGGGCTCTGGGCCGATGCCCAGGCAGATTTTGAGGGGCTCCAGGGTTACTGGCAGGGCAGGCCCCGAGGGGACACGCTCTCCCTCGTGCTCACGTCGGCGCTCCGTGATGAACGGGGTAAAATTCTTGTACCAGCATCGGCAGAACCAGTCCACCGCAGTCCGTCTGTCCTCCATGAATACCGCGTTGCTGTTCCAGCGCTTGGTCAACTTCTCCCCATATCGGGTGAACCCCACAAAGTGCCCCGCCTCGCTGTCGAACATTATGAACTGATCCCGATTGTAGACGAATCCCTGGACGTACCTCACCTTCTCCGTGCCGTTAATGAAGTAACACTCGGACTTTGTCATCCTCTGGAACACCCCTGAGTGTGCAGGACACAGGTCAGGGAGTGCCAACCCACCACCCTCTCCCAGCATCCCCAGAGCTCCGGGGGCCACCCCGGATCCCCACTCCGCACCCCCTGTGCCCCACGGCCGGCATGGGACCCTCCTGCCCGCGCTGCCGCTTCCCCTTTGCCACCCTTCCCCCATTTCCTCTTTCACATCCGCTCCCCTCCCACCTCCGGCCGCTCCCCAAATCAATTTTGGGGTCCCATTTCCCCATTTTCCCACAAATTCCCCAGTCCCCAGCCCCCTCCCGCTCAGATATGGTGTCCCACCTCCGCTTTTGCCCCTTCCCCACCCTCTCCCAGCGCTCCCTCTCCTCCCCCCACCCCTCAGCCCCTTCCCGCTCTCCTTTGGGGGGTCCCCTCCTCCTCCCCCTCCATTCCGGGCTCCCCCCTTCGCCCCCTTTTCCCCCTTCTCCCCCCCTGTCCCAGCGCCTCCCGCCCCCCGCTCACCCGAGAGCTCCGCGCCCGCAGCCGGGGGGGCTCCCAGCACCACCAGTGCCACCAGCAGGGCCCCAGCTGCCGCCCCTCGCCCCATGGCCGGGGCCGGGCAGGGAGCAGCAGCCCCAAAGCAGCCGCGCTGCGCTGGGAGCGCCAGTCCGGAGCAGGGCGGGCTCGGCAGCGCCGCGCGCTCTCATTGGCTGCCGCCGCTTCTGGGCAGCGACCGGCCACGGGCTCTGCCCGGCAACCGATGAGGCAAACCAACGTTCAGAGCTCTCATTGGCTAAGCAGCCTCCTGCCTGCGCTGCCATTGGCTGAGGCCTTTCCGGGACGCTGCAGCCCCGGGCTGGGGGCGATTTTTGGGCAGGGGGAACCTTGGGGCGCTGGGCAGGTGGGAGCTCAGGTGAGCCCAGCAATGCGTGCCCAGGTGCGCGGCATCTCAGGGCTGCCCGTGGCGAGCGGTGACGCGGGCCTGATGCCAGGCACCCCCAGAGCCGCTCTGTCCCTGGCCCCGCAGCCGCACAGGGACAGAAAATGGAACCGAGGGTTCCTGCGTGGGGACAAGGACCGGGAGAGATCCCGCAGCAAATCCAGCACGGACACAACGAACCCGGCCTGTGAACACGGAGGGAATTTATTACCAATCAAATCACAGCAGCACAAGGAGAAGGGAAAGAAATCTCCCCAACACTTTGCCCACAACCAACACGGATCAGCCAGAACAGGGGTCACCAGGGCTCTGCCCAACGGGGGTCACTGGGGATCATCCAGCGTGGATCCTCCCAAGGGGGATGGAGCTGGAGCAGCGCACGAAGCTCTTCCCACACTCAGGACACTCGCAGGGCCTCTCCCTGGTGTGGAAGTGCTGGTGAGTGACAATCTCTCAATCCCACCTGAAGCTCTTCTGACATTCCAAGCACTCCTAGGGCACTTTCCCAGTGTGGATCTTGTGGCGCTGGCTGAGGTCGGAGGTCCCACTGAAGCTCTTCCCACATTCCCCACACTCCCAGGGCCTCTCCCCAGTGTGGATGTTCTTTAGCCCATTGTTAGTTGGAATAGCTTCAAACCCAATTTCTGCTTAGTGCAGCTGGATGTGCAGCTGAGGATAAATAAGGTGATAACTGAGATAGAACTTCCCATCCCTCACGCTGCCGTCTGTCCTCAGGGCACAAAAGCAGCACCAGCACCTCCTGGGGCTCCCTCTGCTTCCAAAGAGGAAGCCAAAGAGGAGGAAGACAGCAGTGAGCTTCCCACTGCTCTGGGGGCCGATGGTGAACTTCCCTCAGTGCCGGGAGATGACAGTGAACTTCCCGCTGCTCTGGGAGACGAGAGCGAACATCCCGCGGTGTGGGAATGCAACGGCGAGGCTCCCGCGGGGTGGGACAAGGACAGGGGACATCTCCCGGCATGGGACAAGGACGGTGGATGTGCCCTGGTGTGGGACCAGAATGGCCAAGCTCCCATGGAGTGGGATGAGGATGGAGGACATCTCCCAGTGTGGGATGAGGATGGAGGACATCCTGTGTCTTGGGAAGAGGACAGTGAACATCTCACAGGATGGGAAGTGGACAGCGAACATCCCCTGCCTTGGAAAGATGATGGAGAAGCTGCAGCATTTTGGGAAGAGGGTGGAGAACCTCCCTCTGCTTGGGAAGAGGACAATGAAGCTCCCTCCGCTGTGGGATCCTGGGCTGAACATTGTGACAGCAGCACAGCCCTGCAGCCAGAGGGGAGAGGGGAGTGGTGCCTGATGCAGCTGAGTACGTCTGCTCTGTCCCTGGGTGCCCGAGCAGGAGCTGTGTGTGTGTCTGGGCATCGGCTGCACCCAGGGTTGCTCTGCAGCTGAATGTCACCGAGCCATTCATTGTCCTTCCCCAGCTGACACCAAGGGGCTCACGGCCCCAGGGAGCGGGGCTGGTTCTGGCTCTGCTGCAAGGTGGTCTCTCACTCTGGGAGGGAGCGTCTTCCACGTTTTTTCTTTCAGGGAACACCGTGAGCGAGGCAGAGCCTGCCCAGAAATACCTGGAAGTGGAGCAGATTGGCCAAGGGTAAGTGCACGGCAGCTGCTTCTGCACAAGCAGGGCTGGGGGTTGTGCTGGTGCAGGATCAAGTGAGGGGTCAGGAGAGCCCAAAGCACCTTCAGGCACTGGGCTACCATCCTGCTGTCTCTCAGTCCTGATCAGAATTGATAACTGTGGTCAGAAGGCACCGTCAAAGGCCCCTGAGGCTGGCAGTGTCCTGCCTGCAGCAAGGAGCAGGACCTGGAAGATTTTCTGTCCCTGGAACTGGATTGCCTAAAAGAGCAACTCACCATCTGGTGACTGTCAGAAAACAGTTCTCAAGAAGATTTCTTTCAAATATTTTCCTTCAAAAAATATCCACTGGTCAGGATTACCAACCTAATGGTTTAGAAACAGAAACCACAGATGAACTAATAAGTGCTCTACTCTAGCACAGGTAGCAGACCCCATACATTCAGTAACAGACACAGAGTTGATACACTCTGGGGGAAAATGCATCACCTGCCTGATGGCAGGGCCCTTGTGGATCCTGCAGGTCTTAGGCAGGAAATGGAAAAGGATGAAATGCATTCTTTTCCAGTTCTTTAGACACCCATTTCTCACCTCAGGTTTTGAACTAAAGTAATTCAGTGTGGACATTTGGGTTTTGCTCCAGCCCAATTCCTTCCTGTTGGGTCTCAGTTTTCTCTTGCACACCTTGCATGGCAGAGGGCTGGTGGCTGCTGTGCTGGTGTTGGAAGAGTCGATGCACCCAGGTGTTTGTGAACGCTGCAGGCAGCAGAGATCTCCTGTCTGGGCTGGCTTTCACTGCCAGGGCCTAAGCGCTGCTTCTTCTCTGCTCTTTTGTCTCCAGGGCTTTTGGAGCCGTTTCTAAAGGACTCGACAGGGCCCCTGGAGGAGAGGTCAGTGCCAACACGCCCAGCACGGCCGGCAGCTCTGCAGGGCTTTCCCCTCTGCTGGGAGCTGTGGCTGCAGCTCTGGGGGCCTGCAGAGCTTTCCTGCCCAGGCTGCTCCTCTGAAGGCAGAGCAGTGTCAGCCTGCAGAGCACAGCTGGGACAGACTTGGTCCTTCTCAAGTGCCCAAGGAATGCAAGGAGGGCAGCGGTGTCTGTCAGAGCAGGACACCCTGGCTTGGTCTTCATATCTAAAAGTGTGAATGCATCAGCTGCTGGAGACTGAGGTCCAGTTTATCTTCATGCCAGCCTCAGACAGGAACATTATTTAGCAGTTTTTCCATCCTGCCTTTCATCTTCAGAGGGAACCTCAAGCCCTAATTAGGGAGAGATCCTGCTTGGGCTCAGTTTGGGGTATGAGTCCTACTTCAGCTGTTCACAGAGGGAGACGGAGAGAAATGAGAGGATGGATGTCCAGAGCAAAGCTCTCTCCTAAATCCTGCAGTTGTGTTTGGGTCTGGTGTCAGTGACAGCCTGTGACAGGGATCACCTGAGCAATGGATGTGCATGTTTGCTTTGTTGTGCAATCCCAAACAGAGCAGTTGGATCTGAAATCATGACCAAATCCCATAGAATTGCTAAAGGATTCCTGGCTGTTTTACTCTGTTTTCACAGAACCAGAATTACCTCCTGCTGGCAAAATGTGTTACAGTAATAGTAATAGTAATAGTAATAGTAATAGTAATAGTAATAATAATAATAATAATAATAATAATAGTGTTGAGGCCATTAGAGAAGACTGTAGGTGCAGAGAATGTTGTTAGAGCTTTGAGGCTGACGGCTGAGGGACCATTTCTGCAGAGCTTGCAAGGCCCAATGTCTCTGGCCATGTGTCCTGTAAGCAGCCCCCAGCTGGCAGAGCAAGGGCTGTGGCAATGGCCCTTGCTGAGCTCTGGTGTCCCATCCCAAGGCAGCTGGGCACAGCCCGGCTCCGTCGCTCCACAAAGACTCGCTCCGTGTGTGCTGTGGCCTCCTGGCACAGACTCCTGCAATTAAAGGCTGCAATGTCCCTTCAGGTGGCCATAAAGAAAATGAGTCTCAGAGGGCAGAACAGGGAACGAGCTGTGAATGAGATCCTGCTCCTGAAGGACAAGAAGAACCCCAACATTGTCAACTCTTTGGACAGGTGAGTGCTTCAGCTCTCACCCTGTGCCTGGGCCCTGCGTTAACATTTCCTGGCATCCGGAGTCTGTAGCCTGTTTGGAAAATGCCTGACCCAGCCACATCTTCCCAAAATAACAGCCTGGCAGTTCACTCCCTCCATGTGCTTTTGTTGCTTTGCTTTGATTTTTCCTTCAAGCTGATCCTGTTTGCTGTGTCTCCCAAGAAGTGCTGATGAACCACAGCAGAAATTATTTCCCTTGGCTTCTTCTTCCCAGCCCTTTTCCATTGCTACAGATGCCAGGAAGATCAGGTTCTTGTGTCCAGAAATGCCTCATTTGCCCATTTTTCACTGGCCTTGCCTGTTTCTGAAGGGACTTTCTGAAAGGTTTTCTGACTGCTTTTGTCCCAAGTGCTGCACAGCCTCCTCCCCTGGATAACCCTGGCAGTTGTGTTGCCTTGTTCTGCAGGGAATGGTGGAACTGATGAGTTCAGAAGCTGAACCAGCTGGGGCCAAGGGTTGTGGTTCCACATTGATCTGGGCTGTTGCTAAACTGCATTTTTCACCTGCTTGCCATCTAAGACCTCTCCTTTCTCATGGGTGTCTCCTTCTCCTTTAGACTGTGCAGATTCCAAGGGCTGTGCAGCCTGGCAGGAATGTCTCTCCATCTGATTCTGTCCTCACTGACAAGTGACCTGGAAACAAAACTCCACTCCAGGCTTTTCCATGGGGCAATTGAGCTCTGCACATTCATCTCCATGCCATTGCTTTCCTCTTCCAGCTTCCTTGTTGATGGAGATCTCTGGCTGGTGATGGAATACATGGATGGAGGAACTTTGCAGGACGTTGTCAGACAGACACGCATGGCTGAAGGAGAGATGGCAGCTGTCAGTCGGGAGGTGAGGGATCCTGCTTGTCACTCCATGGCTGGGACACGATGGTCCTTCCAAACAGGGCGTGAGAACAGGAGTGGCTCCATGCTCAGGGCTTTGTTTCTGTGTTGGTTTTATGAGCTGGGGAAGAAAGAGCCTCTGCAGTGAACGGCCTGCCAGCATCACTGCACTTCTGCTCTGTTCTTGTTCTCTCTCCTGCTGTTGTGGTACTCTCTGTCTGGTTTGGATTTGATTTGCTGTTCTCAGCTTTGCCTTGAACCGTTTGCCTGGAGCTTGTGTGCACTGCACTCCTGGCCTGTCACAGCAAAGCTGCTGCGGGCACAATTCTGAACTGTCCTTTCTTGTGTGATGTATTCTGGCCATTGGTTTTTGCCCTCATGTTTCTTGTTCTCTCTCAGTGTCTGCAGGGCCTGGATTTCCTCCATTCCAAGCGGGTGATCCACAGGGATCTGAAGAGCTCCAACATCCTCCTGGGCATGGATGGCTCTCTCAGGGAATCAGTAAAAGACACTGCATGAAAGCTGAGAGTTTCTTGAAGGGTCCAGTTCCATCTTTCCTTGGGTACAGCCCTGAGTACTTTTCCAGCTGACTTCACTGCTGCACTCTCAGACTGAGAGTGGGGAATCTTGGTGCTTGGTTTCCTCATTGCAGCTGCCTTTGACAGGGTTTGTTTCTGTCCTCAGCTGATTTTGGCCTCTGCGCTCAGCTCAGCCCTGAGCAGGACCAGCGCAGCTCCATGGTGGGCACTGCTCACTGGATGGCCCCAGAAGTTGTGATCAGATCTCCTTATGGCCCCAAGGTGGACATCTGAGCCTTTGGCACTGTGACCATTGGGATGGTGGAAGGAGAACCTCCTTACTTCAGGGAAACGGCGGCCATGGGAAGAGGCAAATTCTGCAGTGGCTGCAGAGGCCTGTGAGCACTGGGGGACCCTGCACTGGGAGCAGCAGCTGGAGGTTTCTGCACATGGGAAGGGAATGCCCAGAGGACTCCAGCCCCAACACAGACGAATATTCTTCAGTCTCCAGCAACAATTTTCTTTGGGATTTATGTTGTTGCAGCTCATCTGGCTGTGAGGATGACCTGAAAATGTGAAGCAAGCGCATCAGGTCTAATGTTGCCTTGCAAGAAAACCCCAAACCAACCCCAAATCCCAGCCCCAAGCACAACAAGATTTCTGCAGGAGCTTCTAAAAGACATTTTGCAAGTTGATCTTCCCCCTGATTCTTCTCACTGGGAAACTTGTCTAAAACCTGAAGATGATTGTTTAACATTCTCATAGTCGAACGTATTTCTTTCCTAGTCCAAGCTACTTTCTCTGTGTCACCAAGCCTGAGCTTTCAGCATCACAAACCTCCTGTGTCTTGCCTGACAGTGTCTGGGATGGGGCATCAGGAATGCATTTACTTGAGTGTCAGTGGCACTGCAGAGATGCACTTGATGTAAGAATCCTCTGAAATAACACAGGCAGACCACACTGACTCTGGAAAATGGCCTGTAAAGCTGGTGTCCACATTTGAAGAAGCAAAATGTGTTATTTCTGATGGAGGTTCCTACTAACAGAGTCAGCCAATGGAACTGGCTCTCAAGGCGAGATCATTTGGATGTTGCAGTGGCTGTGGCAGCCCCAGGGTTTGGGTTTTTTGGCTGGCATAGCAAAATGAGCTGTGAGCAGCATCTGTGGCAGGGAGGAAAGTGCCCCTGGAGCTGGGGCTGAGGCCCCGGGGTGGATGTGAGCCCGTGTGGGTGTGAAGGGAGCTGGCAGAGCGCTGAGTTTGCTTTCCCTGCAGGCTCGTGCTCTGATCCGGCAGAACGGGACCCCGCAGCTGCAGCAGCCCCGGCGCCTGTCGGCTCTGCTGCGGGACTGCCTCGAGTGCAGCCTGGAGCCGGACGAGGAGCGGCGCTGGGCTGCCCAGGAGCTGCTGCAGGTGAGGGCCAGGGGCTGCAGGGGAAGCAGCAGCGCCAGGGAGGGCTTTTCTTGTGGGGCCCCCTGCGACAGTCTCCAGTCTGGCTGCGTTCCACACGCAGAGCAAGCAGAATCCTCGCCTGCTGTGGCTTGGCAGGCTCCTTTGGAGCTCATCTGGGCCTGGTGCCCCACAGCGAGCAGGGACATCTTCAAGCAGCTCAGGGGGCCCAGAGCCCTGCCTGACCTGAGCTTGGATGTTTCCAGGGAGGAGGCACCTCCCACATCTCTGGGCACCTTCTGTCAGTGTTTCCCCACTCTGCTGGTTAAAAAGTTCTTCCTTAGATCTAATCTGAGCCTGCTTCCCTCTCCTGAGTTTCAAAGCATTTCCCTTTGTCCTTTTGCAATAGAGCCTGTGAGGAACTTGACTCAGGAAAGTAACAGTTCATTTCTTTCCTTTTTATCCGTTGGACAGCCCCCATTTTTATCATCAGCCAAGCCTCTCTCCAGCCTGACCCCTCTGATCACTGCAGCGAAGCAACTGAGGGAGCAGCGGAGGAGATGAAGCCCTTGAGGACAGCTTTCAGTTATAGTAGACAGGACAAGTAGTTAGTTATGGTAGTTAGTACTGGTAGTCAGTTTATGGTAGTTAGGACAGCCTGTTTGTTATGGCAGTTGTTTGAATAAAACTCTCTTAACCCTCAACTGCCTTGCCGTGTCCCTTCCTCCTCCCGCTGTGCCTCAGCTGCCCGGAGCAATGTGAGGGGAGAGCGGGCCCAGCCTGGCCCAGAGCTGAGCCCCAGCAGAGCCCTGGCAGAGCCCAGAGCAGCCTCGGCACCTGCAGAGTCAGCCTGGAAGGAGGCGCTTGGAGCCTTCTCGGCTGCACCCGGCTCTTGGTTACAAACTGGGTGTGCTGGAAAATGCCACCGGCTCTGCACGAGGGCAGAAGGGGCCCGGGGAAGGCCCAAGTGCTCCATGCAAGGGAAAAACCTGCCCTGGGTTTGTTATAAATAACTGGGTAGTGTTGGTTTTTGATATTATGTATTGACTTCTGCAAAATATTCTTAATCACACCGATTTTGAGAGAGTACAGTTTGTAATCACTTTTAACTGCTTTTGCTATAGTATAATTTGTCAGCTTTTTGTGGCCAATGCCCTGGCCCCTGTGTAGCTCATATCCTCAGAACATCATTTATGGATAATATTTTAGTTTGTCGAGAGTGTGAAAAACATACATTATAGTTTTGGCTTTTGCAAAATATTAAAGTGGATGCCATGTGTTTTGCATTATAATGTTAACTTTTGCAGAAGTAGCTGTAGTTGTGAAATAATAACTAATGCTTTTGTTTTTGTAAATAACTGACAATAATAACTTAGATATGGTTGTGAAATAGCTGATGTTCATTTCAAGTACTTGTGGAAATAGCTAAAACCGTCTGCAGGGTCAGAAAACATTTAAGGAAGGGATGTGATGAGGACCCCTGCCCCTGCCCCTTCCACTGTCAATAACTGTCACCTGCTGAAATCACAGAACAGGGGCCCTTGTGAGGGAGTGACACACAACCCTCAAAACAGCAATCCATGATTCCTGCACGTGCTCTAAAAAGGCGAGTTGGGGGTCAAACCAACCTAAAGAATTCCTGGAACATGTAAACGAGTTCAGAGAAATGTTTGAATACGGGTAATCATTATGAAGATGTATTTGAACAATACATTGGAAAAACTGGACAAGAAGAGTTGCTGTGGTTAACCGGTGTGCCTCTGGCCATCGCCAAGCACCCAGCGCTGTTACTGGTCTGTCCCTTATTATTCCTTATTAAACTTTCAAAAATTCTAAAGAGTGAGGCTCCTTTCTCACAAAACCCAAGGTGCTCACCCCTTGTTCTTCCCCCAAAGCCAGTATTTGTCAATCCTAAACTTTGTCTGGATGGAGGAGAAGGAGGCTGTGAGGAAAAGGAAGATGCATTGGTGTGGAGGCCCATGGCAGTCTCAATCTCCCACCCGTGGAGGACTGGTCCCCAAGAAGAAGAATAGATTTCAAGGTTATGGTGAGAAGCTTGCTTCTCCCACAGCTCTTTGCAGGCACATGCTGATTTATGGAAAGTTATGTTACCCCAATTGCCCTTTGGCCTAATTACCCAAGTTCACCCCCTATTAGCCATCTCTGGTTAGTCCCTAGACTGTTCTCCCTCTCTGTCCCTCCATTGGCCCTAATTTACTGCATTCCTCTGCCCCTGTTTCCCTATTAGCTGACCCGACCCTTAACCCCTCCTTTGCACCATTTTCCCCCATATCCATTGGACCCTGACCCTCAGCTCCACCCTCACTACCCCATATAAAAACCCCCTGTGCCCTCAGCTTGCACCCTGTCTTTGTCCCTGGGCCCTGCTCAGCTGTGTCCCCTGTTCCTGTACCAATAAACCCAGTTTGCTGCAGATCATACCCAGACCCATCCTGCCGACTTTGTCAACTTTATAAAGCAGCCGTGAGCTTCGGGCTCCGGAGTGCCGGACGCTCCAAGGGCCTCGGCAGCGCCAGGACGCTCCAGGCTGGGACAGCCAGGCAGGGCAGGAGGAATCACTGCCCCTTTCCCCTCTCTGCTGCTCCATCTCCCAGCCCAGCATCGCTGCAGGACAGCCTCACTGCCAACGCCATCCTGCCAGGGATGGACTGGGGGGATCTCCTTCCCCTTCCCTCTGCCATGGAGGCAAATCCCATCTGCTCCTTGTCCGCCCTCCTTCCTCTCCTCATTCTGTCACACATCCATCCATGTTCCTTTCCCATCTCCTTCCTCCCTTGTTCCTTCTTGTTCCTTCCTCTCCTCCTGCCTTTTCCGTTCTTCCTGTCTCTTCCTCTCCTTGTCCTTCCTCCCCCAGGCACTGAGCTGCGGACAGAGACCAGGGAGAACAAATCCCTGTGACAGAACTTCGTGGAAGAGGCCATTTGGAACGGCTCCATGGCTCAGGAATCCAATGGGGAGCAGAAGCCCGAGAGATCCCACACAAGGAGGGGCTGCAAACCCAGCCCGGGGAGCTGTGAGGAGGTAAAACCCTCCCTGTGCTGGGAAGGGTGTGGGGAATGTGAGAAGAACATCAGGCAGAGCTCAGCCTGTTCCTCGTGCCTGCAAAAACGGCCGTGCCGGATGCAGAGATCCATGGGGATGCAGAGATCCCCCGACAGCCCCCGGAGCAGCCACGCTGAGCACGGCGATGCCTGAGAGGAGGCTGTGACCCCGTGGCCAGAGGGCCCCGCTGGAGCAGCCTGTCCTGGCAGGACTGAGCCCGGGGGAGATCCCACGCTGCAGCACTTGGAGGGGGCTGTGCCCCGTGGGATGGACTCAGCTTGGAGAAGTCTCCGGTGGGAGAGAGCCCAGGGTGCAGCAGGGGAACGACTCCTGTCCCTGAGCAGAGGGAGAAGCCCCGGGGCATGAACTGAGCCCGGCCCCATTCCCTGTCTGCGGCACTGCCGGGGTAGGAGGTGCAGCTGGGAGGAGGGAGGCGTGGGGGAAAGCTGCATTTAAGGGTCTTCAATTACTTCTCATTATCCTGCTCTGAGTTTTTGGGGTTTTCTGTCATAAAACTCTCCCATCCCCCACTCATTCACAGGGGTTTGGTGCGGTTTTCCCTTTTTGGGGGCAATCAAAGCGATGTTGCGGAGAAGTTTGCGTTTTCAGCTCAATCCCCCTCGGGCCCGGGCCCGTTCCAGGGCTGTTCCTCAGCTCCGGCTCTGCCCTCACGCAGCCCAGGGGGCCCTGAGAGCGAGGGGCGGGGCTGTGCCGTGTGCAGAGCACGCCCCTGGCTGGGATTGGGCGTCAGTCGTGGTTGTGGCGCGCTGATTTGTGGGAGCGGGGCGGAGCAGGGCCCCGGGGGCGGGCTGAGGGCGGCCGTGCTGGGCAGCGGCGCCATTGTCGTGTTTGGGGTCCCGGGAGTGGTGGCGGCGGCCGGAGCGCGGTGAGGCAGCGGCGGAGCTCGGAGGCGGCCGCAGCGCAGGTGGGAGCCGCGCTGGGTTGTGCGGGGGCTCGGGGCTGGCTGCGGGCCTCGGGGGCGGCAGGGGGCTCGGGGGGGTTGGTTGTGCCGTGTCCGGCCCGTGTTGCCGCTGGCGTGAGGGCGCTGCGGGAGCGGCTGCCCGCGGTCTCCTTGCGGCCGCTGCCTCGGCAGGAGCCGCTGCCGGAGCAGCGCTGGCTTGGCCCGGTTGCTGTGGCTGGGACAGAGGGGGCTGCCCCGTGCCCGGGGCTGTGCGGGGAAATTCCCGTGGCCGGAGGTTTCTGTGCCCAGAGGAGACAGAGGAGTCCTGTAAAAGTGACTTTATTGCTGGGCAGAGGGAGAGGCCGTGGGGCATTTGCCGTGCGCTCTCTGCCATTGTTGTAGTTCGCAGCCTCCTTTTTATCCTCATTTTCCCGGCCTCATCTCCCTCTCCCTTTGCCCACTGGCTGAGGTGCTTGGAAGGTTCAGACTTCCCGATCCGCCAACTGCATGTCCTCGTTAATGTGCGTCCCCACTTTTGTATAACAGCCGATATTCATGGCTCTGTTAAATCCTTATTCTTCTGAAAGTTCAGGAATTTAGCGGGACTTTCTGTGAGCAGCAGTCCATGTTAATTAGGAACATTTATTGAAGCTGGTGGTTTCACCCGTTATTTCCTCATCTACGAGTCCCTGGCCCCTCGCTCAGCTGCTGAATGAGCTGCACTCTCAAGGTGTGGAGCATGGTAAAAAGCTGAGAGTTGCTGTAGCACATCAGAGGAGAAAGAGCATTCATTTAACCCATGGTCTGCCAGGGAGCCACAAAACTGTGTCCCATTCCCATTCTTTCCACGTTTGGACCAATACATGAGCTGCTTTTTTGTTTCCCGTGTTCATTTTTTTTCACCACTTTTCCTTTGTCATCTATTTGCCAACAGCAGTTTGAGTAATTTAATTTTCCACAAACTCCTCTTTTTTCTGCTAACAGATGATCTGATCCCATCCCATGGTTAAGTGTTGGGTTTCTCATTTCAGTGGGTTGGTCAGCAGGAAGGTCAGGAGCTGGAGCTGTCTGGTTGGTTATTATTGCAAGGGCAGCTTGTAATCTAATGATGCCATTGAAATGAGAAATGGGTTCTGTGGCTCCTGGTATGAATTGGTTCGGGTTCCCAGGGGCTGGTCCATGGTGTTGTAGGATTGGTTCTGGTGGCCGTTCATCTTTTCCCCAATTTGGCCGCTCTCTCCAGCCAGGGCTGCATCAATTGACTGCTTTTGTCTAATTAAATCATTAAATCCTTGGATTCCGAGCTGATTTCCCTGAATTTTTGGTAGCAAAAACCCCCAGGGCTCTAATATACCCTATATAACACAAGCAGTGCCAGCACATGTTGGAGTGGGCAGAGGATGATTCCCCCCAATGTATTTATAGTGAAGTTTTCCCAACATTGTCCATGTGCTGTTTCCCTTTGCAGCTTCACCCGTTTGTGTTGCAGGGTCAGATATCCTCCCCCTGGGCTCTGCCTTGAGCTGTGCAAATTCCATCAGTGCCAGCAGGCAGAGCTTGGGGTGAGGGGCAGAGGGAATCAGCCCAATTCCTTACCCAGGCAAGAGACCCAGGTGCATTGTCCACAGTTTGCCCTGCAGTGTTCATTTGCATTTCTAAAGCTCCTGTGGAGGCTGCCTGGAATGGAGCTTCTCTTCCTGCTGCTGGGCAATGTTGATGTTTTGTTGCTGGTCGTTTTCTCTGTGGGTGTCTTTTGTGCTGTTCCCAGTCTGTTCAGGTGTTAAACTCATCTCCATTGAGCAGTGTAACACCCCTTAAGAAAAACCTTTAAAATTCATTTCCCCAAGGCAAAGACAAACCAAGCCTGAGCAGAGAAATAAGGTTTAAAAGAACCAAAATCGGTACATTTTGCAGCAGTGCAATGGCAGGCAGGCCAGAGTGTGGGTGTGAGTGAGCCCCAGAGTGGAATTGTGCCCTGGTGTTCCCCAGCAGCTGTGGCAGTGCAGGCCCAGGCAGCGCTGAAGCTGCAGCAGTGGCAGCAAGGCTTGGCCCCAGTGGCTGGAGATGGCAGAGGAGGGTGGCCAGGATTGCAGAGGATTCCAGCCGAGGATCTGTGGGCAGGTGCAGGGGCTTGGCCCGCTGTGGAGCCCTGGCTGCTGCTGCGTTGTCTTCAGGGCAGGCTCAGGGGCGGCCTCCCATCCTCCTGCTGCAGGCGGGAAGTGCAAATCTCCGGGGCTTCAGAGCCCTTGAGGCCAGGCTGAGGGGTCCCCCCGTGTTGAGCTGTGCTGGCGGCTGTTTCTGGCCTCAGGGACACTTGGCATGGGCCCCTTGGCCACCAGTGGTGCTGCTTTGCACTCCTTGGGCAGGAGCCGATGTCCTGGCTGGGTGTTGGCAGCAGCAAAGTGCCAGGGCAGGCTCCGTGCCAGCCCAGCTTGCTGTGGGAGAATGTGCCTTGATATCTGCTCCAGTGGTTGCTGAAGCAGTGAGAATTGCTTTTGCCCCCCTGTTAGGTGCCATGGTGTCAGTAGAAGATATTGAAGCCTTCCTGCTCAGGGCATTTCAGTGCCAGGCTCTCACAAGCACCCACAGCTGCGCGGGTTGAGCTGAGCATGGGGCGGTGACCTGCACTGTGTCTGATTGCCCTTCCTTCCCTCCCCTGGAACAGGGTGTTGGTTTTAGACACCACTTGTCCTGGTTGCATCAGAGAAACTCCATATCTAAATTTCCCTCTTTCCCTGGGGCTGCCCACACTTCAGGGTTCACTTGAGCATAGGCCTCGCCAGACATTTGACTCAGAGGTACAATAGAACTGGCCCCTCTATCACCTTTTATAATATTAATTTGCAATTCCAAGTTTAGTGATCAAATACCTTCCCAGTGAATCATGATAACAATTAGGACCAAGTAAAACTTCATGCATTTCAAATCCTTCTCCCACATGTACCAATAGTGGTTGAACAAAAACAGGCATCTTTCCCACTTATCTCCTCACTAATCAAACATATTTTTAGCATTTCCCCCCCCCCATATGTCAAAGATTCAGCGTGGATTGAGAGGCCCCTGTGTCCATCAGGAAATTCCTCCTCTCAATGCAGACCCACCCTGAATGTTCTCAAGGGCTGCAGTGTGGAGGGTCCCTGGCGTGATGGGAGCTGTGACAGCCCTGGCAATCCATGTCCATCAAGGGGTGGACTTGCTGGTGCTGAGGGTGCTGCTGTCTGTGCTTGCAGTGTCCTTGTGCCCTGCAGCTGGAGCCCTGGTTCCTTGCCAGGGGCTGTTTGGGTGGGCTCTCCCCTGCCGAGGAGGGCAATGCCTGTGCCAGGTGCTTGTGGCCAAGCCCGTGCCCTGGGTGCTGGGGACCCCTTGGGCCCTGGGGTTGATCCCTCAGGGGCTGTAGGAACTGTGCCCTGGCCTTTGCCTTCAGCTTGGCCTTGTGCTGCTCCCTTCTTGCACTCACCTGCTGTGCCTTTGTGCCCAAGTGCTGCAGGGCCTTCTTGTGCCCCTCCTGCAGCCCCCTCAGTGCCTGTGGGTGCTTGTCTTGCTTTACAAGAGAGGTGTCTGCTCGGGAAGGCAGAAAAAGCCTCTCTTGGAATGGAGAATGCAAACCCCCTCCTTCTTAGATTTTAGAATAGTGAAATGAAGGGGCTCTCAGGCAAAGATATGGGAATTGGAATAAGAGTTCTTTACTAGTGTGTATAATAAAGCAAAGAAACAGCAACAGCTGCGGCACTGACAGCAAACAGAGCCCGGAGCCAGTCCCGGCCTTTGGGCTGCGGCGCTTTCCCCTTGGGTGCAGTTCCGGGCACGGCCGGCAGGGGCGCTGGTGGCTCCCGCAGGGCGGGGCAGCGCATCCCTCCCATGAGAACCTCTCTGAACGGAAATAGAGCAATCCCTTCATCTAACTCTTTCACTTTTTTCCTTTCTATAGCCTTTTTCCCGTGTTTCGGGAAAGAATTTGAAGAGGGCTGCCTTTCAACTGAGCTCCTAGTGTTTCTGTAAGGTGCTTCCTGTAGAGAGAGAGAGTTTCCCTGAACAGCCGGAGCTGTGCTTACGAAGGGGATGTAACTCAGAGCAGGACGGGGTCAGGGGAGGATATCCCGCCGAGGCTCGGTGGGAGTGTGGGCAGGGTCTGCTGCTGCCGGAATCGGCAGAGGGGGATGTTCCCGTGGAGCCCGAGGCGGAGCGTGGGCACCCCCCACATTGCTGATGGCGGCTGCTCCGGCAGCTGCCGGCAGAGCAAAGGCAGGTGGGAGAGCCCGGCAGCAGCGGCGGTGCCCAGCGCAGGTGGCACGGGCAGGGCAGGCGGGGATGGGATGGCTGGGACCCCCCCTGGGTGCGGTGGGCGCGGTGAGCTTGGAGCAGGCGGCAGGACAGAGCAACCCCCATCTTGCCCAGCATGGGCGGCAGAGCGGCCGCGGGCCAGGCAGTGGGAGCAGGGCACACAAATTGAGCGACAGCGCCGGGGCAGGTGGAGCTGCCCTGGGCAGTGAGGCCGCACCTGGGATGGAAAGCGGGGCAGGAGGAGCTGAGGCGGGCAGCGAGCCGGGACCCGGGACAGGCGCCTGGGCCGCGAACGGAGGGGGCAAGACCTGCAGAGGATCCCACTCTCTTTCTGAGTTTTCCTCTTGTTCCCTTCCCTTTCATTTCCCTTTTTATTTTCTTGTTTTTTCTCGGGTCTTTGTGATACTTTAAAGATTTTTATTCTTCTAAAATCCTCTGTCTAACATATGGCATATTCTCTTCTAGATTAAATGGAGTATTTTACAAATAAATCCAGAGCCTAACAAATCTAAACTTCTTCTTGGATACTTCGAAATGGTCGGTGAGCTCCCTCATGACTTCAAATATTGTTTTCCTCTTCACCTTTTTCTTTATCATATGGCAAATTAAGCATCTTTCAGTTACTTCCTTTGCAACTCCCAACATCCCAGTGCACCCATAGTTCCTTAAAAAATGATCGCACAAAGTACGAGTACCCCAATGGTTTTTCTGATGCATGTCTTCTAGTATTTTCTTAGAAGCACATTTTATTAAGAAATTGTCTTCTATCAAGAAGTTTCAATTTCCCTGATTTGTATTGTTCCCTTCCTGTCTTGTTTAATTCTTTTTTCTCTGCTTCCGTAAACTTTGGAATATCCATTTTTTCATCGTTTGGAGTTAATGTTAACATAACTCTTTCAGCTCCATTTTCTGCTGCATCCATAACTTTGTGATCTACCCTCAGTTTTCCCAGTTTGCCTCTCCTTTGGCCCGGGCCGGGTTCCCCCCGCCCGCAGCGGCTGGAGCAGCCGAGAGCCCCGCGCTGCCCATCCCGACCTGTCCCGGCTCCATCCCCGCTCCTGCCGCGGCTGCGAGGGCTGCGGGAACGGGGCAGCGAGGGTGTGGCTGCTGCTGGGGGAGGAGGAGGAGGGAGGGAAGGGCAGGGATGGAGGGGGAGGAGGAGGTGGGGTTAGGGAGGAGGAGCAGGGGGAGGGGGAGATGTAAGAGGAGAAGGAGGTGGGGATAAGACAGAGGAAGAGGAGGAGGGGGAACGGAAAAGGAGGAGCGGGAGGAAGAGGAAGAGGAGGGACAAAGGCAGATCGAGGCTGAGCTGAGGGAACCACGCTGTCGATCCCTGCCTGAATTCGCAGCCCCCACCTGTGGGTTCATCGCCCCCCCATCGTGCTGGTGAGCGGGGAGGGGGAGCTCGGCCTGGATATCCTGGGGGGTCCCTGGGTTGGGGTTTTTGGGGATGTTTGCAGAATGAAGCAGTCCAAGGCTGAGCGGAAAAGGCCCCTTGGGGGGACATCGGGGGGTGGCGGTGGCGGCTGCCAGCAGAGGCAGCCTGGAGGAGCAGAGCCCTGTGTCCCACAGGAGCCCAAAGTGGGGAGCCCAGAGAGGGGGGAGCGCCGCCATTGGCGGGAGCCTGAAGAGCCTGGAGAGGGGCAGGGGGGACTCCTTGGAGCCGCTGCAGCCCCGAGCAGAGAATGAGGGGAGAAGGGAGCCCGGGAGCCCAAACAGCCCCGGCATCCCGAAATGGGGAGAGCGAAGCGGGGGGAGCTTTTGGCATTGCTGGGACTGCCAGCAGCCTGGGCAGGGCGGGCACCGAGGAGAAGGGGGACCCCCAATCCAAGCGTGACCCCCAGCAGCTGGGACAGGGGGGAACCTCTGAACACCAGAGGGGAGAGACCAGGGACGGGGAACTCCTGGGAGGCTTTTTCAGGGCTGAATCTTGGTGTTTGGGATGTTTTTGTGGAGCCCAGGTGACCAGTGATTGCAGAGATGGACTTGGGCAGAGGGACCTGCAAACTCAGTGTGTGGTGGGGATGATGAAATAGGAAAGCCTTATAAATATGATTGCCTTGCAAAAGATTTTGAGAATATAGAAAGTATAAGGAAGATTGAAATGAAAGCAAGCTCTGAGATACCTCAGTTAGTGAACAACTGGAAAACAATGGTGTGGCCCAATTGAAGGTAATCCCCTTTTGATGAAACAATTCCCTCAGCTTGCAGACAGATCCAGACCCTACTAGCTCAGCAGAAAGGGTCCAAAGAGGAGTTTTTAGGGTTTAAACTGTAACACAGTGTGGTGATGTAATGATTCTTACAGGCTGTATGTAAATGCTATAGGATTTGTATCTTGTACTAGATTGGTTAGTGAGAAATAGAATATTCAACACAGAAGAAAATTTATTGTATTGTAACGGGACCCTTACTCTCTTACGCTCTTCTCCTCTTACTCTCTCACCCTCTCATCCTCTCTACCCCTCTCTTCTCTCGGGCCTGCTCCGAGCTGTGCCTGGCAGCTCCCAGCAGGGCCCTGCACCCAGGCCCTTTGCAATAAACCGCAAGTTCCACGCCCTGGCTGCAGAGCTCTCTCGTCTCCGTCGGTCCCGACCGTCCTGCCCCCGACACTCCTACAAACGCTCTCATCCCTTGTTTTCCCCAAACCAGGATTGCCCATTGCCAACCCTGGGAGGCTGCGAGGAAGAGGAAGATGCCCTGGGACACTGAGGCAGGTGAGGAGGAAGTCAGTGCCCCTTTCCCCTCTGTGCTGCTCCATCTCCCAGCCCAGCACGGCCCCGGCTGCAGCTCAGCCCTGGGAGGATCTCCTTGCCCTTGCCTGTGGCACGGAGGCAAATCCCATCCTGTCCTTGTTCTTCCTCCCCCAGAGCAGGAGCTGAGCTTGGAGAGCAGGGAGGACAAATGCCCACGGCAGAACCTGGTGGAAGAGGCCGTTTTGAGCGGCTCCACGGCACAGGAAGCCAACGGGGAGGAAAAGCTCCAGAGATGCCGCACGAGGAGGGGCTGCAAACGCAGCCGGCGGGGATCTGAGGGGGAAAGAGCCAGCCTGGGCCGGGAAGGCGGCCGGAGATGGAGCCAGAGCTCGGAGCTGGTGCTCCATGAGCAGCTCCATGATGCGGAGAAGCCCCACACATGCGAGGAGTGTGGGAAGAGCTTCAGGTGGAAGTGCCGCCTGAATGTGCACCAGAGGATCCACACTGGGGAGAAGCCCTACGAGTGTGGGGAGTGTGGGAAGAGCTTCAGCCAGAGCTACATCCTGTACCAGCACCAGAGTATCCACACTGGCGGAAGGCCGCTCAAGTGTTCCGAGTGTGGGATGTGCTTCAGCCAGAGCTCCCACCTGATCAGGCACCAGAGGACCCACACTACGGAGAGGCCCCATGAGTGTTCCAAGTGTGGGAAGGGGTTTAAGACCAGCTCCAATCTCCTCCGGCATTATCAGAGTCACAGAGAGGAGAGGCCCTTCCAATGCCCCGACTGTGGGAAGGGATTCAAGTACAACTCCCACCTCATCACCCACCGGCGCATCCACACTGGGGAGAGGCCCTACGAGTGTGATAAATGCAGGAAGAGGTTTCCGACCAGCTCCGATCTCCTCCAGCACTATCGGATTCACACAGAGGAGAGGCCCTTCCGCTGTCCCGACTGTGGGAAGGGATTCAAGCGCAACTCCACCCTCGTCATCCACCGGCGCATCCACACTGGGGAGAGGCCCTACGAGTGTCCCCAGTGTGGGAAAAGCTTCTCCAGCAGCTCTAACTTGACCAGACACCAACGGAGGCACCACTAAGGGAAGCCCTGCGAGTGCCCCGAGTGCGGGCAGAGCTTCGTGCGCTGCTCCAGCTCCATCCCCCACTGGAGGAGGCACTTTGGGCACAGCCCTGGTCACTCACATTCCCTGTGACCCATGTTGGGAACACACCTGGCTGCTTTGCCTTTTTGTTTGGCCTTAATTTTCCTTAGCTTCTTCTTCATCCTTTAAAAACACCCAAAACTGGGTTAAATGAAGGAACCGGATTGAATATATCTGACGTTCCATAATTTCTCAATTTTTTTAGGGGGAATTTAGTATTTAGAGACACGTTTTGTGTGGAGTGATGCTGTTGCTAAGAGGCAGGAGTTTGATTTCACCCTTCTTGTGTTGCTACGAACTCCACCCCTGACCCCAACCCCAACTCCACCTTTGGGATACCCTTTAAAATCTCCACGGCTCTGCCTTTGCCCTGTCTTTGGGGGCTAAGAAATGGATTCCCAAAGGGTCAGCCCTTTCCCTCTGCGTTCCCATGTGATCAGCCTTTTTTTCCACTGGGTTCCAAAAATTTCAGCTTTTTCTTCTGGATTCCCAGAGGATCACCCCTTTTTCCCACTGGATTCACAAAATTTCAGCTTTTCCCACTGGATTCCCAGAGGATCAACCTTTTTCATGGATTTTCAGAGTATTCTGACTCTGTGTGGTGATTTGACAGGAAATAGGTTGTCTAGGATGTTGTGGTCAAACAATAGGTGCTCAGACTTTAATATTGGCAGCTGGTTTGGCCACTGGGACATTGGATCCGCCTCCGAGAACACAGGGGTTTAAAGCAGAGCTCTCCCCTGGGAGGCTCTCTTTGGATTTCCGGTGGGAAAAGGGTTTGGATCTCTTCCCCCGTCCCGGCTGCTGGCTTGGCAGGGGGAGGGGGAGCCACGCGGCTGTGAGGTGGCCGGGCCTGGGACAGTGATGGGAGGTAGGCCTGGCCCAAGGGTGGAAGAATGGAAGAAGTACCGAGAGGTATTTCCTGCCCCCCCCCCTCCCGCTCCCCTCGGAGAGAAGGGGAAGAGAGAGAGAGAGAGAGAGAGAGAGAGAGAGAGAGAGAGATAACCCTGCCAGGGACTGTTATCTTGAAATTTGATATCATGTGTTGTCAGCACAGCCTGCCCGCGTGTCTGGCTGCTTGCAGGAGCTGTTAGCCCCTTTGTGGACAATGAAAACATTGCAGAGCATTGACCTTTCCTGGAGGGGAGATGGAGTGGAAGATGAAGAGGGAACTGAGCAAGTGTTGAAGGTCTGAGCAAGGGAGAGATATGAAAAGAATAGAGAAGAACTCGGGTGGAAGAGATGATGGAGTGGCTGCTTTGCTGGACTCTTTTTGTGTAGCCATGGATAGAACCATGTTTCCTTGTGATATAGAGACTGTATCCGGGGGGGCAATGCCCTGCACCCAAGAGGGTTCAGTGTTGGTGCCCCTCGGCCCCAGGGGCAATAATTTGGGAGGGGCAGGTGTCCCTAATGAGAGATTGTTCCCTTTTTGGAGTGAGACAAGGCATCCTTAAAAGATGACCCTGGAAGCAGCTCTGGTCCGTATTCAGTGGTGAGAGCACTGGACATGAAAGGAAGAGGTCACCATGGCACAAGAAGGACTCCACTCCTCTTGATGAACTGAAGATTGATTGTTTGAAGGGTGGTGCAGGACCGAGAGTTGGTGATTTGGGGAATGTATTGTATTGTAATAGAGAGTTGGTGGGGAGGAGGGGCAGATGTATTTGTGAAATTTTCATTTTCCTTGTGTGTTTCTTTTTTTTCTCCTTGTCGTTTAGTTAATAAATTCTTCTTTATTTCTAAGTGGGAGCCTGCTTTCCTTATTCCTGGTCACATCTCACAGTAGAAACCAGGTAGAGGGTATTTTCATGGGGGCACTGGCATTATGCCAGTGTCAAACCATGACACTCTGTCACTGTTGTTTTTGTTTGTGCTACTGCATTTGTATTTTTAATTTTTCCTAATAAAGAACTGTTATTTCTACTCCCATATCTTTGCCTGAGAGCTCCTCAATTTCAAAATTAATTATTATTTTTATAGTTGTTTATTGTTATTATTATTACTACTAATAAGTATCATCATCATCATCATCAAAGGGAGGGGGGGGTTTACATTTTCTATTTCAGTGGAGGCTCCTGAAATGGGGAGACACCGCCAAGGATGGGCCATGTAAAATACTTCCTAAAATATGTAAATTAGTTTTTAGATATGTGTGAGGGTCTCTGAATATGCAACATGCTGGTGTAATTAAAACCAGATTAATTAAGGAGTTTCCCTGAAAATAACTGGGGGGTCTTGGTGGCCATAACAACCTTTGTCTAATTGTCCTTGTCTCCTGTTACATCAGCCTGTTGCATATTCCTAGACTTTTTGCATATCCATAAAGTACTTTACATATTCCAGGAACAAAATTGGCTTCATCCTGTCTGGGGGTCCAACCCCCCTCCCAGCTCAATTTGGGGTTTCCCATCCTCCTCCCAGCTCAGTTTTGGGATCCCATACCCCTCCCAGCTTAATTTGGGGGTCCCATTCCCCTCCTACCTCAATTTGGGTGTCCAATCCCCCTCCCACCTCAATTTGGGGGTCCCATCTCCCAGCTCAATTTTGGTCTCCCACCCCCCTCTTTTCCCTACTCTCCCCTTTCCGATCGTTCCCCCAATCCCCTCTCCCGTGTTTGGTTTTGGGGACTCCAGGGCCCTCCTTCTCCGATTTGGGCTCCCGACCCCGTTTTGGATTAATTTGGGGTCCCCATCCCAAGCCCAGGGTCACCTTCCCCCCTCCCCAAATTCTGCTCCTCGCAACTGATGAGTCGTCAGCGAGACACGTTTTGATTGGCTGGAAATTACCCTGCGCTGTCTCTGAGTATTTACCGCAGTGAGAGGCCTTGGTGTGTGGCTGGCAAGTGATGAGTCAGAGTCGGGCCGGGCGCTGATTGGCTGAAAATCGCTGAGCGGGGCCAGTGCTCTGAGTTTGTGCCCAGCGAGTGGAACGTCATCAGTGCCGCGCGTTCCGATTGGTCGGGATCTGGTTTGGGGTGAAGACGGGAGGAACTGGGCTTTATTTCGGATTATTTGGGTTTCTTTGGGGATATTTATGGACTATTTGGGGTTTATCTTGGTTTTTACTTGGTTTATTTCTGTTTATTTGGAATTATTTGTGTGTATTTGGAAGTATTTGTGTTTGTTTGGGATTCTTTGGGTTTATGTGGGTTTATTTGGAATCATTAGGGGTTCTAGGGGTTTATGTTGGTGTATATGAGTTTTTTTTTAGGTGTACTTGAAATCATTTGGGAACTTTTGGGGTTAGGTTAACTTTTTTGGTTTTTTAGGATTATCTTGATTTGTTTGGGGTTTTTTTGGGTTCTTTGGGGTTTATTTCTAGTATTTTGGGGTTATTTGGGTTATTTGGGGTCACGTGGATTCAAAAAATCCGGGAATGTGTCTGCTGCAAAAAACGGGAATTTTTCCTAAAAAATCCGAGAGTTTTCCCCCAAAAAACTGGGTGTGTTCCCTAAAAAATGCTGGGCATTTCCCAGCCAATAGCGACGTGCCCCGCTGCAAAGCATCCAATCACTACGCTTCATCTCCCAAATTAATGAATCACAGCGCACGCCGCCCCAAACCAACCAATCACTGCACGCATCCCCTCAGCTACTCCCACCTCTCTTGGGCTGAGCGAACCAATCACCGGGTGTCGTCCCTGTGCAACTCCCGCCTTCTTTGCCTCTATCCAACCAATCACCGCGCGCTACCCCTCGGCAAAGCCTGCCTCCCCCACCCATCTACTGTCAATCACCGCGCCGTCTACGAAACCAACCAATCACCGGCAAACTCCCCTCACCAACTCCCGCCCTCCCCGCGCTGCTCCAGCCAATCAGAGCCGAGCCTGAAGCAGCGCCCCCTGACCCCGGGCCCGGGCATGGAGCGGGCGCCCCCTCCCCCCCCCGCCCCCCGGGACCCCCTCAGGGACCCCCGGGAGCCGCCCCGGGCTCGGGCGGGTGCTGCGGGAGGCGCTGGAGAGAGCGGGGGAGGCGCTGGGAGAGGACGGGGGGCTCCGGGAGCTGCTGAGGAGGCGCAGGGACAGGTGAGGGGTCCTGGAGGGGTCGTGAGGGGAATTTGGGGAGGGGTCTTGAGGAGGTTTGGGGGGAATTTGGGGAGTGTCTGGAGGGAACTTGAGGGGGTTTTAGTCTCTCGCTAACTCAGAGGTTCTTATTATGATAACTCTATTGGAAATTGCGAGGATGAGGAAACAGATAAAATAAGGAATAGATGTAACAGGTAGTCCATGCTCTCAGCAGTAAGCGAGAGCCATTGTCTTCTTGGTGCAGCGGTCACAACCTGCAGGCAAACATCTCGCTTTGGTCAGCTTGGCTCCCCCACACACCTGCCCCGGGCTGGGGGTTTCAGTGCCAGTCCTTGGAAGGAGCAGAGGGGCCTTTTCACATGGGGGTTCCATGTCTCAGTCCTTGATGGAGAGGCTCCTTCCATCTCAGTCTGTCTGTCACGGTGGTTGTAAAACAGGTGAGGGTCTTCTGTGGGGGGCCCACCTGAAACTCAGGAGAAGTCCAGCCAGGCCGAGAGGTGGGACAGCTCCCAAGGCTATTGTTGCACAAAGGGCACGGTGTCCCCTTCTTCTTCTCATTGGGCTCAGTGTAGCACACAGCAAACATCACCTGTGAGAACAATGGCTTAGCTGCGCTCTCAGGTCTCAGGCACATGACTTTCTCCCTTGGAGACAGAGATTTCAGACAGGGGGGTCTTCTCTTCAGTGGTCCCCCAATGACGATCATGAGGCAGATGAGGGAAAATTCAGACAGACTCTCACACGACCCCGTGACTCACAATTGTCTTGAGGGATCTTCATCAGCAGAACTCTGGAGCATCATTGATGAGTCTGCAGAACTCGCAGTATGTTGGTAGTATAACCCGGAAAAATAGGGAACATGGAAAGAGAGGAAAAAGAGTGAGAGAGGGAAAAAAAAGGATAGGAGAAGGAGAGGGAAAGGAAAACAATAAACAAACATAATATTGATTATCATAATAATTTTCACAAATGGCTGATTAATTAAAACTATATTATTTTGAAACAATATTTAAATGGTTTAAACCAGTCACAAATAATCAAAAGCAAAAGCAATCAACACATATTAATACAAGCATTAACTTAAAAAAAGATTTTCTAAGACAATTCACTAAAAATCTAACGTAATTCCCACAAAATCATAAATGGAAATAAGGAATTATTCCAAAACACATAGGCTTCATTCATAATTGCTTTGTGTCAAAATCTTGGGGATGTCCATAGTGTAGAGGACATCAGCCAAGTTGTGTGCATTAACTATAGACATCAATCTTGTCAGCTGTTTCATGCTCCAATTCATAATGAATGGGACTGCTGATAAAATAAAACCAAACAGAAGTAGAGTCAAAAGGATAACAATGGCATGGCACACACTGTTCAGGGCACCCGTGGCAGAAGGAGATCACCTAAAAGACCTAAAAGAGTATCCCACCACCTGTGCTCGGCATCTTCCTCCACTCTTTCCATGACACGATGTATCTGTCTCACATTGTGATGAACAGTCACCAGGGTTTTCTGTCCGTTTGTCTGAATCTTCTCCAGGATTTCCACCAAGTCTCGATGGAGCAGCAGTTGTCTTACCAAAGTGAGATTCATCCCAATAGGAGTAGGCATCAGTTTGTGAATCAGTGTGTAGTTAGATTGCAACAGGTAGTGAGAGGTAAGTGGAGCTTCATAAGAGAAATCACATCCTGTAATCTTGGTAAAGTTACAAGCACAGAAATTGGAAAGATTTTTAGTATCTACTACAACATTCTCTACGAATACAAAATCACAAATGGTTCTAAAGCATGCACATCTATTGCCTATGTATATAAGGACTGTTTCAGAAGTCTTGTTAGGACAAATTTCAAAATGACACATATTTTGCTCTGTGTCTAAACAAATGTCTTGAGCTCTGATTGCATTGATTTCACAGATGAGCCCTTGTTGTTCTCGGACAATACAAGATTATAAATTGACAGTTTGCCATTTCTCACTGATTTGACAGTCCCATTCTCTATGGGATAGAGAACAGCTTTGTCGTAATTCAGTTCTAATGCTATAACAGGGAAAATCAAATGCTCTGAGGCATTGTGTATGGTTAACACAAAACCTGGCTGTATTTGAAATGGGGTCATAGGTAAAATTCACTAAGTTCCACCAGGATTGGAATTCTCTTTCAAAGTAAGTGGCATTGTCCCAAATTATTTTCCAGATTTTAGTGGGAAAAGTGCCTTCTTCACCTGCTCTTATAATTGAGGCAGCAACTGACTGCATCCACAATTGTGCCTGGACACAGCTGAGAGCCAAAGAAACGTTGTTTTGTGTATCACCGAATGCATCAATTACCAATTTGTGATCATTTACATTTACTTTCTCCCAGTTTGGTAAAATGTTTGATGGCAATCACTGATTCCCAATGCCAGCAAGGATGACTTCGATGGTTGTTGTAATTTGGTCAAATCTCTGGATGTGGCAGCCAATTTATTCAAGTTCAATTAATTTACATGTTACGTGTAAAATCATCACCTGGTGTTACCATAAAGGGAAGGGAAAAGATGATTTCTGTTGTCCATCTCTAGTGTTATCATGGTTTATCAGGTCTTCATGTCCCTCAGAGTTCTTCTGTAAAAGTAAACACAACAGACTCTGCCACGAAGAGGCAGAAAAAGTTAGAACAATGGAATTGTCAGAGACATTTTGAACAGCAGTGGTACTTCCCCTACAGCAGCAGGGGCTCCACCAAAACAGGTTGTCCAGGGTGATGTGCTGGGTTCTTGAAATCATCTGGTCCCCATAGTGAAGGAATTATGCTTGGAGCTGTCGGGCAAAAAGCAGTGATTTTGGAACCCATTTACCCCCCATCTATAGTAAGAGGTGTGAGAAGTCCATTCAATCTTTTCACCTTCTGCCCAATCCTGCACACCTTTGACAGTAAGTGAGAAACATTATCAGATTGAATTTCCTGTGGTTTTAGGAAAATTGCAAACCATCCTTGCATTGCTTTAACAGAATTATCTCCTGTAGCTCTTTTAAAAGCATCAGCCTGGACCAACCCAAATATGAACACAGCAGAGGACTCGGTGTAAATACAGACAAGAAAAGAATTCTGTCCCTCACGCTGGAAAATACTCCAGAAAGTAAACAGTTCCTCAGCGTGAGCACTGCCTTGTCCCTCTCTGTTAGCAGAAGCAGAGGAGAAAGGAGGGGTTGCTGTAATCACAGAGGCAATTTTGTCTTGGCTGCTCTCCAAGCTCTCAGTTTCTTGTATTGCTAAGATTTTTTCCACTCCTATGAGAGCTAAGCTAACCACAAACAATCCTTTTTCCCAGGTAGTGTATCTTTTCTCAGCATCTTTGAAGCCACAGGAATAGAAACCAACAGGCCTTGTCGGACCCTCAGGACCCCACTGCCAAATGTGCGCTGACAGCCCTGAGGAGGCAAATCCCCATTCCACCTGAAAGGGATCTGTGGGATGGACAGGGCCCAGTGCTTGGTGAGATGTTGCTTCAAAAATCAGCAATTGCAATGCTGCCTCCTGAGAAGGAGTCCAATCCCATTTCACCCCTTTGCTCAGCAAGTCATAAAGGGGAACAAATGGGTCATTCTGGTTACTAAGAAATCTATCTGGTGTTTCTACAGGAGATACAGCTACTATGGTTTTTTGAAGGAGAGTGGTTGTAGGTTTAAGTGTTTCTGAAAGCCCTAGAATTAAAGGGGTCGTAATTTCAGGCTTTACAGGTGATTGCATTGGTAACTCTTAGCTTGTAGTCGATTTTCTTTCATGCATCATTTGCAAGCAAGCAGCTCTGTGAATGTTTTCCAGGGGTTGGTCGGGGGTACCAGCTCTGGTTAAAAGGTCTCCCCTTCCCAAGGGGTTGAGGCCCTGCCCAATGAGCTGCACTCTGAGTCAGGGACCATGGGATGCGTCTGTCTCCCGTTGTTAAGCACACCCCATGTCCCCAGCACCCACCGGCTGCTTGTTCTGACAAGAGAATCTGATCTCCCCCGGTGAGAGATGCTTGGCATTTGTGTTCTGTTTTGGATTTGTGGGGGAGAAACCCGTACTGCTTTGCAAGTTCTGTTAATTCAGTGGCAGTGTACGGGATTTCTTTGGTGGTTACATGATCCTCATTATTGATATAGCTGCATTCTGTTTTAATTAAAGGTTTTGTGTTATTGTAACAACAGTGTTCCCCACAATTTTTCATCACAGCTAATTCTGTTTGAGGGCAATTTTGATTAATGTGAGGCATTTCCTTCTCCTCTGTCTCTTGTGAGGAATCAGCATTCTGTGAATTTTTAACATCTCCTCTCTCAAGGCAGCTCATAATAAATTATTTTCATTTTTTTCTTCATTTAATTGTTTTTGCAAAACCTCAACTAAGTTTTGAAGGGAGTCTATTATAGCATTTTCCTCACTTTTTCACCTAAAGTGAGTTTCTATGGCTGCTGTGAGATAAACTCCCAAAACTGAGCAGAGGAGGGTTTTATTATTTTTCCCCAGTTTGACTTTTGTTTCATGTTGCAAAGAACATATTCTATCAATAATATTTTCTAAATTAAACCAATTGCAGTTTGCCCATTCTTCTTCTCATGGAGAAGATATGGCATTGTATTTAGCAAGCAGAGCATAAAATTCAGCTTTACCTTTTGCACTGAGGTTTTGAGTCATTTTGTGAAGGGACCAAAACCACAACAGGGAGGTGCAAACTTAAGTTACACAATCACACAGCTTTGCTGTGTTCCCCTTTGCTTCCCTGGGTGGGTGAAGAGACAGAATCTGCCTGGGAGGCCCTGCTTAGTTTCTTTAGGTTGCCCGTTCCTTCCCAGACAGTCCAGATGCACACACACACCCCCACAGCCACACACACAAAACAGTTATTTTGTAAAGGGGCTCAAAAACTTCGACAGGGAAATACTGATCTAAGTTACAAAACCACACAGCTCTTGCTGTGTTTCCCCTCACTTCCCTGGGTAGGTGAAGCGACAGATCTGCCTGGGAGGCCCTTGCTTAATTTCTTCAAATTGTCTCTTCCTTCCCAGACTGTGCAGATGCACACCAACACACCAGAAACAGTTCCCCCTTTTGCACGGAGAGATCATTTGTGAAATTCTGGAGACAGAACCCTCAGCAGAGTATGGGGATTGCTTTTCACCTGTGCGTGTGCAGATTGCAAGAAATTCGAATCACACCCCCTGTGCTGTGAAACTTCCTTCCCCTGGTACAGACTGCACACAGCCCTGCAAACCCCTCTGTCTGTCAGAATCCTGTCCATGACACCAATTTAATGTCACAACCCATCCTTACAAACGGGTTTGTGATGATTCGTGAATTGATCTTAGAGTGCAAAAGAACCCGACATGGCACAGGGGATTTGCAGTAATAATCAAAAACCAATGCATCTTTATTGAATGACGGCAGCAAAATATGTTAGGGGGAATTGGGGGAAAGGGGAAGTATAAGAAAAAAGAGGGGGAAGAGAAAGGAAGGTATAGAGCTACCAAATGTAGAGAGATTAAATTCTTTGAAGTCTTCAGTCAACGGAGTTTGCCTGGTCATGTCACGGGAGATCTCAAAGATTCTGATCAATTCAAACTCCTATTATTGTCTTTTTAAATGGGGTAAGGGGAGGAGTCTTGAAATTGAATCAAAAGTAGTAAGAATACTCTGTTGTAATTTCTGGAGGAAAAAAAAAGGTATTGCAGAAGGGTACAAAGAGTCCATGTTCTCAGCAGTGGGTGAGAGCCATTGTCTCCTTGGTCCAATGGCCACAGCTGCAGGCAAACATCTGGCTTTGGTCAGCTCGCCTCCCCACACCTCCCCTGGTTGGGGGTTTCAGTCCCAGCCCTTGGGAGGAGGGGGAGCTTCTCCACATGGGGGTCTCCTGTCTCAGCCCTTGAGGGAGAGGCTTCTCCCATCTCAGTCCGTGCCTCACGGTGGTCGTGAAGCAGATTTGCGGTTTTCCGTGAGGACACCAAAATAACCCCAGAAAAGTCCAGCCAGGCTGAGAGGTGGGGAAATTCCAGGGCCATTGTTGTGAAGCGGGTGCAAGGGAAGAAAAGGGCAAGGTGTCCCCCTTCTCCTTTTCATTAGGTTCAGTCTTCCATGGAAACAAACCCACCTGCAAACTACAGCTGGGCAAGCCAAGGGCTTTGCTCAGGCCTCAGGGTCTTGGTGAACAACTCTCCTGAGCAAGACCAGGATTCCAACCAGGGACTTTTTCTGTGGTCCCAGTTTCTGTCCTTTTCACAACGATCCTGAGGCAGATGAGAGAAACTTCGGACAGAGACTGACACCGTCCTCAGCCACCCCCAGGGCAGTGCGGGCCAAGCCCAGGGACACTGCAGGGTCATGGGGACACCGCACAGGTGCCACCAGGGACACGGCACTGCCACCTGTCCAGTGGCACCAGTTCAATGCCAGTGTCCCTGTGCCACTGCCACCAGTCCTGTCCTGGTGTCCCCAGTTCCATCCCAGTGCCAGCAGTCCAGTGCCACCAGCCCAGTGCTCCCAGTGCCACAGCCCCCATTGTCCCCATACCAATGTCACCAGCCCAGTGCCATCAGTTTCAGCCCAGAATCTCCAGTCTCATCCGAGTGCCCCTCATCCTGTCCCAGTGTTCCTGTCACAATGCCACAGTTGTGTCGCAGTGTCCCCATTCCAGTGTGACCCTTTGTGTTCTGGTGTCACCAGTTCCACCCCTGTGCCACCAGCCCAGTGTCCTCAATCCCTTCCTAATGTCCCCATCCCAGTGTTCCCTCCCAGTGTCCCCAGTCCTGTCCTAGTATCCCTGTCCTTGTGCCACCAGTTCCCTCCCACTGTCCCCAGTTCCAGCCCAGTGTTCCTGTCTCAGTCCCATCAGCCCAGTGCCACCAGGGATGCCCCAGTGTCACCAGCCCAGTGTCACTGATTCCACCTCAGTGCCACCACTTCCATCCCACTGTCACCACCCCAGTGTCCCCCAGGCTGTCCCAATGCCACCACCCCTGTGTCATCATTCCAGTACCACCAACCCAGTGTCCCCAGTTCCATTCCAGTGTCACCAACCCAGTGCCACCAGTTCTGTTCCACTGTCACCAGCGTTTTGGAGGTTTTGGGGGATCCTAGGTGGAGTTTCGGGCCTCCCGGTGGGTTTTGGGGGTTCCTGGGAGGTTTGGGGAATCCTGGAAGGGTTTTGGGGGGGTCCCAGGTGAGGTTTGGAGGTCCCAGGGGAGGTTTTGGGGGTCCCAGGTGAGGTTTCTAGGGAATTGGGTCTTCCCAGTTGAGAATTCCCAAAGATTTGGGGTTTCCCAGGTGAGAACACGGGCCAGGGGCTCAGAGGGGCTGAGGGGGGAGGGCCTGGGGGTGTTCTGGGGAGCTCCAATCAATGGGGGGTGTCCGGATGGTGCTGAGGGGGAGGCGTGGTGAGTGTGTGGGGGGCTCTCATGGATTTGATGCCTCAGGTTTTGGCTTTTCTGTTTTTCAGATTCTGTGCTGCTTTACTCTGTGGGTCTGGGCTTCATATTAAGGGATGCTGAGCTCTGTTCACAGAGCAGGGAGACGAAACAATTCCTGCTCTAGCTGGGAGCCCAAGGACAAATAATCCAAACTTCAGGCCCAAGAGCATAAATAACATGGACTGAAGAGAGAAAAACAAGAAGGATGGGACTTCATCATCTAAAGACATAATTGGACAATTAACTCCAATATGCAAATGGAGCAGAATTTATAAAAGTGACAGACCTCTTTACCGGCCGTCCATTTTGTGGCCATTTTGGTTCATCTTGGGCGCAGCCCTGGCTGGGCTCTTGTTCTGCCCAAGGTGTATCCACGGAGGCCTTTTAACAAATGCCTGCTTTATTGTGTAACCGTGTCTGGCCTCTGTTCTAGGTCAGCCTTGTGAAGGCCTCAGTTTGTGGCGAACACAAAGGGAGCTGAGGCACCTGGGCAGGGCTGGAGCAGAGGCAGAGGAAGGTGCAGCTGCTGCCCCCAGCCCGCGGCACTGGCAGGGCCCAGGTGCGGGGCAGAGGGTGCGGGAGGCCGAGAAGCTCGGGAGGAGCGAGAGAGGCGTGAACGGCTGCCGGGGCGCTGTGTTTATCGGGTGAGCGCGGTGGGAAGGGGCGTTTTGTGCTCGGGAGCGCAGCGGGTGCGGGGCTCGCTGTGCCCCGGGCCAGGGAGGGCGGGCGCTGTGAGCAGCGGGGTTGGATTGCGGGGCTGGGCTTGGCCTGGGGCCGGCGGTGCTGGCGCAGGGATCGTTCCCGCCCCGCCGCTCCGGAGCGCTGCGATCGGAATCTCGCTCTTTCTCTCTCTCGTTGGTTCCTTTACTTTCTACTCAGAACTGTTAAATGCCATGTGTATATTCTGCTGCGAGTGCTGTAGTGATAATGTCCCGAGAGGCAGTCCCCTGAGATTAGCACTGAGAAACTGGGGCACAGTGACCCACGCTGCAGCACTTGGAGGGGGCTGTGCCCCGTGGGATGGACTCAGCTCGGAGAAGTTCCTGGAGAAGTCTCCGGTGGGAGAGAGCCCAGGGTGCAGCAGGGGAACGACTCCTGTCCCTGAGCAGAGGGAGAAGCCCCGGGGCATGAACTGAGCCTGGCCCCATTCCCTGTCTGCGGCACTGCCAGGGTAGGAGGTGCAGCTGGAAGGAGGGAGGCGTGGGGGAAAGCTGGATTTAAGGCTCTTCACTTACTTGTCATTATCCTGCTCTAAATTTTTGGAGTTTTCTGTCAGAAATCTCTCCCCTCCCCCACTCATCCACAGAGGTTTGGGGCGGTTTTTCCTTTTTGTGGGAAATCAAAGCGATGCACTGATGCTCCTAATTAGGGGCAGGAGGAGGGAGGCTGCAGGGCTTGCCGCTGAGCCGGAGCCACCGGAACCACAGTGCCGGGAAAGCCGTGGCGGGAGCTGCGGAGGAGTTTGTTTGTGTTTTCAGCTCAATCCCCCTCGGGCCCGGGCCCGTTCCAGGGCTGTTCCTCAGCTCCAGCTCTGCCCTCATGCAGCCCGGGGGGCCCTGAGAGCGCGGGGCGGGGCTGTGCCGTGTGCAGAGCACACCCCTGGCTGGGATTGGGCGATGGTGCCGTCGGTCGTGGTTGTGGCGCGCTGATTGGTGGGAGCGGGGCGGAGCAGGGCCCTGGTGGCGGGCTGAGGGCGGTCGTGCCTGGGCAGCGGCGCCATTGTTGTGTTTGCGGTCCCGTGAGCGGCGGCAGCGGTCGGAGCGCGGTGAGGCGGCGGCGGAGGTCGGAGGCGGCCGCAGCGCAGGTGGGAGCCGCGCTGGGTTGTGCGGGGGCTCGGGGCTGGCTGCGGGCCTCGGGGGCGGCAGGGGGCTCGGGCGGGTTCGTTGTGCCGTATCCGGCCCGTGTTGCCGCTGGCGTGAGGGCGCTGCGGGAGCGGCTGCCCGCGGTCTCCTTGCGGCCGCTGCCTCGGCAGGAGCCACTGCCGGAGCAGCGCTGGCTCGGCCCGGTTGCTGTGGCTGGGACAGAGGGGGCTGCCCCGTGCCCGGGGCTGTGCGGGGAAATTCCCGTGGCCGGAGGTGTCTGTGCCCAGAGGAGACAGAGGAGTCCTGTAAAAGTGACTTTATTGCTGAGCAGAGGGAGAGGCCGTGGGGCATTTGCCGTGCGCTCTCTGCCATTGTTGTAGTTCACAGCCTCCTTTTTATCCTCATTTTCCCGGCCTTATCCCCCTTTCCCTTTGCCCTTTGGCTGAGGTAATTGGAAGGTTCAGATCTCCCCATCTGCCACCTGCATGTCCTCGTTAATGTGCACCCCCCCTTTAGTGTAACAGCCGGTATTCATGGGTCTGTTAAGTCTTTACTCTCTGGGAAGTTCAGGAATTCAGCGAGTCTTTGTCTGAGCAGCAGTCGATGGTATTTAGTAAGAGTTTTTGAGACTGGTGGTTTCTGCCTTCCTTATCTACGAGTCCCTGACCCAATCTCCGGGAATATTCACTCAGTTTTTGTTTTTTTTTTTTTTTTTTCTTTTTTTCTTACTGAGCCTTCTTTGGTTTTGCGATTTTTCTCAGTGCCCTCATTCCCTGTCGTTCTGTAGCCGTTTCTGCATCTGGAGGCCTGGCTGCCACCTGCATCCCCTCTCTCCCCTGCTGAATGAGCTGCACTCTCAAGGTGTGGAGCACGGTAAAAAGCTGAGAGTTGCTGCAGCACATCAGAGGAGTAACAGCATTCGTTTAACCCATGGTCTGCCAGGGAGCCACAAAACCGTGTCCCATTCCCATCCTTTCCATGTTTGGACTGGTACATGAGCTGCTTTCTTGTATGCTTTGCTATCTGTTTCATCACTTTTCCTTTGTCACCTATTTGCCAACAGCAGTTTGAGTCATTCAATTTTCCACAAACTCCTCTTTTTTTCTGCTAAAAGGTATTATGATCCCATCCCATGGTGAACTGTTGTGTTCCTCAGTGGATTGGTCAGCAGGAAGGTCAGGAGCTGGAGCTGTCTGGTTGGTTATTGCGAGGGCAGCTTGTAATCTAATGATGCCACTGAAATGAGAAATGGGTTCTGTGGCTCCTGATGTGAATTAGTTCGGGTTCCCAGGGCCTGGTCCATGGTGTTGTAGGATTTGTTCTGCTGGCCATTCATCTTTTCCCCATTTTTGGCCACTCTCTCCAGCCAGGGCTGCATCAATTGACTGCTTTTCTCAATTAAATCATCAAATCCTTGGATTCCCAACTGATTTCCTTGAATTTTAGGTAGCAAAATAAACCCCAGTGCTGTAATATACCCTATATAACACAGACAGTGCCAGCACATGTTGGAGTGGGCAGAGGGATGATTCTCCCCATTTGTTTATAGTGAAGTTTTCCCAACATTCTCCATGTGCTGTTTCCCTTTGCAGCTTCACCCGTTTGTGTTGCAGGGTCAGATATCCTCCCCCTGGGCTCTGCCTTGAGCTGTGCAAATTCCATCAGTGCCAGCAGGCAGAGCTTGGGGTGAGGGGCAGAGGGAATCAGCCCAATCCCTGCCCCAGGCAAGAGACCCAGGTGCATTGTCCACACTTTGCCCAGCAGTGTTCATTTGCATTTCTAAAGCTCCTCTGCAGGCTGCCTGGAATGGTGCTTCTCTTCCAGGGCAGCCATCAGGTGAGTCACATGTGGCCCCCCCAGAATCTGCTTTTTTAAAATAAATTTTTAACTGTTTACCAGTTAAAAGTATTACAGTTAAAGCTCTTCAATTTTGCAAAATAGAACATCAAGGCGAACAT
Source organism: Zonotrichia albicollis (assembly GCF_047830755.1). Lineage (NCBI taxonomy): Eukaryota > Metazoa > Chordata > Aves > Passeriformes > Passerellidae > Zonotrichia > Zonotrichia albicollis. The sequence goes on from NC_133849.1 coordinate 4,749,681, forward strand.
GGAAAAACCCAGACCACAACTTGATTCTCACACTTCTGTCTCAAACCTACCTAATAATGTAAAGTGGGAATATTATGCGAATTTTTTCTCATATTGTATTTTGTCGCTGAAAGAATCTCTTTAGTGTTAGAGAGTCAAGGCATTCCTTGGTTCTGGCCTGGATGTGCAACAGAAATAATTTCTTTCACAAATAGCCCGGCTTTGCAGAGAAAATCATTCCATGCCATGTGAGTTTTACTCGATTTTTCCTAGATTTTATGTAGTCTAGACCAATCTAAGTCCAGTGCTTTACTGTTCATTGCTTCCAAGTTGTGTAAGTTTTTAGCATTTGGTTTCCTGTTGGACCCGGATTTCTTCCCCTTTGATGTGAATTCGGTCTCCACACTCCTGGATTTCCTTCTCAGCCTTTTCCAGCCCAGGTGTCTCCAGCTCTGCCGGGGGCAGTGTCTGGGGTAGCTGTTGGTTGCTGTTTGCTGCTGGGCAACGTTGATGTTTTGTTGCTGGTCGTTATCTCTGTGGGTGTCTTTTGTGCTGTTCCCAGTCTGTTGGGATGTTAAACTGATCTCCATTGAGCAGTGTAGCATCACTTTAAAAAGCTTTAAAATTCATTTCCCCAAGGCACAGACAAACCAAGCCTGAGCAGAGAAATAAGGTTTAAAAGAACCAAACTCATTTTTCAGCAGTGCAATGGCAGGCAGCCCAGAGTGTGGGTGTGAGTGAGCCCCAGAGTGGAATTGTGCCCTGGTGTTCCCCAGCAGCTGTGGCAGTGCAGGCCCAGGCAGCGCTGAAGCTGCAGCAGTGGCAGCAAGGCTTGGCCCCAGTGGCTGGAGATGGCAGAGGAGGGTGGCCAGGATTGCAGAGGATTCCAGCCGAGGCTCTGTGGGCCGGCGCAGGGGCTTGGCCCGCTGTGGAGCCCTGGCTGCTGCTGCGTTGCCTTCAGGGCAGGCTCAGGGGCGGCCTCCCATCCTCCTGCTGCAGGCGGGAAGTGCAAATCTCCGGGGCTTCAGAGCCCTTGAGGCCAGGCTGAGGGGTCCCCCCGTGTTGAGCTGTGCTGACGGCTGTTTCTGGCCTCAGGGACACTTGGCATGGGCCCCTTGGCCACCAGTGGTGCTGCTTTGCACTCCTTAGGCAGGAGCCGATGTCCTGGCTGGGTGTTGGCAGCAGCAAAGTGCCAGGGCAGGCTGTGTGCCAGCCCAGCTTGCTGTGGGAGAATATGCCTTGATATCTGCTCCAGTGGTTGCTGAAGCAGTGAGAATTGCTTTTGCCCCCCTGTTAGGTGCCATGGTGTCAGCAGAAGATATTGAAGCCTTCCTGCTCAGGCCATTTCAGTGCCAGGCTCTCACAAGCACCCAGAGCTGCGCAGGTTGAGCTGAGCATGGGGCGGTGACCTGCGCTGTGTCTGATTGCCCTTCCTTCCCTCCCCTGGAACAGGGTGTTGCTTTTAGACACCACTTGTCCTGGTTGTTTCAAAGTGCTTTGGAGAGGCTCCATAGCTAATTTTCCCTCTTTCCCTGGGCCTGCCCACACTTCTGGATTCACTTCAGCATAGGCCGGGCCACACATTTGACACGGAGATACAACAGAACCGGCCTCTGTATCACTTTTTATAATATTAATTTGTGTTCCCCGTTTAGCGATATAATCCCTTCCCAGTAAATCATGATAACAATTATGAGCAAATAAAAATTCACACATTTCAAACCCATCACCCACAACTGCTAACAGTGGTTGAATAAAACCACACATCTTTCCCACTAATCCCATGAATAATCAAAGACATTTTTGGCATTTTCCCCCTTTAGATCTAAGATTCAGAGTTGATTGAGAGGCCCCTGTGTCCATCAGGAAATGCCTCCTCTCAATGCAGACCCACCCTGAATGTTCTCAAGGACTGCAGTGTGGAGGGTCCCTGGTGTGATGGGAGCTGTGACAGCCCTGCCAATCCATGTCCATCAAGGGGTGGACTTGCTGGTGCTGAGGGTGCTGCTGTCTGTGCTTGCAGTGTCCTTGTGCCCTGCAGCTGGAGCCCTGGTTCCTTGCCAGGGGCTGTTTGGGTGGGCTCTCCCCTGCCGAGGAGGGCAATGCCTGTGCCAGGTGCTTGTGGCCGAGCCCGTGCCCTGGGTGCTGGGGCCCCCTTGGGCCCTGGGGTTGATCCCTCAGGGGCTGTAGGAACTGTGCCCTGGCCTTTGCCTTCAGCTTGGCCTTTTGCTGCTCCCTTCTTGTATTCACCTGCTGTGCCTTTGTGCCCAAGTGCTGCAGGGCCTTCTTGTGCCCCTCCTGCAGCCCCCTCAGTTCCTGTGGGTTCTCATCCTCTGAAAGCTGCTGAGCTTTCTGCAAAATCATTTGTATCTCCAGTAACCCTAACAAAAGCCTTAAAAGATAATCTCCATGCTAAAACGTACATTCCGCCTTTCCCAGGTGTTCCTTGCTCCTCCTCCCTGTGCTCAGGGTGCCCTCCCCAGCCCGTAGCCCAGAGCCGCTCCCTGTCCTGCCGCAGTGTCCAAAGGCGCCCCCCGGCGGGCAGGGCCGGCAGCTGCACGGGGCTGGTGGGGTCAGGCAGCGCCCGGCGCTGAGCCCCGGCTGCCCCACAGCCCCGGCCCGGCCCCGCAGCTCCCCACAGGCCCCCAGCCCGTGCTCCCGGTGCCGCAGCTCTGCGCCGGGTGCTGCCGCTGCCCCCCAGAGAGAAACCCCCTGAAACCCTGACCTCCTTGTTTTCCTGGCCGGGAAACTGGGGATACAAAAGATCTGGATCAGCTGACAAGTTTTGAGGCTAATACCCTGCTGGATAAACATCCCAATCCCCTCAGTATTTTTGTCTTCTTTCGCTTTTCCATCATCCTTTTCCTTCCCAGATAGATTCCTCCTGCAGCTTCTTGCCTTTAGCATATTGCTGCACACTCCCCTTCACCCAATCCCTTTACAGCACACCAACACCATCCTGTTGTCCAAATGCAAGGGGGATTTGGGGAGGTGGGAGTGGGGCAGCGCCAAGGCCGGGCCCCCCCGCGCTGTCCTGGCAGGAGCGGCTGCAGTGGGGACCGAGTGCGGGCGGGAGCGGCCGAGAGCCCAGCGCTGCCCCAGCCCGACCTGCCCCAGCTCCATCCCTGCCCCTGCCGTGGGATGCTGTGGGTTTGGGGAAAAGAGGGAGCCAGCAGTGGGTGCTGGGCCTGGGGCAGAAGGAGAAGGGAAGGAGAAGCAGGGTTGAGGAACAAAAGGGTCAAACAATGCATGTGGGAGGAGAAGGTGGGATTGTGCAGGAGAAGGAGGAATAACAGGAGGAAGAGGAGTGAGCAAGAGTAGGGACACAGGAGGAGGAACGGGAAGAGGAAGCAGGACAAGGTTCCACCTCTCCCTCTATCTGCAGCCTCTGACCCCAGCCCCAGGAGTGTTGCCCCCTCTCCATGTGCAGCAGATGACCAGGGATTGGGATCCACGATTTTCCCGAGGGTGAATGTTGGTGTTTCTGAGCTTTATTGGGCTAATTGTTGGTGCTTTGTTTTTTTGTGGGGGCTGAATCTATATTTGGAGGGGGCTTTTGCTGAATCTTGATGTTTGGGAAGTTTTTGATCTGTATCTTGATGTTTAGAGGACTTTTTTTGCTGAATCTTGGTGTTTTGGAGGTTCTTAGAGACACAAGATGCCCAATGACTTAATGAGATGAACTTGGGCAAGGAGGAGCTCCCAGTCGAAGACACTCTCATTTTGTTTTTTACCCATACCAGGATTTTTCATTCCTAGGGCATGTGTGAATGGAGGAGGGGGAAAAGCCCTGGAGATCCCGCACGAGGAGGGGCTGCAAACCCAGCCCAGGGAGCTGTGGGGAGGAAAGAGCCCCCCTGAGCCAGGAAGGCGGCCGGAGATCCAGCCAGAGCTCAGAGCTGGTGGAGAAGCCTCATGGCAGGGAGAAGCCCCACAAGTGCTTGGAATGTGGGAAGGGTTTTAGTCGGAGCTTGCACCTGATCAAGCACCAGGTGATCCACACTGGGGAACGGCCCAGCGAGTGTGGGAAGCGTTTCAGCTGGAGCTCCAGCCTGAGGAGGCACCAGAGGATCCACACTTGGGAGAGGCCCTTTGAGTGTGGGGAGTGTGGGAAGAGCTTCAGCCAGAGCTCCATCCTGATGCAACACCAGAGGATCCACACTGGAGACCAGCCTTACGACTGTGGGGAGTGTGGGATGAGCTTCAGCCAAACGGGCCACCTGATGCAACACCAGAGGATCCACACAGGAGGAAAGCCCTGTGAGTGTGTGGAATGTGGGAAGAGCTTCAGCCAGGGCTGTGGCCTGAGGAAACACGAGAGGATCCACACTGGGGAAAAGCCCTATGAGTGTGGGGAGTGTGGGAAGAGCTTCAGCATCAAGTGCCAGCTGACAGAACACCAGAAGATCCACACTGGGGAAAAGCCCTACAAGTGTGGGGAATGTGGGAGGAGCTTCAGAGGAAGCTGGGCTCTGATTCGGCACCAGGTGATCCACACAGGGGAACGGCCCTACACCTGCTTGGAATGTGGGAAGAGCTATGGGTGGCACACTGACCTGAGAAAACACCAGCAGCATGTTCACTCTGGGGAGAAGCCCTACAAGTGTCCCCAGTGTGGGAAGAGGTTTCACAGGAGCTGCGATCTCCTCAAACATGAGTGGATTCACAGCGAGGAGAGGCCGTTCCGCTGCCCCGACTGCGGGAAGGGATTCAAGCTAAACTCCAAACTCACCATCCACCGGCGCATCCACACCGGGGAGAGGCCCTACGAGTGTGGGGAGTGTGGGATGAGATTCTCATCAAGCTCAATCTTGACCAAACACCAACGGAGGCGCCACTAAGGGAAGCCTGTGAGTGCCCCGAGTGTGGGAAGAGCTTTGTGTGCTGCTCCAGCTCCATCCCCCATGGGAGGATCCACATTGGAGGATCCTCAGTGACCCCTGTTGGGCAGAGCCCTGGTGATCTGTGGTCCTGGTGATCCAAGTTGGAAGGCATCTGGCTGGGGGGCTCCACATCTTCCTGGTTCCCTGTGGGCACCTAGATAAACCCAGTAGCAGGAACATCCATCAGGACGGAGATCTACAATGGGAATTCCTTGGGGAGAACAGATTTGTCAAATTTCAACCCCATAAAATATTTTGCATTCAATTCTATCTTCTGGTGACATCAAGGAGTATTGAATGGTCTTGGAGGTATATTCTGGGTTGACTATTTGGTGCTTGTATCCCCAGTCTGTTCTGTTTGTGCTGAATAAGAAGTTTTGCACCTTCAAGACTTGTCCTGAGAGTGAAAAGGCGAGAGAAGAAGCACAGAGTTTGTTTTCAGAAACCGCACTCACTCTTCCACATTCGTGTTCCTGCTCTGTGTTGTCTGTGGATGGACAGACAGCGGGACAGAGCTCTCCTTTCCTTTTAGTTAGTTTTAGCTAGCTGAACCAAACAAGTTCTTTGGACTGGGGGGTTTTTCCCCTTTCTTTGGACCTGTTTAAACCTGCTCTGGCCTGAACACCAGAAGAGCACGGGCAGCTCACACCTGTGGCCCACCGGGCTGGGCCTGGCCTGCGACATTTCCAGCATCGGAGGGACTGATAAGAGGCTGAGTGAGCTGAGCCTACAGACCATGGAGGGACTTGGTGAGTTTGTGTCTCTTTTAGAGCGGCAAGAGATTTTATTGTTTCATATTATTTAGGTTTTATTGTTTAATAAACAGTTTTTTCCACTTTTCTCCAAGGAGGTATTTTATTTTTCCCGAACCAGTTGGGGGAGGGGTCATTTGAATCTGCTGTCTTAAAGGAACCCCTTTGTGGGTTCTCTCCCAAATTTGCCCTGAACCAGGACAAGGTCTTTTCCAACTTCATGGATTCCATGATTTTAATTTCCTATTGCCCAAGGGTGTCTTCTGTAGCCAAATGGTGAAAAACTAGGGAAAAGACCAAGATTTTGGAGACAGTGGGGTAGGAACCCCACCAAAAAAGGTTCTTCCCTTCCACCTAAGCAGTGGATCCTCAGCTGGTACGGACAAGGAAATCCTTTTCTTTTGGCCTTGATTTTGTTTTAATTTCTATTTATCCCTTTAAAATATCCAATATTGAGGTAAAAACAGACATTGAACTAAGACTTGGGTGTGGTCAGGGTAGGACACATGGACACATGGAGAGAGACTTGGGGACACATGGATATTAACAGGGATGGGGCCATTTGTGGGGACATGGGGGGACACAGGCATGGATGGAGATGTGGGGGACAATGACAGGGATGGAAACATGGTGGGGAGACAGCCATGGGTGAGGACATGGTGGGACATGGGCAGTGACATGTGGGGACACGGCCATGGCCAGTGCCATGGGGGAACTTGCAGGGGATGTGGGGGATGCTGGGTTTGAGAGGGTTGAGGGTTCCTGGGAGGGACTTGGGTCTTGCTGAGGCCTTTGGGGACCCCGGGCTGAGCAGCTCCAGCTGTGCTGGGAGACCCAGGGGGAGGCTCTGGGGCAGCTGCTCAAGGACCCCCTGACCTGGAGCCCCAGCCAGGCATTGGGCTCCTGGAAGGGGATGAACGTCCTTGTCCCAGGAGGGAAATCCCAGCACCCCCAGGGTGTCAGGGGCAGCTCAGAGGCCGCAACAGGGAGGGGAGAGCCAGAGAGAGCTGTCACACTTCTAAGCTACGCCCCAAAATCCCAAAACTGAGGGATTCCTCCCAGGAAAAAGCAGCCAGGAGCTGCTAGAATAGAGGGAAAGGGGGAATGTGACCCTCCAGACTGAGCAGGAGGGGCCTGCATCCCCCAAAACCAAGCCCAGGGGTGAGGGCCGGGGGCACAATGGGGAAGGGGTGGAAGAGCAGGGGAAAGAGGATTCAGAGCGCGAGAGGGATGGGATCCCCAAACTGAGTTGGGAGGGGTCTTTGTGTTGGAGGAATTATGAGTGGGGGAAGGGAATGGTGGGGATGGAACAGAAAAAGAGCGGTTCCATGGGGATCCCTTTGTGTCCCCATCATTCGATTCCTTGAGTGATTCCCTGGGCCTCAGGGGGGGGAATGGATCTGCACTGGGTGGGTCCCCAAGCCCCCTGCCCAACCATGGGGGGCCTCGTGGGGGGTTCCCTCCACCCAAATGCTGGTGGTCCTGCAGCCATGGGGGGGGAAATGTGGGATCTGGAATGGGCAGGGATGGAATGCAATAGGAAGAGGAAGGAGAGGAGGAGGTGGAGGATGGAGAAAAGGAGGAGCAGGAAGAGGAGGAGGAAGAGGAGGAGCCCCAGCAGAACCACGCTTTTCCCGCCTGCCTGCTGAGTCTGCAGCTCCCCTGGCCCTGGCAGCATCAATCCCCCAGATCCCACAGGTGAGCGGGGAGGGGGAAGTTTGCCCCAAATACACTGGGGGGGCCTCTGGGAGGATTTGTTTGCAGGGTAGGGGATGTTTGGATCTTGCAGGTCCCCAAGGGTGAGATGCAGATGCCCCTTTGGAGACTTGGGCAGGGTTCCTGTGGCAAACTGTCTGTACTGGCTGGGGAGGTGGTACCAATTGTGGGGGAACATTGGCATCAGAGTGGGGAGAGCAGCAAAGGCCAATTCTGGCAGCCTGGAGGGGTGGGGGAGGCTGGAGATGAGCAGGGTCTGGGCCTGCCTGACTGTGAACAGGGCTGTTACTTCTGGAGCTGTACTTGGGCAGCAGGACAAAGGGCTCACCCATTGTTTTTCTCCCAGTCTAGGATTTGTCAATTCCAAACTTTGTCTGGATGGAGCTGGAGGAGGCTGCCAGGAAAAGGAAGATGGCCTGGGACACTGAGGCAGGTGAGGAAGAAGTCACTGCCCCTTTCCCCCTCTCCTCTGCTCTGTGTCTCAGCCCAGCATTGTCCCTGGCTGCAGGACAGCCCCACTGCTGACACCACCCTGCCAGTGATTAATTGGTGGGATCCCTTCCCCTTCCCTCTAGCACAGAGGCAAATCCCATCCTCTCCTTGTCCACAGCTCCTTCCTCTTCTCTTTCTGTCCTTCCTTCCTCATTCCTTCCTCTCCTTTTCTTTCCTTACCCCAGGCACTGAGCAGCAGATGGAGACCAGGGAGGACAAATCCCTGTGGTATTCACATTTCTTTGAATAGAGACATAATTCTCTCTCACAGGATTTTTCCTGGGAAGTGGTGGAAAGGCTGAGAAAGCTCAGAAAGGAAGAAAACAACTCTTATCTCACTTGCTGCACCTGTTGTTTGGCACATGTGGAATGTGTTATTGAGATTGCTTACCAAGAGTGATTTGTTAATTGGACTGTAGTGATGGTTGTTTGGACTGATTGACCAATTAGGTCAAAGCTGGGTCGTGACTGTCTGGAAAGGGTCAGAGGGTATTTTTAGTATGTAATTTAGTATAGATTTAGTATAGCAATAGTGTAATGTAGTATAATATAGTATAGAATGAAGCATCTGTTCAGCCTTTACAATCATGGAGTCAGAGCACATATTTCCTTGGATGGGTGAGACAAAGTAGAAATTTAACAGGATAGAAATGCATTTTTGGATTTAGGTGAAAAGTGCTGTTCTGAGCCTGTAACTTGTTTATCTGTGCTTAAGACTCCCTGTTCTCACAAGAGAGGAAAAAAATCAAAGAAAAAATCTTGTGCTCACAGAATGGCCTCGACCAAGAGAAGGAATTCAAACTCCCAAGATAAGCGGAGGCCCCATTGTCAGGGCCAAAGGCTGAGGCTGACCTGAGAGCTCTCTGCGCAAAGGGCAACGACTGATAAAAACTAATTGCAACCTGTAACGTGAAATCAGTAAAATGAATATGAATGAGACTATATGCATATGTATAAGCAAGGGGGAATTCTCAAAAGGTGCGCGTGTCCTTTAGGGGGAACAACGATTCCCACATGCGTCCAGTGCTAAACATACCGGCTTTGCAACTTTTTACAAAGTTGTGGAGTTTCCCCTTTTTTTCCACTAATCATTTTGGCGAGACAGCTAGGAGATTGACTGTCCCTGCAGGGGCGGAAGGGAGGACAGACTCCTGGGCGTTCCCTGGGATTTTCCTGGAGGAGCTCTGCTCCATCTCGGCTTGCCTCCTGCGGATACAGACAATGACCTGCTGCTGTGCAGATAGGCGGTATGTCTGTCAGAGGGCCCTGGGGAGATAGGGCTGCTGATAAGTCACTCAGAGACATCTGAGTGCACAGCCTCGTCCCTGTGCTTGCAGGCAGCCATCGACCAGGAGCACGGTCAGCGGCAGAGGTTCCCGGTTGATAGCACGACTGGGAACGGGTTCATTGTTCGATAGAGTGGCTGCTAGCGACTCTGGGGTGAGCCGAGTGAACCCGAACTTTGTGTGCTTGTGGTGTCTTGACATTGTATGGCTAATGCATTGTGTGGTTAATGTTAGCGTGTTTATAATCGTGTGAGTGCGTGGTGTATAAAACAGACCGAGTGAGTGAGTGAGTGTACCCACGGCGTGTGGGGGTAGTTCTACCCGTGTCTGAAGCAGCCAGGTGAGGCCCAGAGCACTGGCTGGGGCAGGCTGTGAGGGCAGGGAACACCCCGTGGAGTAGTGGAACAAGTGGAGAAACGTGGGTGAGGACATTTATTAATTTATTCTGTTTAAAGGTGATGATGTGTGATTTGTGTAGATTGTGCACGTTTTAACCACGGCTAGAGGGGATTTCTCTGGCCCCGCAGTTTGGACTTGGTTCCTGGAATTTTACTCTGTGCTGTTATTTTGCTTGTGTCCAGAGTGTGTGAGGACCAGAAGAGGCTGATAAGCTGATATGGGTAGATGCTGAAGTGTTGTATGCTGGGTTGTGTCAAGAAAAGTGGGCACTCTTAAGAGATACCCTATTGGAATATGAATCCCAATATTACCAGTTAGATTGTGCCTGTGCCAGTCTGACCCTCGCTGCTGAGCCAAAGGCGGCTTCTGTGGTGCTTTACCCCAGAGACACCTTTAGCTTGCTGGTGATTGCAGCCGGGCATTAAACAGGTCCAGGCTTGTTAGGAACTCCGTTACCTCAGGAAGAAGACTTCAGGCGAAGGTGAGTAGTTAAAAAGGAGAGGATTCTGCCGGAGGTTTATATGCAGTGGTTTATTCCATGGTTACAGAGGTCTGAATCTTCGGGAGACCTCCAACAGAATCCCGAGCACATGGCGTGCTTCACCTTTTAAGCTCAGGGGGAGGGGAGGGGACAGGTGAGCCACCAACCAGGTGGGGGGGGGCAGCGTCTCAAGGGGCGAGGGACACCTAGGCAGGCCAATGACCTCTGGGCCTGAGGGGCATCCTTTGACCAACCACACGACGCCTTCTGATATGTTAAGCCTGATTGACAGGACTCACTCAGCAAGGGGGCGAGAGGGGAAGTGGAAGAGAGGTATTGCCACACCTGGGAGGTAACCTGAAAGTTTGAAACACACCGCAACACCTCGCCCTAGTTTTGTTTTAAAAAGAAGAGGACTGGGCTTGTAGTGCAGAATGCTTGCCAAACCATGGTTCGTAAATCAGTTCTTCCTCTACAGGAGGGTCAGTGTTTTCCACCGAGGCTTCCAGGTCATCCATTGGAGCACTGAGGGCTTCCAAATGGTAGACCTCAGGAGGGGGAGATGAGCTTGAAATTAATTTGAGAACCATGCGTTTGATTAGTCCAAAAACAATGCTAACAACTACAATAACTATAACTAAAATAAACAGCACTAAAACCACAGTTTTCAGAATAGATCCCAACTAGCCCGAGAGTCCCCAGCCATTGAACAGTCCATTCAGCCCATTGTCAGTTTCTCTGATGATGTCCGAGAGCTTTTGCCAAGGTAGTCCATACGTGGTTTGGACTGAGGGACTATGCAGGAGATCACAGGTGGGACGATCACGAGTAGGACGAGAAGCAGGCTCGGTCTCATGGCATCTCGAGGCTACACATGAACAGTGGGACCTAAACTGGTACAAGAACTTGAAACAAACATATATTACAAACTATTCCAGATAGGAGGCTTAAATGGAATTTCCTCCAGAGAACGTGTGCGGCGTTTTCTTCTCCAGGCAGCGTGAGCAACCTGGGGCGCTTCTGCAGATTTCTCTGAGACTTTGGGAACATAGGGCTTTACCCATTTGGAAGGAACCCACCTTAAACCAGAGGGGGTGGACACACAGGCGTATCCACGTCCCCAAGTAACCAATTTGTAAGGTCCCACCATTTTCCAAGTCTCAGGGTCCTTTACTAAAACTGGAGGTTTTTCTTTCATCAGCCTATGACTGCTCCCCCCAAAGTGGTGTAGGATGGGTGGGTTCAGGCTGTCAAAAGAACAATTTAACAAATTGATTGTGAATAGCGCCCTGGATAACCGGATGTGGGGAGGTTCCACCTTCAGAACTTGTTGTTGCTGGTCCAGGACCCTTTTAATATCACGGTGAGTTCTTTCTACAATGGCTTGACCTGTAGGGGAGTAGGGGATGCCAGTTTTATGCTCTACTCCCCATTGTTGCAGGAAGCTCCCGAATTCCTTGGATTTATAAACAGGCCCATTATCAGTTTTCAGCTCCTTGGGGATGCCCATGAAAGAAAAGGCCTGTTAGAGGTGCTTAATAGCATCGATAGATGATTCTCCTGTGTGGGCAGAAGCATAGACCGCTCCAGAAAATTTATCTACACTAACGTGAACATATTTCTGCCGTCCAAAAGCCTGTATGTGTGTTACATCTGTTTGCCACAGTTCACAACTGTTCAGTCCCCTTGGGTTTGCTCCCATACTCACTGTAGGGAGTGCATGTTGTTGGCAATTTGAGCAAGTGGCCACAATCGCTTTGGCCTGTTCTTGAATGATGTTAAACTGACGAACAAGGCCAGGTGCATTTTGGTGGAAAAGCTGGTGGCTGATTTTTGCCTGTTCAAAAACATTTGGGAGAGTGGCCATCACTGCAGGTGCAGCAAGAGCATCTGCCCTTCTGTTGCCTTCAGCAATAAACCCTGGCAAGTCAGTGTGTGACCTGACATGCATCACATAAAATGGTTGCTCTCGGTGAGTGACTAACTTTACCAGTTTTCAGAACAATTCAAATAGTGCGATGTTAGACACTTCTTGCAGTATTGCTTGATCTGCCCTGGATACTACTCCTGCCACGTATGCAGAGTCTGTAATCACATTAAATGGTTCTGAGAACCTTTCAAAAGCCCTAACAACCGCAGCCAATTCAGCAACCTGAGGTGAACCTTCCACCTCAGCAACGTCTGTGTCCCACTGCTGGGTTTGAGGATCTCTCCAAGTCATAACAGACTTGTGGGACCTCCCGGACGCATCTGTAAAGACAGTCAGATCCCTTTTTAAAGGTCTGCTACTTAGAGCACTTCTCAATTTTAAAGTAAATTGAACATCTTGTTCGAAGAATTTGTGAGCGGGCCGCGCTACCGAAAATTGTCCTGAGTAGGAATCCAGAGCAAACTGCAACACTCCATTTTCTTGAAACAATTGTTCCAGTATTTTCATAGTGTTTTGACCTGATTTTAACTCAACTGGAATGTGAGTGCACTTAAAACCACATCCTGCTAACTCCCTGATCCGGGTCCTTGCTTTCTGGATCAGTTCCGCTAACAGCTCCTGAGGCTTTGTCAGTCTCTTGGACCTTTTGTGACTGAGGAAAACCCATTCTATGATCAAGAGAGAGTCTCTCTTGTCCCGGACCTTTTTGGTGTGTTCTTTGCCTTAGGTGTTTGTTTTTCCTCCCACTGGAAAATAATTCCATGGAGGTGTGGCAACTTACCTAGGATGATAAATTTGAATGGCAGGTCAGGCCGGCATCGGTTGGGCTGTCTTGTGGACATTGCAATCTGAACCTTTTCTAGAGCTTTCCGTGCCTCTGGGGTAATAGACCTAGGAGCACCTGGGTCCTCTCCCCCTTTCAATAAATTGAAGAGAGGGGCAAGGTCTTCGTTAATCAGACCAAGCCACGGTCTTACCCAATTCGAAGACCCACACAACTTGTGGACATCCGCAAGGGTCTTGATCCTTGGATTGATTTCTAGTTTTTGAGGAACAATGGTCCTATTTCCAATATCTAGGCCCAAATACTTCCAAGGTGGCATCTTTTGAATTTTCTTTTCCTGGAGCTCGAACCCTGCAACAATCAATGCATCGATCGTTAGGTCAAACGCATGTGTGAGTAAATCATCATTGGGGCACACACAAGGATATCATCCATATAATGATAGATGATGGCCTTCTCTGCGGCTGCACGCACTGGGGAAAGCAGGGAAGAGACATACCACTGGCAGATAGCTGGAGATACCTTCAGGCCCTGAGGAAGAATGGTCCAATGGTACCTTTTCATAGGGGATTCCATGTTGGTGGAAGGGACGGAGAATGCAAAACGCGGTGCATCGTCAGGGTGTAAGGGGATTTGGAAAAAACAATCTTTAATACCAATAACAGCTAATTTCCAATCTTGGGGAAGCATTGTTGGGGATGGCATACCAGGTTGGGGAGAACCCATATCTTCAATTACGTTATTAATTTGTCGGAGGTCATGAAGAAGTCGCCATCTCTTTTTCTCAGCTTGTTGGATGACAAACTCTGGAGAGTTCCATGGGGACATGGTCTCCACAATGTGGCCCTTTTTTAAGTTGCTCTTCTACTAGTTCCTCAAGCACCTTTATTTTTTGTTTACTGAGCGGCCACTGTTTCACGTCAACTGGTTTGTCTGTTTTCCACTTCAGTTTTTTGATGGGGTGCTGTTGTTCAGTGACTGCTGCACAAAGATGCTGTGGAGAGTCTGGAATATCAATTGTGACACCCCACTGGGCCATTAAATCTCTCCCTAACAAAGGTTCCGAATAATCTAACACAAACGGACGGATATTTGCCAATTGTCCGTTTGGTCCCTCGGTTTGAACAATGCTTTTAGATTGTCTTGCCAATTGCAGACCTCCTACACCTCAAAGGTGACCGGCAACATTTTGCAAAGGCCAATGTGCTGGCCAGTCTTGTACTGGAATCACTGTGCAGTCTGCACCTGTGTCTACAAGCATCTCAATGCGTTTTGACTCCCCATCCCCACTGAGGTTACACCATAATTTAGGTTTGTCTTTCCCAATAACTTGGACCTGGGCGACTGTGGGCCGTTTCTTTTTTCAGTACTTTCAGGTAAAGATGGTACGGGATAGCTTGTGCAACAATTTGTCCCTTGGGAAGAAACAGGGGTGGGTGAAAACAGTGCAGGCCGAGAACGGATTGCTCAGGATCTGATGTTGTCATTCCTGGAGCAATCTCGATATCTTGTGGTGTGTGTTTGGTGTCCCCAATGACGATGTACTTACAACAAATTCAGTTCCAAGTACCCTTCTGTTCAGGATTTACAGAGACAAAATGCCAGTCAGTGTCCTTCAGGTGGAGTGATTCTGTCAGCTGCAACCTGTAAGGCTCATTGACAGAAGACGTGGTTAACATAGGATCACCTAAATCATAACAAAGGTTATTTTGTTTCACTTTCAACAGTGGACCAGTAGGCTTGGTCTTTGAAGCACCTGCTTCACTTACACAAATATAAATATTATCGCGCGCTTGATTTGTTTTGCTACCCTTATTCCTTTGGCCTGCTCTTTTTGTGTCTGCACGCCTGGCAGGCGGGCGCTCCCTTTTCAGTTTTTTTGTTGTTGTTGACCCCCAGGGAGGGCTTGTAGTTCTCCTCCCCTGCTATTTCTAAATTCATCAAATTCCCTTTTCAGGGAGCACTGGTTACTCCAGTGCCCTAGGCTGTTACAAAGCAGGCATGGTTTTGTGGGCTCAACCATTGCTGGTCTCCGCTGCTGCCCAGGGTACTGCTGTGCTGAGGGAAAAGGCGCAGGCTGGCAATGGCTGAGGTGGTGTTGGCAGCAGCCTTGGTCTGGTGTCTTCAGCCACACTCATCAGAGGCACTTTCCTGTTACAGACTAGAAGCATATCTTTTAGTGTAGGGGGAGGTTCAATAGGAAGGCTCAGGATTGCCGCTCAACACTGTTCATTTGCATTTGTAAACACTATTTCTTCTAAAATCGCTTCCCTAGCATTCACCTTTTTAACTTGTGTTTCAATGGCTCTAGTTAACCTTTCTACAAATTTCAAAAAAGGCTCTGATGGTAGTTGCTTGATTTTACTATAGGGCTCAAAAGGCCCCTCAGGTTGGAGGGAAAAGAATGCTTTTTCAGCTGCTTCTTTTACTTTCTCGAGTGTTTCTGCAGGAATTGCAGCAGCTTGGATAGAGGGTGAAGACCATTGACCCTCACCACAGAGGTGCTCAATTGTCGCAGACATTTTTTCATAGAAATCCTTTCTTTCACATTTGTCCATCTTCTGGGAAGCAGAGCCCCAGAAGAAGAATGTAAACAATTGTTATCAGCTGCTGTGAAATGTAGCAGGTGCCCCTGTGATTGGCTCATCTTCCATGGGTACCATTAAAGGCCAATCACAGGAGCAGCTCAGGGACAGATTCCCTGGACACAGAACTTTGTTATTCATTCCTTCTATTCTATTCTTAGTTGAGCAGCTCTCTGCAGCTTCTCTTCTTTTTCTTTGTAGTATAGTTATAATGTATTATATATCATATATGAATAAATCAAGCCTTCTGATCAAGAAACAAGATTCTCGTCCTTCTCTCACCACAGTGACCGTCTAAGGCCACTGTAATACTCAATGGTGATAGGGTTATCACTGTTGTCTTTTGCTCTGTTTGGATCAGCAAGCAAGCCTGGGAGAGCATCTTTTAGCAGTTGTTTCCATGCTAATTCCCATAATTTGAATTCCGTGGAGGTCATGAGGCAGGAAAAAAGCTGTTTTAAATCATGTGGGATTACCACAGTCCTACTCAGTTCAGAATTTAAAAGGCCATGGAAATATGGACTGTGTGGACCATATTCTTTATGAGATTTACAGATCTCTTTAATCAATTGTCGTCCAAAAGAAGTCCAATTAGCAGTAGGAGCTGCTCCTCCCTCAGCCGCAGGCTGAAACGTAACAGGAGCTAGTGACAACATGGGACTATGCATTGGGTCTGCCATTCCCTGCTCTGTATCCCTTGAATCAGAAGCATTGGGATCACAGCTACAGGTTTGGGGACAGGCAGTGGGTGTGTCCCCACCGTGGGAACCCGGGGAGGGGGCGGGGACAGGGAGCCAGCAAGGGGCGGGGAAACTGTGGGAACAGGGGGCGGGGTCACCGTGGGAACAAGGGGCGGGGTCAAGGGGCAGGCAGGGGGCGGGGACGCCTGATGACATCACGTCAGCAGACACCCCCTGGGAGGAGTAGAGGGGCAGAGCCGAGGGTACTGCAGGAAAGGGGGAGGGGGGAAGGTGTCACGAGGAACAGGGGGAGAAGGGGATGGGGATGGAATTTTAGGATGCTTAAGAGGATTTTGGGAAGAAGAAGACAAGGTTTGGGAAGATGCCACGTGGCACCCACCATCTTGTGGACCCCCTAGGGACTGGGGGCCATTTTGGGCATCACTGCTCTCGGGAAAGCTGGCACGTGCTCTGGGTTTTTGAGGAGGGGATACAGGGGGTTGGGAAAGTTTCCACGCAGCCTGGCCAGGGCCTTGTGAACAGGACAACTCAGGCATTTTTGCCAACTCTGGGAGCCGACTTCCCAATGAGTGTGCTCTCTTTAAAATACCAAGTTTTGGGGAAAGAGGTTTAGGGGTTTTAGAGCTAGGAGAGGGAGAAACAGGAAGAGCAGAGGTACATGGCTTGGCATTTGACTTTTTCTCCATTTCCCTTTGTTTGAGCAAAGCTGTTCGGATTTGTAAACTCCAAAACACAAATTTAGCTGAGGGTGCTTTGCCAGACTGTCCTAAGGTTATCAATTCATTCCCAACTTTATCCCAGAATTGAATATTGTGGATTTCTTCAGGGGAGATATGTGGGAAGTGCAGAAAGAGCCATCTTATAAACTGTTTCAATTTTCCTTTTGAGAACTTCACATTACCACTGACTAAAATGCTAATAATATTACAATACACTCCTTTTTGTACAATGCTGAGTTTCGAACCCATGTTAGATGTAAAAGCAAAGTACTAATTCCTGCCTCGCTGAAAACAAAGCCAAAGTCAGCTACCGATTTCTAAAAAACAACCACAGATAGGAAAGCGATAACAAACAGACAAAAGCTTCACAATGCAGCTGTATATACTGCTTTTAAAATTCCCGGGCAGCAGCAGCAGAGAGCTGGGACACGCCCTGCCGAGCTGAGGCAGACACAAAGCCTCCCCCGTGGTGGAATGCAGCCCCCCCCCGGAGCTGAGAGAGCAAGCAGCCTCCCCCACACCACGTGGCGAGCTGAAACCAGGGTCCCCGTGCCGCGTGTGCAAAGAGCACCCCCCTCCCCTGCACCGAGAGAGATTCCCCCCGGCCACGTGGCAAGCCAAAACCGGGGTCCCCCCCGCAGAGAGAGAGACAGAGAGCCCACTGCGCTGCAGAGCCGGGGGGAAGGGCAGAGAGCACTCCCGCACCGCCGGCGCGAATTCTAAAAGAGAACAACACACACTGCAGAAAGCTAAAATCCAAGAACGCAATTAATTCCCATCTGTGGGGCTGCACAGCCAAAAATGCAAAGGCAAAAAGGAACAGAACTCACGGCAGAGTCTGTTTTTGAGCTTCTGCTCCACCGAGAGCAGTGATACTCACCCAAAATGGGAGCTGAAGCAGGCTGGGTCCAGGCAGGCAGGTCTCCCCACCAGAAAAGGACCTCTCTGTGTGCAAGAGAGGCTACCCTCCTCTCCCTCTGGAAAGTCTGCTCACCACAAGGGAGCTGGGCTTTCCAGAGGCGCTGAACAGTCCACGAAACTTCTTCTGGGAATATTCCCGAAGTCTCTGGCTGGGAGCGATGAAGCCAAGGCTCCTTTCAGCTGGGTGCACGGCTGCCAGAAGCTCTCCCGAGGTAGCAAAAGTCCATCTGGGCTGCTGAATTGCTTTGCCCACCCAAGGACACCAAATATTGGAATATGAATCCCAATATTACCAGTTAGATTGTGCCTGGGCCAGTCTGACCCTCGCTGCTGAGCCAAAGGCGGCTTCTGTGGTGCATCACCCCAGAGACACCTTTAGCTTGCTGATGGTTTCAGCTGGGCACTAAACAATTCCAGGCTTGTTAGGGACTCCGTTTACCTTAGGAAGAAGGCTTCAGGCGAAGGTGAGGACAAAGGAGGAATTCTGCTGGAGGGTTATATGCAGAGGTTTATTCCATGGTTACAGATGTCTGAATCTTGGGAAGAACTCCAACAGAATCCAGAGCACATGGCCTGCTTCACCTTTTAAGCTCAGGGGGAGGGGAGGGGAGGGGACAGGTGAGCCACCAACCAGGTGGGAGGGGCGGGGTCTCAAGGGACGAGGGACACCTAGACACAGGCCAATGACCTCTGAGCCTGAGGGGCATCCTTTGAACTCGACAAACCACACGACGCCTTTCCTGGAATGTTAATCCTGATTGACAGGACTCACTCAGCATGGGGGCAAGGGGGAAGGGAGAGGCGTATAGGCACACCTGGGAAGGGACCCGGGGCACAGAAGTCTAAAACAGGACATTACAACACACTACAACAAGTTGCAGCTGCTGGCAGGAGCTCTCCCAAAGCAATGGTGTCTTCATGGCAATTTGGTTCCAAAGTCAACTCAGCTCCAGAGGAAGAACAGAAAGCACATAGCATGCCCAAAGCCACAGATGCTGCACCGAGGGAAAACCTTGACTTACATGCCAAGTGGGTTAAAAAATACCCCGAATAAGCCACAGAGTACAGAGTGCAAACTGCAGCAGCCACGTGCTGCATCATTTTGGCTGCGCTGCACACATCTGCAGCCTGTAGCCCTGCAAGCACAGACGGACACCCGTCAGGGCTGGGCTGGCTGCTGAGAATGCCTCGGGCAGGAGGATCCTCCAGCAGTGAGCCCAGAGCCACTCTGGGCACTGAGGCCTCCGTGTCCCACAGCAACGGGAACACCACGGGGACGTGGCGCTGTTCCTGTGCCATCCCAGCAGCAGCTCACGCAGAAACTGCCTGGAAGGTTCTCCTGTGTCACAAAGGAGCACAAAGAACCCTCCCAGGGCACAGCCCATGGCCCGAAGGGTGCAAGAGGAACTCGGAAAATGCAGCAAACAAGGACACCCCACAGCCCAGCCTGAACACTGAGGAGGAACAAGGACGGCACCAAACCAAAGGAAATGTGACCTTTAGTCACTGATGCTTCTGACTAAAATCAGCAAGCCTTGTTCCATCTGGAATCTTTGTTCTAGTTCTAAAAACGAGCAAGGTTCTCCAGTGTAAATACACAGATGGCAGGAACTGGGGAGGAGGTGGTGTTAGGAAGGAGGAGGAGGAGGAGGGGGAGAGGAAAAGGAGGAGCAGGAAGAGGAGGAGCAGGAGCAGGAGGAACAGGAGGTTCCAGTGCCCCCTGTGGCCGCAGCCGCGGGACCATCGCCCCCAGCTCGTCCTGCAGGTGAGCGGGGAGGGGGAGCTCGTCCCAAATCCATTGGGGGTCCCCGAGAGGGTTTTTTATTGGAGTGTGTTTAAAGCTCACAGATTGTGAAATTGACCCCAAATATGGTGTCCCTGGAAGGTTTTTTCCTGGTGTGTGTAAGTTTGGATCTTGCAGGAGCCCAAAGCTGAGCCCCTTGGGGGATCTTTGGGGGCCCACGCGGCCATTTCCCAGTATGGGCAGGGGAGGACATTGGTCCTGGGGACCCCCGGGAGAGCAGAGGAGGAGAACCCCTGGGACCCCCAGAGTGGGGAGAGCAGAGAGGGGCGATCCCAGAGCTGGGGGACCCCAGCAGACTGGAAAGGGGGGGAGCCTGGAGAGGAGGGACCCCTGGGATCCCTGGGATCTCAAAGCAGAGCATCAGGGGAGAATGGACCCCATGGACCCCCAAAAGCCCCTGGATCATCCCTAAGCAGGGCGCCAGAGAATGAAGAACCCCTGGAACCATTGGACCCCCATGACCTCAAGGAAAGGAAACTTCTGGAACCCCAAAAGTGGAGAGATGAGCAATAGGGAACTCCTGGGAAAGATATTTTGGGCTGAATCTTGATATGTGGAGATTTTCATGGACACAAGACTCCTGCTGAGTTCTAGAGATGGACCTGGCCTGGAGGAGCCTCTACTCCAAGGCGCTCCCACCTTGGTTTCCCCCAAACCAGAGTTTGTCATTCCCAAGCTGTGGCCAGATGGAGGAGGAGGAAAAGCCCCAGAGATCCCTCACAAGGAGGGGCTGCAAACCCAGCCCAGGGAGGTGTGGGTAGGAAAGAGCCCCCCTGAGCCAGGAAGGCGGCTGGAGATGCAGCCAGAGCTCAGAGCTGGTGGAGAAGCCTCATGGAAGGGAGAAGCCCCACAAGTGCTTGGAATGCGGGAAGGGTTTCAGCTCCAGCTCCAGCCTGATGGAACACCTGAACATCCACACTGGGGAGAGGCCCTGGGAGTGTGGGGAATGTGGGAAGAGCTTCAGTGGGACCTCCAACCTCAGCAAGCACCACAAGATCCACACTGAGGAATGGCCCTTGGAGTGCTTGGTGTATCAGAAGAGCTTCAGGTGGGATTCAGAGATCGTCACTCACCAGCACTTCCACACCAGGGAGAGGCCCTGCGATTGTCCCGAGTGTGGGAAGAGCTTCGTGCGCTGCTCCAGCTCCATCCCCCATGGGAGGATCCGCGCTGGATGATCCCCGGTGACCCCCATTGGGCAGAGCCCTGGTGACCCCTGTTCTGGGTGATCCGTGTTGGGTAGGGGGAAGGTGTTGGAGAGATTTCTTTCCCTTCTCCTTGTGCTGCTATGATTTGGTTGGTAATAAATTCCCTCCGTGTTCCCAGGCCGGGTCTGTTGTGCCCGTGTGGGATTTGCTGCGGGATCTCTCCCGGTTCTTGTCCCCACGCAGGAATCCTCGGCTCCATTTTCTGTCCCTGTGCGGCTGCGGGGGGCAGGGACAGAGCGGCTCTGGGGGTGCCTGGCATCGGGCCAGCGTCACCGCTCGCCACGGGCAGCCCTGAGATGCCGCGCACCTGGGCACGCATTGCTGGGCTCACCTGAGCTCCCACCTGCCTAGCGCCCCAAGGTTCCCCCTGCCCAAAAAAACCCCGGCAGCGTCCCGGAAAGGACCTCAGCCAATGGCAGCGCAGGCAGGAGGCGGCTTAGCCAATGAGAGGTCGGGGCGTTGGATTGCCTCATCGGTTGCCGGGCAGGGCCCGTGGCCGATCGCTTCCCACGAGCGGCGGCAGCCAATGAGAGCGCGCGGCGCTGCCGAGCCCGCCCTGCTCCGGACTGGCGCTCCCAGCGCAGCGCGGCTGCTTTGGGGCTGCTGCTCCCTGCCCGGCCCCGGCCATGGGGCGAGGGGCGGCAGCTGGGGCCCTGCTGGTGGCACTGGTGGTGCTGGGAGCCCCCCCGGCTGCGGGCGCGGAGCTCTCGGGTGAGCGGGGGGCGGGAGGCGCTGGGACATGGGGGGGAGAAGGAGGCGAAGGGGGGAGCCCGGAATGGAGGGGGAGGAGGAGGGGACCTCCCAAAGGGACAGCGGGAGGGGCTGAGGGGTGGGGGGAGGAGAGGGAGCGGTTGGAGAGGGTGGGGAAGGGGGGAAAAAGGGACGGGGGAACTCCAAAACTGAGCGGGAGGGAGGCTGGAGATTGAGGGATTTGTGGGAAAATGGGGAAATGGGACCCCAAAAGTGATTTTGGGAGCGGCCGGAGGTGGGCGGGGAGAGGATGAGGAAGGGGAAATGGGGGAAGGGTGGCAAAGAGGAAGCGGCAGCGCGGGCAGGAGGGTCCCATGGCGGCCGTGGGGCAATGGTGGGGTGGAGCGGGGATCCGGGGTGGGCCCCGGAGCTCTGGGGGTGCGGAGCGGGGGGCGCCCCCTGAGTTGTGTCCTGCACACACAGGGGTGTTTCAGCTTATGTTTAAGTGCGAGTGTTACTTCATTAACGGCACGGAGAAGGTGAGGTTCGTGGAGAGGTACATCTACAACCGGGAGCAGTTCGTGATGTTCGACAGCGACGTGGGGCTGCACGTGGGGTTCACTCCCTATGGGGAGGGGTTTGCCGGGAAGATGAACAGCGACCCGGCTAGACTGGAGTACGCACGGACTGCGGTGGACTGGTACTGCCGGTACAACTACCACTATTACACCCCGATCACTGTGGAGCACCGAGGTGAGCGCGGGGCAGAGCGTGTCCCCTCGAGCCCTGCCCTGACAATGACCCTGGAGCCCCTCAAAACCTCTCTGGGAATCTCCCCAGAGCCCTCAGCCCTCCTTGTGAACATCCCCGGGACCTCCTGTCCTCTCCCAGTCCACTCCAGTTCATTCCCAATCCCTCCCAGTTTATTCCCAGTCCCACCCAGCCCCTCCAAATCAATTCCCAGTCTATTCCGAGTTCATTCACAGTTCACTCTCAGACGTCCTCCCTCTCTCCCAGTTCACCCCCATCCCCTCGCACCTCTCTCAGTGCCACCCAACTCCCTCCCAGTCCCTCCCAACACATTCCCAGTCCATCCGAGCCCAACCGCAGTCCCTCCCACCACTTTCCCCTGGCCGTTCCTTGTCACTCCCAATCGCTCCCAGTCCCTTCCCAGACCATTCCAGTCTATCCCAGTCCCTCTCCAGCCCACCCAAGCTGTCCCCTCTCTCTCCCAGTGCCCCCCAGCTGATCCCAGTGTTTCTCCGCTCTCTCTCTCTCTGTCTCTCCCAGTGCCCCCCAGCGTGTCCATCTCGCTGGTGCCCCCCTCGAGCTCCCAGCCCGGCCCCGGCCGCCTGCTCTGCTCCGTGATGGATTTCTACCCTGCTGCCATCCAGGTGAGGTGGTTCCAGGGCCAGCAGGAGCTCTCGGAGCACGTGGTGGCCACCGACGTGGTCCCCAACGGGGACTGGACCTACCAGCTGCTGGTGCTGCTGGAAACCCCTCCCCAGCGCGGGCTCAGCTACAGCTGCCAGGTGGAGCACGTCAGCCTGGAGCAGCCCCTGAGGCGGCACTGGGGTACGGGGGAGCCCCTGGGGGCGCTGGCAGAGCCACTGGGCTGTGCTGGGAGGGACTGGGAGGGAGCTGGAGAGAGCCGGGCTGGGACTGGGAGAGGGGCTGGGGGCTGGGCAAGGGCTGGGCAGGGGTTTGGGGGATGCTGGGGAGGGTGGGATGGGGTGGGGGGTGCACGGTGTGACTGGGAGGGACTTTGGGTGAGCCTGGATGAGCTGGAAGGAGATCGCGAATGGCAAAGTAGGGGTTGGGTTGAGGTTGGTTGTGCGGGGAAGAGACTGGGAGGGGTCTTGGTGAGTCCTGCTGGGACTGGGAAAGGACTGGGGAGAGGTTTCAGGGAATCCTGGCTGGACCGGGGGCCACAGGGAGGGCGCTGGGAGGGGCTCGGGGTGTCGGTGAGAGGTTTTGGGGGTGCTGAGCCCTGCGGACCCCCCAGAGATGCCGCCGGACACCGCCAGCAGCAAGATATTGATGGGGATTGGGGGCTTCGTCTTGGGCTTGGTCTTCCTGGCGCTGGGGCTCGGCTTCTCCCTGCGCAAGAAGGTCAGGGCGGGTGCCGGGGGTGGCGTCCCCGCCGTGGCGGAGCGTGTGCGCTCCCGCCGGGGCCCCCAGCCCGGTGTCACCCCCTTTTCTCTGCCCACAGAGCTCCTGGGCCGGCGGTGGCCGCAGCCCCTCCCCATGTGCTCGGGCCCGGCCGGGACCCCCCGCTCCGCTGATTTTGGGGGGGTCCCGTGTCCCCCCCAGCCCCGCTGGCGCTCTGCCACCGCCCAGTGCCTGCTCCCAGTGCTCCCAGTAAAGCTTCCCAGTTGGGCCCGGGGCCGTTTATTGGGGGTGACGGGGAGGGATTTAGGGGGGGCGATGGGACGGATTTGGGCAAAGGGAGGGGGACAAAGGGACTGGGCCTGGGGGAAGCGGGAGGAGGAGGAGGAGGAAGACCAGCAGCGGCAGCAGCACCAGAACCGCGCGGTTTTCCCGCCCCCCTGGAGCTGCAGCCCCCCCCCAGCCCCGTCAACATCGCCCCCTCCCACAGGGAGCAGGGAGTGGGAGCTCAGCCCTTGTTAAGAATCTCTAAGTAATATTTTAAAATAATTTAGTATGATTTTCAATTTTTTCTAACTCTTTGAAATATAATGCAATGTTTTTAAAATTTACATGTATGTATTTTAAATATTTTAATAGTTGTTAGTAATTGTCTTGACCTCTCATTAATAAAATTGTGTTTCTAAAGCGGAGTGTGCATCATGGTTTGACGCTGGTGTAATGCCAGTGCCCCCATGAAAATCCATTGTCCTCAGTGTCCACTGTGGGATGTGACAAGAAATACAGCAAAGCATGCTCCTAGTTCAGGAATAAAAGAAAAAAAACTTTATTAACTTATAATATATAAAAGAAACACACAGAAGTCAGAATGAAAACCTCCTAAAAACATTCCTCCTCCCTGTCCTGGTTTGAAAAGGAAGTGAGATTTTTGGGATGCTGTGGTCAAACCAATCAGTGCTCAGATTTGAATATTGGCACCTGGTGTGGCCCCTGAGGACATGGATTCACCTCTGAGCACACAGGGGGTTAAAAGCAGAGAACTCCCAGGGGAAGCTCTCTTGGTTCCGTGGGTGAAAGGTTCAGAGCTGCCCTGCCTGGCTGCGGGCTGGGTGCGGGAGGGGAAGCCATGCGGCCGGGTGAGGGGAGCCGGGCCTTGGACAGAGAAGGGAGGTGAAGGCCCCTGCAGGATGGAAGGGTGGAAGAGCACTGAGAGGCATCGGGCAGCGGCCACAAAGAGAGAGAGAGCCGGTGTCTGTGCCTGTGCCACCTTGAAATTTGCCATCTTGTGCTGGCAGCACAGCCGAGAAGGAGAAGGGGTGCAGAGAGAAGGTGCCCGGCAGGGCCAGCGTGGGAGTTCTGGGCAGGCAGAGCCTGAGATTTTAACGCTTTTCTTGGATGATGGAAACCTTACAAATGCTGATCCTTCTGGAGCTGAATGAGAAGAGAGATAGGGATGAGATAAGAGGAGATGGGCCACAAGAGAAGTTGAGAAGAATCTTAGGCGGGAGGAAATGATGGATTGGCCTTTGGCTGGACTTTTCTTGTATAGCCATGGACAGAACCATTTTTCCTGTGGCACAGAGACTGCATTTAGGGGGAGGCAATGGCTCGGAGCCAAGAGAGTGCAGTGATGTGATGTGAAGGAGTGGCATGAACAGAGATGGATGAGGAGGATGGTGGTGCCCTCTGCCTTCAGTGAGGAAGAAGAT
The DNA here is from genome assembly GCF_047830755.1 of Zonotrichia albicollis. Taxonomy (NCBI): domain Eukaryota; kingdom Metazoa; phylum Chordata; class Aves; order Passeriformes; family Passerellidae; genus Zonotrichia; species Zonotrichia albicollis. The sequence goes on from NC_133849.1 coordinate 4,774,829, forward strand.
CTTTGTTCTTGAGAACCCTCGGCCCCAGGGGGTGAATTTGGGAGGAACAGGTGTCCCAAAAGTGAGAGTCTGTGCTCAATTTTGGAACTGGGCAAAGCATCCTTAAAAAGGGAACCCCAGAAGCAGCTCTGGTGCGTGTGCAGTGGTGAGAGCACTGGGCATGGAAGGAAGATGTCACCATGGGAAATGATCTCCGGGCGGTGCCACGTGGGACACAGAAACACAAGAGGTTTCAACTGTGTTTCCTGGGGGAGCCTGTGGCACAAGAGGGACTCCTCTCTCCTTGATGAACTGAGAGTTGATTATCTGAGGGGTGCTGATGGACTGACAGCTGGTGACCTGAGGGGTGGCAACTGAATTGCGAGTCCAAGGTTTTGCCTTACTGTGATGTATTGGGAATTTGGTTGGGGGCAGGAGAAATGTTTGGAATGTTTTCATTATTTCTGTGTGTTTCTTTTATATATTGTAAGTTAAGAAAGATTTTTTTTCTTTGTATTCCGCAGCTGGAGCCTGCTTCGCTCTATTCCTGGTCACATCTCACAGCAGACACCAGGGAGAATGTATTTTCATGGGGGCACTGGCATTGTGCCAGCATCAAACCGTGACACCAGTGTAGCAGATAGGGCCTGGCGTTCGGAAGATCTCGTGATGTTACGGGAAGACAGGGCCTCTGCCCCCTTAGATAAGAAAATTAACATAGGAATGTAGCCCCCTAAACCGGATTCCGGTAACTTTCCACTTGCCCAGGTAACTTTTCATCCCCTACTAACCATAGATGGTAAAGACAGACCCCCACCTGACGTAGAAGCCCCCTAGACTATAAAACCCCACGAGAAGAGAGAATAAAGGCCTTTGATCCTCCACCATATTGGTGTCCGCGTGTTTCTTAGGCCCGAGCGACCCTGGGGAAATGGGTCGCCGTGCTGTCTCCTGAAACCAGGCCGCCTCCCTTGTATCAGAAGGCAACATTCTGGTGCCGAAAACCCGGGAAGCCGATCAGCGCTCGGGGAACGGGAATTCGCCTGGACGGGAAGCAGCGGCTGCAGCGGCAGGTCCGACTACAGCGGGGGAGACGTCCCCGGACCGGCAAGGAACATGGAATCCTATGCAAAGGTCGTATCAGATATGCATGCACAGTTTAGGATAGAATGTAAAATTAAGTGTGAGCTCAGGAATTCTAATCTTGCTATTGCAAGGCTCCTAGAGCTCGGGACGATCGAACGTCCGGTAAATATATTATATTCGGAAGTGCGGGAGAAGCTCACTGCCGCCTTAGCAGAGGATACTAAGTCCTCAGGCAGTGGTAAAAGCCTCAAAGTGTGGGGGAAAGGAGAAGAGGCCCTACGCAAGGCATTAGAAGAACAGGAGACGTGGAAAGTCGTGCATATACGTTTATTTCTTGCAGTAAAGCGGGGGGTGGGGGCCGCGACACACACAGTCTCTGAGAGCGATCGGATTGAATGCAGGAATATGCCGGGGCCGGGAGCGTTCCACCTCTTCCCGAGCCTGAGCCCAGAACCCCCAGAGCACCCAGGGGACCCCCCGGAGCCCCCAGGGGACCCCCCGACCCTCTCGTGGAGCCCGCCGGGTCCCAGCCCCGCCGCGGAACCTTCCGAAAAATCCGCGGTTTCTCTATGCGTCCCTTCCCCGCCGGCCACCAGCCCAGCGCGGCAGGCAGAGCGGCACGCGCAGTTCTTCTGCCGGGGACAGGCAGAGGGGGTGCGGAGTGCGGCCAGATTGTCGAACCCCGCCGGGACCGGCGGGGACTCGCCGCCGCCGTTTGCGTTTGAAGGTACCGCCGAACTGCATGGCAAGGGCGGAAGGGAAGAGGCGGGGGGCGGAAATGCAGTCAGTCTGCTTGACAACGCATGCACGGGCGAGGCGGGAGAAGGGGCGGCCCCCGCAGTGGAGCGGGAGACCAATCAGAGCGCTCTATTCAAATTAGGTCCTTATAGGGCAAGGACCTCCCCCACCAGGAGGCGGGGGGAGCGCAGGGAGAAGGAACGGCACCACCCCCGAAGGGAGGAGCGGGGTCGGACCGAGCCCGGCTGGGATTCGGAAACCGAGAGAGCAGAATTAATACGGTTTCGAGCGAAACCAAATAAAGCTTTAAACAATATCGGGAAACGGTCGCAACACAAACTCACCGATTGGGGAAAAACAAAGACAGCTTGTAGGGACCGAGCGCCGGCAGCCCCCATGAACGCTTTCCCGGTGGGGGTTGCCGGAGCGCAGGGAAACCAACGGGGGGCATATACCCCAGTTAACCTAAGGGAAGCCAAAGCGATTTCAGAAAGAGGAGTCAATTCAGCTGTAGTACCCACGTCTGTGAACGACCTTTCTAACAATAATGATCTGTTCACTTTTGATATTACGCAAATAAGCCGCATGCTTTTTGATGGGGCAGGGCGGATACTATTTAAACAGGGGTGGCGGGACGACCGCGTTAGCCCAGGCTTCTGGGGAAAGGCAGCAACTCAGCGAGCTGTCCCCAGCCGGCACAGCTTTCCCCGGCAGCATCCTTGCTCCGATCACGCCCGAGAGGGATCTGTAGGAGCTGCGGGAAGACACCCCGATGCAGCGGCCCAGCCATGGCGACCCCCAGGGGGGCAGGAGACCCTCGTGCCCTGTGCCCTCACAGGGAGCGGTCAATTTTGCATCCCCGCTTACGGTGCAATGGCAGAGCGGTCGGACCAAACAAAGTGATTAAAAGCGTGCCGAAAGGGAAAAACGCAACCTACCCTAAAACCCTACCCACTAGAGTTAGCAAAGTCCCAACCGGCTATGCGGAAGTCTTTCAGATAGACCGTGCAGCCAGATCGGACTCAGACCCAATCCTTCGTATGTTAGAAGCTACCTTTATATCCCTGAATGAATCCAACCCTAACCTAACCGAATCCTGCTGGCTTTGCTACGATGTCAAACCTCCCTTTTATGAAGGAATTGCTTTAAACACTCCCTTCAGTTACTCCACAGCTGATGCCCCTCACCAGTGCAGATGGGAAACCCCTCGGAAAGGAATCACCCTGAGTCAAGTCACAGGCCAGGGCAGATGCTTTGGCAATGCAACACTAGCTAGGTGGAGAGGCAACGTCTGCACCAAAGTTGTCAAGCCTAACAGGAAAAACAATAAGTGGGTAGTCCCATCCGCACCTGGGATGTGGGTTTGCCAGCGATCTGGAGTGAGTCCCTGTGTGTCTCTTGCCAAATTTGATGACTCTAACGACTTTTGTGTCCAAGTTCTGATTGTTCCTAGGGTCCTGTACCACTCAGACGAAGAGGCGTACCACCTTTTTGAGGAACCCAGCCAGCTCCACAAAAGAGAAATAATAACAGGTGTAACTATTGCGATGTTGCTCGGTTTAGGAGCGGCAGGAACGGCAACGGGTGTCTCAGCCCTAGCGACACAGCACCAAGGACTGTCCCAGCTGCAAATGACCATCGATGAGGACCTGCAAAGGATCGAGAAATCCATCTCCTTCCTGGAGAAGTCAGTCTCCTCTCTCTCGGAAGTGGTCTTGCAGAACAGGCGAGGTCTGGACCTCCTGTTCATGCAGCAAGGGGGCCTGTGTGCCGCCTTGAGAGAGGAGTGCTGCTTCTATGCAGACCACACAGGAGTCGTGAGAGACTCCATGGCAGAACTCAGAAACAGACTGGCTCAGAGGCAGAAGGACAGGGAAGCCCAACAGGGCTGGTTTGAGTCCTGGTTCAATCAATCACCATGGCTAACCACTCTGATTTCTACCCTAATAGGTCCATTGGCATTGCTGCTTCTAGCGGTTACCTTCGGACCTTGCCTGCTGAACAAGCTGGTCTCATTTGTTCAGGCCCGCCTGGAACGGGCCAACATCCTGTTCATCGGGCGGCGAATCCAACCAGGGAACACTGCAAGCCACAAGTCCTAACCTTGACTGGCGAAAACTTACTCAGACGTACCAAACCCCCTTTTCCTTATCGAACTGCAACCTTATACCTCATTTCAGTATATGACTACCTCATTCATTTGTGAAAAAGGGGGGGGAGATGTAGCAGATAGGGCCTGGCATTTGGAAGATCTCGTGATGTTACGGGAAGACAGGGCCTCTGCCCCCTTAGATAAGAAAATTAACATAGGAATGTAGCCCCCTAAACCGGATTCCGGTAACTTTCCACTTGCCCAGGTAACTTTCCATCCCCTACTAACCATAGATGGTAAAGACAGACCCCCACCTGACGAAGAAGCCCCCTAGACTATAAAACCCCACGAGAAGAGAGAATAAAGGCCTTTGATCCTCCACCATATTGGTGTCCGCGTGTTTCTTAGGCCCGAGCGACCCTGGGGAAATGGGTCGCCGTGCTGTTTCCTGAAACCAGGCCGCCTCCCTTGTATCAGAAGGCAACACACCAGGGAAAATGGCTGCTGGTGCCAGTCCATCCCCTTGCCGAGAAGGCACCCGCTTGTGTTTGGGCACGAGCTGCTGGCCACAGCCAGACGGGCAGCACCCGCAGCATTGGCCATCAGAAGCTGGGCTGATGTTTTCATCCAGAGAGCAAGAAAAACAGCCAGAAGCACACAAGGCAACTTGACAGCATCTCTGTAAGAATGGCATTGTCCTGTGAAAGTCAATAGTGGATGGTGGTTTTGTGCTGCAGATAATCACTTTTAAGCAAAAATCATTCCAGGAAGGGACAACAGCCTCTGCCTTCTGACAGATACCAAGTGTGGCCACCAATTGCTCCAGGTGCTCCTGCCAACAGCCACCTGCAGAAAAGATCACATAGACACCAAGGCACGCTGGCTTTGGCTGTCCTCTGGCAGAGATGTCCCCTGGGGCCACAGGTCTCTGTGGCAGGAGAGAGGCACCAGCATTGGCAGGCCTTGGGCATGGCAAACCTCCTTTGGCAGGGACTCTTCCACAGCTGCTGCTGCAAGCGCTGCCCAGGGGACAGAGCAGCATTGGAGCTCTGGGCCACACGTCCCGTGTCTGTGTCATGCCCCTGCGAGTGTGCCGGCCACCCAGCACCGGGACTGGTCCCAAAGAGGCCGTGGCAGGGCCTGTGGAAGGCCCTGGTGCCCTTCCTGCTCTGCTGCGCTGGCAGCCGTGGGGGCTCATTCTGCTGCCCTGAGCAGGCAGAGCAGAGGAGCAGCTGCTTCTTGTTTGGGCCCTTGCTAAAGTTCCTGCTGGGCTGTGTCTTCAACACTTGGGGCAAGGTCTTGCCTGCAAGCTGGGGCAGTTTGGGTGGGGTGGGGGTGTCCCCAGGGCACGTGGAGGTGTGTCCTGGGGCTGTCTGTGACACAGTGCACCGTGGTCACCGTGGGATGGAAAGGGACAGAGTGTGCAAGGGTGACCCTTTGTGACACACCGTGACGTAGGTGCTGGCGGCGCCACGGCCACGCCACAGTGCTGGGTGCACGCGACGGGACAGGACGGGACAGAGCAAGGCTGTGAGGAGCCCCCACACAGCCAGCCCGTTCCTTGCTGACCCGGAGCTTTTCCGAGGTGTTCCCTGTGCAGGTGACCTCGAGGCCAGGCTGCGGGACTCGGGGACGTGGAATATTTCCCAAGCGTCTGCCATCGCTGCGGCCGGTGCCCTCGAGGACAGACTGCAGACTTGCAGTCCTATTTCCTTCTTGAGACTTCTCTCTTGCTGCTGCCCTCGAGGACAGACTGCAGGACTTCCTGTCCTGTAGCCTGAGACTCCTCTGGTGCAGGTGCCTTCAGGGCACGACTGCAGCACTTGCTCATCTTCAGCCCTTCCAAGGCCTTTCTGCTTCAGCAAGCTCTTCTAACTGCAAAGAGTGACATGGAGCAGAGAGCCCCCAGCGTGCCCAAGCTGGCCTGGCTGGAGGAGGAAGAGGCTGGAGCTGCCTCAGCACAGCAGCCTGAAGAACTGGAGCAGTTGCAGCTGCTGCAGGAGCGTGAGTGTCAGAGCTGGGCCACAGGGCTGGTGCCTGTAGCCAGCTTGGCCCCGCCCCATCCCATCCCATCCCATCCCATCCCATCCCATCCCATCCCATCCCATCCCATCCCATCCCATCCCATCCCATCCCATCCCATCCCATCCCATCCCATCCCATCCCATCCCTGTGGACAGATCCATGGATAGGACAGAAGCTGGGCTGGAGCCCCTGGCAGCCGTGCTCCATCCCCCGGGGCATCCCGAGGCTCTCCCTGCCTGCGGAGCTCAGGGCTGGGCTGTTCTCCGGCCTCTCCCACAGCCCCTCAGCTCTGGCTGCGCTCGCTCTTTGCCAGATGCAGCCAAGGACGGGACACAAGAACAGGAAGATGCCCGTGGCCACTTGGGCAGAACGGCGCAGGTACCTGCGGCCACCCCCACCTGGGCTGGGCCTGCTGGCACTGCTCAGCCAAGCACCAGGCTTGGAGCGCTCCATGGATTCTCCCTCCCTTGCTGCCCTTCTCCTGCAGACCCTCTGTGAATTCATCACGTGCCTTTGGCAGGAAGAGACCGCCGGTGTGGGCACGGGTGTCTTGGCCATCCTTCCGTTCCTCGATGCCGAGACCGGTGCTGCCATGCTGGATTTGCTTGTGGAGAAGGGTGTCTCCAATCCAACACAAGTAAGCAGCCTGGGGCAAGGGCTTGATGGCCCCAGCAGTGGTGTGGCACCTCCAGCCGGCTCTGCCGGGCTCCCTCGGCCTCTGAGGCCCAGCCCAGTGCGGTTGGAAGGGAAGCACTTCTTAGGGGAAGTTGCTGCTCTGGCAGCTCTGGAGTCTCCCCGTGCCCTCTGCAGGTGCCCGCCATGGTGAGGTACATCCACCAGTGGCTCACGGCCAATGAGTCTGCTGGGCACAGGCTGGACAAGGCCCTTTTGGAGCTGACCCAGGAACACCCCTGTGACGTGCTGATCACCCTCTTGCGCTGGGCCCCATCGTGTGACAGGTAGGGCAGCCCCACGTGCCTTGAGGGCTCAGGCTTGACCGGCCCGTCACCCTGTAGAGCCTGTCCCTGCTGGCTGCCAGACAGGCGGGCAGTTCCAGGATCCTCTGGCTCCTCTGTTTTCCAGTGCTGCCATGTCAGCTCCTGAGCCTGGTGCCACGCTCTCTCCCTGCCCCTCGGGGCCTGTACCCACGTGGGCTGGCTGGCCGCTGCCGGCCAGGGGCAGTGGGCAGAGGCAGGGCTGAGGGCCAGCGCGGGGCCCTGCAGCTGCCCAGGCCACGGCGCTGTGGCCGAGCCCGCCCTGACACAGAGCTCTGACCCCACAGAGCTGCCGCCACCATGTGGGGAACCATCATGTCCTCGAGCAGGACTGCGGAGCCGGCGCTGCAGCTGCTCCTCCATGTGCTCAGCGCCTGGCCAGTGCACAGCGTGTACACCTCCGATGGGGACGACGCAGGAGTCTTTGCCCTGGCTGTGAGTTTCTGGTGCCGGCCTTTGCCAGCCCCCAGGCTGCCTCTGGAGCAGCCAGCTCTCTGTGCTCCCCCCAGCTGCATCTCCCTGCCTCAGGCACTGGGCTGAATCCTGCCTTAGGGGCAGGGCTCAGGGGCACCAGGCCGCCTGCTCCCGCCGTGTCTCCCCCGGCCTCTCCCTTGCACTCTCAGGCCCTGCCACATGGATGTCTTGGCCACTGAGCGTTGTCTCTGGCTGTTTTATTTCATGCAGGCAACTGTGGCAATGTGGAAAATCTTCAATCTGGCCTGGCGCTCGCCTGTCGTGCTGGAGTATTTCCCCAGTCTCTTTCTGCATCTGCTCTTCCAAGCTTACATCAGCACGCAGGAGATGCCAGAAGAGGTTGAGACCTTCTGGCAGGGATGCCAGGAGCAACACGGCCTCCCCGCCAACCCCAACAGGTGCTCCGTGCCAGTCCTCCCAGTCTCCCCGTCCCTCCTATGCCCCAGAGCAGGAGCCGGGGCTCCCAGTGTGACCTGGCCTTTGCTCTGCACACAGCTTTGCGCTGCAGACCCTGAAGGCCCTGCTCTGCCAAATGCGCTATGAGCACGTGGTGCTGTCCATGGAGCGCAAACGTGCCTGGGACACGCTGCTCCGTGCCGACACCCACCACTGTGCAGTGGGTCTGCTGGCCAGGTGAGACCTCGTTCTCCCCACCGCCCCTCTCCTTTGTGCCCGCAACGCCCCACACAGTCCCCGTGCTCATGGGCGGCAGGGCCTTGTCACCAAGGGAGGGATGAGCAGACTGGGAAAGGCCAGCAGAGGAGGGTGCCCGGGAACAGCCGCCTCCCAAAGCGCCCTCGGGGAGCTCGGGAGCAGACCAGAGCTCTGCCAGTCAGCCCTGGGAGAGCTTTGCCCGCCTGGCCCAGGAGCAATGGTGCCTTTTTCTCCCTGCCAGGGAGATGCGCCGTGTCTCCATCATCTGGTGCTGCAGCATGGCATCCGGCCTCTTTGAGCTGCTCAGCCAAGGCGTTTCAGACTGGGAACTGCCCGCCCTGGCCTTCCTGGTGGAGGTGAGCCCCATGGCCAGCGCTGCCTGGCTCAGCTGCCTCCCACCCCTCTGCCCTCTCGTAGCCGCAGCTGCCTGGGACGCTGCCTGTGCCCTGTGCTGCTGCCTTGGCTCGGCCCTGTGCACTTCTGAGCTCCTGCCAGCTGGGCACCTCTGTGCCTGCTCTGTGCCTTTCAGCTCTTGGATTGCCTGGGTTTGAGCAAATGCAGTGAACAAGTCCTGGAGATCCTGACAAGGCACCTGCAGAGCCAGTCCAGGGAGATGCGTCGCGTGGCGCTCCAAGGCCTCGTGGTGCTGACCTCGATGGTGAGAAGGAGGCAGCAGCTGAAGCTGTGCTGGCAGCGTGGAGCTGGGGCAAGCAGCCCCTTGGGCTCAGCTGGGCTTTGGCAGCTGTGGCAGCTGCTCCCAGCTCTCCAGGCTCGCTGTTCAGCTGCCTGAGTGCTTTGGGACAGGCCTTCATTTTCTGAGCCCTGCAGCAGCAGCAGCAGCAGCGTGGGGTTGCCCAGCCTTGTTTTGCACACAGGATCCAAGCATGTACAGCCTGACTGAAAACCTTGTGAAGCTACTGTGGGATAGGGATGAAGACATAGTGGAGAAGACCCTCATTGTGCTCAGCCTCCTGATGCTGCAGGAAGACCTGGCAATAGCCAGCCCCATCGCCCTGCAGCTGGCTGAGGCGCTCTGGCACCTCTTTGACAATGTGAGGCTCTGTGCCCCCAGCCACGGGCACTTGGGTGCTGCCTTGGGCCTGGGCACAGGGGGGCCTGGAGCAGCTGATGTGAAGGGATTTGGCTTCCTTTCTAACAGGACAACAGCCTTGTGCAGCTGCTCTCCATTCGCCTCTTCAAAGACATGATTGCCTTGGTAGTGGCAAAGGGAGAAAAGCCCCTGAAGAAGCCTGTGAACCGGAGCCTGCTCCCACTCTTCTTCCACTGCCACGATGAGAACCCGTGTGTGGCACAGGTGAGGCCTCCTGGGTGTCCCCATGGAAGGGGGCTCAGCTGTCTCCCCAGCCCCTGGCACCTGACGGGCTCCAGCCTCCTCCCGGCCCTGGCACAGAGATGCGGCTCCTGTGCCCTGGGCTGCGGTGCCATCTCTGGCTCTCTGCTGCTCTGCAGGCCTCTCGGGAAACGCTGCTTTCTGCAGTGAGGTTCCTGAAGAGGAAGGATCTCAAGCAGCTGCTGCAGACAGATCAAATGTGGAGATTTGCTGAGTGCTTGGTAAGGAAGGACAGCCTGGAATGCCCAGCCCAATCCCTGCAGCAGCCGCCTGCCCACGGCGCCCAGTCTGTGGGGCTGGCAGCTGTGGCCCCAGCCCAGTGCCGCACGCAGGGGCACCGGCCTGCGCCCCACACGCCGCTCCCTTCCCTGGGCCGTGCGGGCTCTGCTCCAGGCTCCTCTGGCCCCAAGGCCGCTGCCGACGGAGCCCCGAGCCAGCCGGGCTCTGCTGCGGGGCGGCACCGCGGCTCGCCGGGCCCTGTGCCCCGTGCCGAGCCCGGCGCCTGCGGCTGCTGGCCGGGCCTCGGGGCTCTGTGGGCAGGGCGAGCAGCGCCGGCCGTGGGGAGCGCCCGGCCCAGGGGCAGGGCCCGCATCAACCCTTTCCCTCCGTGCCCGGCCGCTCTCTGCAGCTGGCAGAGGACAGGAGCCGAGCGGCCGAGCACCTGCGCCTGGCCCTGCCCTACCTGCGGAGCGCACAGGAGCCCCTGCGAGAGGCGGCCGTCAGGTTCATGGGTGAGCGCCAAGCCCGGCTCCCTCCCCGGCCCGCCCCATTGCCGCAGCTCGGCCCCGGCCCCGCCTGCTGTGCCGGCAGCAGGATCCGGACGCGGGCATGGGCAGCCCCCGCTGGCCTGGGCATTGCTGCTGCCGCCCTCTGGCAGCCGTGCCCTGGGGCGGCAGCGTGCGCCAGGGGCCCGGGCTGAGCCCTGCCCGGCCAGCAGAGCGTGTGGCCTCAGGGCTGGCAGCGCCCGTGGGCGGCAGCTGTGCCTCTGAAGGCAGGACACGCTCTGTGCTCCCCAGGGATGGCCGGGCGCTACCTGACAGGGCAGCAGCCGCACTTCCGCATCATCTGCAGCGGTGAGTGAGGCCCGCGGGCTCTCGGCGGGGGCTGCCGCTGGCAGCTGCGTTCCCTGGCCCGCCCGCCGACGGCTCCGCTCCCTGCGCGCCCCAAGGGCAGCGGGGCCACAGCGCAGACACCTTGCAGGGGCCTGCGGGACATTCCTGGCCAGCAGCTGCCAGCTCGTCCTTCTTGGCTCCTGCTTCCTCCAGGCCGTGCCAGCAGCTGCGTGGCACGGACGAGGCTGGAGGCTCTGCCCAGCTCGCCGCAGATCCAGCCTCTGACTGTGCCTCTGTTTCTCTCTCTGCAGCCCTTCAGGACATGACGGATGACAGCAGCCCTGCCATCTCATGCCTGGCGCTTCAAGCTCTGCACATCCTTTTAGCTGTACAGAGCGTTCCCTCCTCCCGGCTCCAGAGGATGCGAGACCAACTCCGCCGCCTCTGGCAGTCGCGGCCTTTCCTGTGTGCCCGTGGCTGAGTGTCCTGCCGCGGCGCTGTGGAGAACTGATCCGGGAGGCTGCGTCTGCTGGGGCCGCCTGAGCCTGCGGGGAACACCTCTCCTCTGCCAGCACTTCCTTTCCCTTCACACACTAGAGGAACATTAAATTGCTGTTGTTGGATAGCCGGGTGTCCAGGAGCTTTCTCTTGGTGCACAGTGTCTTCAAGCCAATGAGGAAGAGGGGAAAGGCTGCTTGGTCTGTGCAATTTGCCCAAGCGTGCGGTGCGGAAGGGAAAGTGGCCAAACGCCCCTTGGCCTTTGGTGGTTCCTGCAGGAATGTTTTTGTTCCTGCATCAAGTCTTCTGGAGCTGGGGGAACAAGTGTGTTCCGTGTCCATGGAAGAGCAGATATTGGCAGGATGTGTCCGCTTCCACCGCTTGTCTTGGCTGTTCCTTCGCAGTGCTGGCAGCACCATCAGAGACACACCACACATTCTCTCATGCCAGGGTCATCCCAGTCTTCTGCACTTGCCCAGGCTCCTCCCAGGTTCACCAGGGAAAATGGCTGCTCGTGCCAGTCCATCCCCTTGCCCAGAAGGCACCCGCTTGTGTTGGGGCACGAGCTGCTGGCCACAGCCAGACGGGCAGCACCCGCAGCATTGGCCATCAGACGCTGGGCTGATGTTTCTATCCACAAAGCAAGAAAAACAGCCAGAAGCACACAAGGCAACTTGACAGCATCTCTGTAAGAATGTCATTGTCCTGTGAAAGTCAATAGTGGATGGTGGTTCTGTGCTGCAGACAATCACTTTCAAGCAAAAATCATTCCAGGAAGGGACAACAGCCTCTTCCTTCTGACAGATACCAAGTGTCTTGGTTTGGAAAGACAGGAGTCTGTTAAGGAAGGCAGGAGCCTCCCCTGAAATGGACTATGTAAGCCCTCCCCATCCCTCCAAATTGCTATAATTTTTTAATTAAGACACTCCCAGGAAAAAATATGGGAGCAGGAAGTAACAGTTCTTTAACAGGAAAAATAAAAAAAAAATAATAAAATAAACAATGCAGTACACTAGAACAACACTGACAGAGTCACAAGCCAACCTGACACCCTGTGGGGTGTTGGTGGCAGTCCAATTGAAAATGTGGCTGCAGTCCTCCTGCAGGGTCAGGTGTGGGTCTGTTGGAGCAAGGGGGTCCTGCAGAGAAGGATGTGTTCTTCCTCTGAAGATCTAGTAGAAGAAGAGGCAGCTGCTGTTCCTCTGGGGAATCCCGTGCAGAAAGCTGTGCTGGTGTCTCAAAAACCTCTGGATTATATCTGGGTAGGAATGCTTGGCTCCTCCCTCTGGGCAGAGCATCTCACAAGGAGATGTTTCAGTTCTTATCAGTCATGCAGTGACATTCGATACTCTGTTATCAGCATACGTCCCCTCCCGAGGGAGGTGAATGTGGTCACTCAAAGAGAGAGACAAGGCAAACTGCCCACTTGACAAAGGTAATCTGCCATACAGATGGTAATTGAAAACATCTTGCATTGCAATCTTCAACAGTAGGATATTTTTTTAAAGAAATGAATGAGGCATTCACACCAGAAAGCAGCCACAGGACAGGTAAATCTTTCAGAAAAAGGAATTTATTGCTCCATTGCCAGAAGAAACTTTTTCCCGCCTGGCTCTGCGCTGAGGACTCCATTAGCATTCAAAGGAAGAAGTTGACACTGACCAGACAGAATCCTTTGTTTGAGTAGAATTTATGCATCGTGCATGAGATGTATGAATATGCAATATGTTATTGCTTTTAAGCACTAACCTCTGTGCATGAGTGTCCTTGTTTGGGCTTATTTTGCCCAGAAAAAGGTACCCAGAGCGTCAGTAACTCTTTGTTCTTATTGCCTTGTATCGTCCTAAATCTCAGTTATTCAAATTTTTATTAATCTAATTATATTACTATTTTTATAAAAATTTTATTACTATTAAACTTGTAGAATTCTAAAACCCAGTGATTCACGTTTTTCACAAGTACAACCTCCAGCTGAGGCAAGCAAATGGACCATACCCAACAGAAACAATAAAGACTTGAAATTGGTCCTTGCGAGAGTCCGTCAGAATTTTCCCTCATCTGCCTCATGATCTTCATTTGGGGACCGATGAAGAGAAGACCCCACCCCGAAAATCTCTGGCTTTGTAGCAGAAAGTTACAGACACCAATGGCCCCAAGACCTGAGAGCACAGAGCTAAGCCATTGTTCTCACAGGTGTTGTTTGCTGTGTGCTACACTGAGCTCAATGAGAAGAAGAAGGGGCACCGTGCCCTTTGTGCAACAACAGCCTTGTCCCACCTCTCGGCCTGGCTGGACTTCTCCTGAGTTTCAGGTGGTCCCCCCACAGAAGACCCTCACCTGTTTTACAACCACCGGGACAGACAGACTGAGATGGAAGGAGCCTCTCCATCAAGGACTGAGACATGGAACCCCCATGTGAAAAGGCCCCTCTGCTCCTTCCAAGGACTGGCACTGAAACCCCCAGCCCGGGGCAGGTGTGTGGGGGAGGCAAGCTGACCAAAGCGAGATGTTTGCCTGCAGGTTGTGACCGCTGGACCAAGAAGACAATGGCTCTCGCTTACTGCTGAGAGCATGGACTACCTGTTACATCTGTTCCTTATTGTATCTGTATCCCCCCCTCGCAATTTCCAATAGAGTTATCATAATAAAAACCTCTGAGTTAGCAAGAGACTTCGAGATCTCCCCGACGTAACAGGCGGATCCTTGACTGGACTGGACCAAAGGACTTCGTCTCTACATTTGGTAGCTCTATTCCCTCTCTCTTTCTCTCTCTCTCTCTTTTGTCTCTCTCTTCCTCTCTCTTTTTCTCTCCCTTAATCCCTCTATCGCATTTTGCTGTGCTCATTCAATAAAGGTGCATTTGTTTCGATTATCATTGAAATCCCCTTGTACCGTGTTGGTTCTTTTTCCACCCTGAGATCAAATCCACGAACCATCACGAAACCCATCCCTGAGGACGGATCGTGACACCCCCCGAGGACCCCTCCCCAAATTCCCCCCCAAATCACCCCCCCAGCACCCCCAGACCCCGCTAAAGCCCCCTCAAGTTCCCCCCACACCCTCCCCAAATCCCCCCCAAACCTCCTCAAGACCCCTCCCCAAATTCCCCTCACGATCCCTCCAGGACCCCTCACCTGTCCCTGCGCCTCCTCAGCAGCTCCCGGAGCCCCCCGTCCTCTCCCAGCGCCTCCCCCACTCTCTCCAGCGCCTCCCGCAGGACCCGCCCGAGCCCAGGGCGGCTCCCGGGGGTCCCTGAAGGGGTCCTGGGGGGGCGAGGGTGGGAGGGGGCGCCCGCTCCATGCCCGGCCTCGGGGTCAGGGGGCGCTGCTTCCAGCTCGGCTCTGATTGGCTGGAGCAGCGCAGGGAGGGTGGGAATTGCTGAGGGGAGACGGCCGGTGATTGGTTGGTTTCGTAGAAGGCGTGGTGATTGACAGGAGATGGGCGGCGCAGGCACGCGGTGATTGGTTGGATAGAGGCAAAGAAGGTGGGAATTGCTGAGGGAAGACGCCCGGTGATTGGTCGGTTCAGGTGGAGAGAGGCGAGAGTAGCTGAGAGGAGGAACATGGTGATTGGTTTGTTCGATGTGAGAGGCGGGCGTTTCTGAGGGGAGGCATGCAGTGATTGGTTGGATCCGTGCACAGAGAGGCTGGTGGTCCTGTGGGGACACCCGCGGTGATTGGATGGTTTGGAGCAGGGCGCGCTGCTATTGGTTGGGAAAAGTCCAGGATTTTTAAGGGAACATTCCCGGTGTTTTCGGGGAAAACTCTCAGATTTTTAAGGAAAAATTCCCGATTTTTGCAGGAGAAACATTCCTGGAGCTTTTGACCCTATCTGACCCCACGTGGCCCCAAATACCTCAAATAACCCCAAAACACTTGAAAAAAAACCCAAATAACCCCAAACAATACCTAGAATTTCCCCAAATAAATTCTAACAACCCCAAAAAATGAAAAAAAACCTCCCCCAAGTTAAAGCCAAAGAACCCCAAATTATATCAAGCACACCAAAAAAAACCCGAATATACACCAACTTTAACCCCAACAACCCCAAATAATTCCAAATAAACCCACATAAACCCAAAAAAGCCCAAATAAACACTATTACTTCCAAATAAACTCAAATAATTCCTAATTAACCCAAATAAACAGAAAAAAAACAAGTAAAACCCAAGACAAACCCCAAATAGTCCATCAATAACCCCAAACAAACCCTAAATAAACCCAAAGAAACCCCAAGTAACCCTAGTTCCTCCCGTCCCCACCCCAAAACAGATCCCAACCAATCAGAACGCGCAGCACTGATGACGTTCCACTTGCTGGGCACAAACTCAGAGCACTGGCCCCGCTCAGCGATTTTCAGCCAATCATCGCCCGGCCCGACTCTGACTCATCACTTGCCAGCCACACACCAAGGCCTCTCACTGCGGTAAATACTCAGAGACCGCGCGGGGTCATTTCCAGCCAATCAGAGCGTGTCTCGCTGATGACTCGTCAGTTGCCAGGAGAGGAATTTCGTGGGAGGGGGGAAGGCGACCTTGGGGATGAGGTGGGGACCCCAAATTAATCCAAACTGGGGTCGGGAGCCCAAACCGGAGCAGGAGGGGCCTGGAGACCCCAAAACCAAACACGGGGAAGGGGATTGGGGGAATGATTGAAAAAGGGAGGGAGAGTGGGTAAAAGTGGGTGGTGGGACCCCAAAATTGAGCTGGGAGGGAAATGGGAACCCGAAATTAAGCTGGGATGGGTATGGGGTCCCAAAATTGAGCTGGGAAGAGGATGGGACACCCCAAATTGAGCTGGGTGGGGGGTTGGACCCCAAGACAGGATTAAGCCATTTTTTTCCTGGAATATGTGAAGTACTTCATGGATATGCAACAAGGCCATGAATATGGAACGGACTGATGTAATGGGAGACAAGGAGCATCGAGCAAAGGTAGTTATGGCCACAAAGACCCCCCAGTTATGTTCGGGGACACCCCCTAATTAATCTGGTTTTAATTACATCACCCTGTTGCATATTCATAGACCCTCATA
Organism: Zonotrichia albicollis; assembly: GCF_047830755.1. NCBI lineage: Eukaryota > Metazoa > Chordata > Aves > Passeriformes > Passerellidae > Zonotrichia > Zonotrichia albicollis. Next base: position 4,790,806 of record NC_133849.1, read on the forward strand.
CATATATATCAACTAATTTACATGTTTCAGGAACTATTTGACATGGCCCAGCCTTGGGGGTATCTCCCCATTTCAGGAGCCTCCACTGAAATGGAAAATGTAAACCCCCTCCCTGTGATTACAATTAATAATAATAATAGTAATTTATTTTGAAATTAAGGGGCTCTCAGGAAAAGATATGAGAGAAGAATAAACAGTACTTTATTAGCAAAAATTAAAAATACAAATGCAGTTATACAAACAAAAAGAAACAGTGACAGAGTCAGAATCCTCTGCGAATTCAGTGAAAAAGGCTGATCCTCTTGGAATCCAGTGGGAAAGGGCTGATCCTCTGGGAATCCAGTTGGAAAACGGCTGATCCTTTGGGAATCCATTTCTTATCTTCCAAAGACAGGGCAAAGGAAGGGCCGTGGAGTTTTTATAGGGTATCCAAAGGGTGGAGTTGGGGTTTGGGTCAGGGGAGGAGATCTTAACAACACAAGAAGGGTGAGATCAAATTGCTTCCTCTTAGCACCAGCAGCACTCCATACAGAACGTGTCCTCAAATATTAAATTCCCCCTGAAACAACTGAGAAATTATGAAACTGCAGATATATTCAATCAATTTCCTTCATTTAATACAGTTTTGGGTGTTTATGAGGACGAAGGTATAGCAGAGGAAAAATAAGGCCAAGTCAAAAGGCTAAGCAGCCAGGTGTGTTCTCAACATGGATCACAGGGAATGTGAGTGACCAGGGCTGTGCCCAAAGTGCCTCCTCCAGTGGGGGATGGAGCTGGAGCAGCGCACGAAGCTCTGCCTGCACTCGGGGCACTCGCAGGGCTTCCCTTAGTGGTGCCTCCGTTGGTGTTGGGTCAAGTGAGAGCTCCTGGAGAAGCTCTTCCCACACTGGGGACACTCGTAGGGCCTCTCCCCAGTGTGGATGCGCTGGTGGGTGATGAGGGTGGAGTTGTACTTGAATCCCTTCCCGCAGTTGGGGCAGCGGAAGGGCCTCTCCTCTGTGTGAATCCGATAGTGCTGGAGGAGACTGGAGCTGGTTGGAAACCTCTTCCTGCATTTATCACACTCGTAGGGCCTCTCCCCAGTGTGGATGCGCCGGTGGGTGATGAGGGCTGAGTTGTGCCTGAATCCTTTCCCGCAGTCGGGGCATTGGAAGGGCCTCTCATCCCTGTGAATCCGATAGTGCAGGAGGAGATCAGAGCTGGTCGTAAACCTCTTCCCACACTTGGTACACTCATAGGGCCTCTCCCCAGTGTGGGTTCTCTGGTGCCTGATGAGGTTAGAGCTCACGCTGAAGATCTTCCCACACTCTCCACATTCATAGGGCTTCTCTCCAGTGTGGATCCTTTGGTGCTCAATCAGATTGCAGCTCCGTCTGAAGCTCTTCCCACACTCCCCACACTCGTAGGGCTTCTCCCCAGTGTGGATCCTCTGGTGCACAATCAGGTCACAGTTCCACCTGAAGCTCTTCCCACACTCCCCACACGTGTGGGGCTTCTCCCCATCATGGAGCTGCTCATGGAGCACCAGCTCCGAGCTCTGGCTCCGTCTCCGGCCGCCTTCCCGGTCCAGGCTGCCTCTTTCCCCCTCAGATCCCCGCCGGCTGCGTTTGCAGCCCCTCCTCGAGCGGCATCTCCGGGGCTTTTCCTCCCCGTTGGCTTCCTGCGCTGTGGAGCCGCTCAAAACGGCCTCTTCCACCAGGTTCTGCCGCGGGCATTTGTCCTCCCTGCTCTCCATGCTCAGCTCCTGCTCTGGGGGACGAAGGACAAGGACAGGATGGGATTTGCCTCCGTGCCACAGGCAAGGGCAAGGAGATCTCCCAGGGCTGAGCTGCAGCCGGGGCCGTGCTGGGCTGGGAGATGGAGCAGCACAGAGGGGAAAGGGGCACTGACTTCCTCCTCACCTGCCTCAGTGTCCCGGGGCATCTTCCTCTTCCTCGCAGCCTCCCTGGGGCTGGCAATGGGAAATCCTGGTTTGGGGAAAACAAGGGATGAGAGCGTTTGTAGGAGTGTCGGGGGGCAGGATGGTCGGGACGGACGGAGACGAGAGAGCTCTGCAGCCAGGGCGTGGAACTTGCGGTTTATTGCAAAGGGCCTGGGTGCAGGGCCCTGCTTGGAGCTGCCAGGCACAGCTCGGAGCAGGCCCAAGAGAAGAGAGGGGTAGAGAGGGTGAGAGGGTAAGAGAGTAACAGGAGAAAAGCGTAAGCGAGTAAGGGTCCCATTTCAATTCAATAAATTTTCTTCTGTGTTGAATATTCTATTTCTCACCAACCAATCTAGTACAAGATACAAATCCTTTAGCATTTACATACAGACTGTAAGAATCATTACATCACCATACGGTGTTACATTTTCAACCCTAAAAACTCCTCTTTGGACACCTTCTATTGAGCTAGTGGAGTCTGCTCTGACTCTTGGATCTGTCTGCAAGCAGAGGGAATTGTTTCATCAAAAGGGGATTACCTTCAGTGGGGCCACACCATTGTTTTCCAGTTATTCACTAACTGAGCTATCTCAAAGCTGGCTTTCATTGCAAGCCTCCTTATACTCTCTATATCCTCAAAGCCTTTTGCCAGACAATCATATTTATAAGGTTTTCCGGTTTCATCTTCCCCAACACACATTGAGTTTGAAGGTCCCTCTGCCCAAGTCCATCTCTACAATCACTGGCCACCTGGGCTCCACAAAAACCTCCCAAACACCAAGATTCAGCCCTGAAAAAGCCTCCCAGGAGTTCCCCATCCCTGGTCCCTCCCCTCTGGTGTTTGAGGGTTCCCCCCTGTCCCAGCTGTTGGGGTCACGCTTGGATTGGGGGTCCCCCTTCTCCTCGGTGCCCGCCCTGTCCAGGCTGCTGGCAGTCCCAGCAATGCCAAAAGCTCCCCCCGCTTCGCTCTCCCCATTTCGGGATGCCGGGGCTGTTTGGGCTCCCGGGCTCCCTTCTCCCCTCATTCTCTGCTTTGGGCTGTGAATGAGACAAGGGCTGGTTGTCCCAGACCTGCCAAGTGAGTGCTGGAGTCTCCCACGCTGCGTTTCCAACTTTCCTCGAGGGAAGCAGCCAGTAAAGAGACACAGCGAGTGAGAAGAGGAGTGAGAGAATCCCCCGGGGTAACTGGGACTGGGTCTCAGAGAGGGGCTGGACCCCTCGGAGCAAGGGAGCAGAGGAGTCTCCGAGCCCAATCCACTAGGAAATGGGACGAAAGCGGCTCCTAAAAATTCTGCTGGTTTGAGGGATAAGTGAGGCCAAGAGCATCCAGAATTACAACCTGCTGCGTTGAGGAATTAACATTCCAAGAGCATCCACGGCTGAGCAAAATTCTGCTGGATTGAGGATATGCTCAAGAGCATCTAGGGCTGGGCAGCACAGCTGGGTTGAGGGATATCCAAGAGCACCAGGACTGGCCAGAAACACCTAAACTTGTAATAGGTGATGTGAAAGTGTAGTATATGGTAGAGATAATTCATGCTAATCATGTATAAAATACTGTAAAATCCACATTATATCTTTTGACCATCCTGGCCAGGAGCAGTGTCTTATTCATATACATCTAGTCCCTGGACTTGGTTGAGATAAACATCGGGGTTTTTAAGGAAAGAACAGAAGCTTCCAGGGTGATAATCACTGGCTTCCCTGGGTCACCAGGTCCACCCAAGAGTGATTAACGCCTCGACATTACAGCTACCACAATGATCCACAGCCCCACCCTGATGCATGTGAATGCTGACTTCCCCGGAGTCTACTGACAACATCAGATACCGGGACTGAGTCTTTGTCCACCTCTGCACAGGTAAAGCCAAGGTTATGCATGGGAAGAGACACAAAGAACATTCGGTCATCTCTGCCTCGAGCAGAATAAACTGTAAAAGAACTCGCTGCGTCAGGCAGCATTTGTGAACAGGGGGAGACTCTGACATTCGCAGGTCAGATCCGTGTTCACCCAGCACCGAACCCGGGCTCCACGCTGACCCTTGGCTGTGGTGGTTTGAACAACCGAACTTCAGTCTCGCAGACAAATTAATAAATCTTTGCTAAATTTTCTTATAAGTTTGGCTCTCGATTTCATCATTTATAACAAAAGGTACCTTATTGTTGTCTTGTTGTGTGTGAGAGTGAGTCACACACAAAATCAGCCCTTCCCGGGTGGGTGGGAAGGGGGGCTGTGGAAAGAGGAGTGTGTGACCCACAAATAAGCCATTGTTCTCCTGGCGTGTGGGGGCTGTGGCATAAGGTACAGGTGACCTGCAAACGGGCCATTGTCCCCAGGGCCTGTGAGGGGGCCGTGGCTAAAGAGTGTGAGTGACACACAAATCAGCCTCACAGGGGAACGGCACCGGAGGCAGCAGAGTCAGGGCCCTCCCAGGAGGCCCGGAGATACTGAGACCCAGAGGCCACCCCAAGGCCAGGGGGGGCCACAGGGACCCGCGATTCTCTGTCAACAGGGATCCACTCTGTGTCCTGAGGGCGGGAAAGAATGTGTGGAAGTGAGTGAGAAATAAAAGTGAGTGAATGTAGACGAATGAAAGTATAGGTAATGTAGATTGTATATTTTAAGCTTCGCTATATTTCCTTGGAAGAAGGTGTATTGTATTAAAAGTGAGAAATAAGTTTTTCATTTCTCTGTGTGTAGTTGAAAGAAAAGTGGAATTTAGGTTGTTAGTGAAAGTGAAAAAAAGAAGATGAAAAGATAGGATCTTGAACAACGAGATCAAAAACCAGTAAGTTGGATAATGGGGGAAAAAAAAGAAAAAAGAAAAAAATCCAGACCTTTGGGAGTCATGTTAGCAAACCGAGATATAACTACTTGCATAAGGAGAAAATACACGGTATGTAATAGTTGATGGGGAAAACATAGAAACTACAGAAAAAGGGAAATAACTGTTAAACTAGTAAGCTCAAACTTGTGAATTATATACTTTAAAAAGAGCACTAGGATATTTAACACAAAATAAAGGAACTATATATACTGATTCAAGGTATGCCTTTAGAGTCGTACATGCCTTTAAAAAATTTGGAAAGGAAAAAGATTACTTAATTCAAGAAGAAAAGAACTAGTACACGAGGAACTTATTTTAGAGGTTTTGGAGGCATTAAAATTACCCAAAAGAGATAGCTATAGAACACATTAAGGAACCCCAAAAGGGAAAGACCCCAGAAAGAAGAGGAAATAATTTGGCGGATCACAAAACTAAGGATGCAGCAGAAAATGAAGATGAGTGAGTTATGCTATTATTAACTCCAAATGAGGAAAAAATGGAAATTCCAAAGTTTAGGGAAGCTGAGAAAAAAGAATTAAACAAGATAGGAAGTGAACAAGATAAATCAAGGAAATGGAAACTTCCTGATGGAAGACAATTACCTAATAAAATGTACTTCTAGGAAAATATTAGAAGACATGCATCAGAAAACCCACTGGGGTACTCAAGCTTTGTGTGATCATTTTATAAGGAACTATGCATGCACTGGGATTATTGGAGTAGCAAAGCAAGTAACTGAAAGAGTCTTAATTTGCCAAAGGATAAATAAAAAGCTGAAGAGAAAAACAAGATTAGGAGGTTGTGAGTTAGCCCATCAACCATTTAAAGCATTGAAGCAGAAGCGTAGGTTTGTTAGGTCCTGGATTGATTTGTAAAAAAAAAAATGTTTAATCTAGAAGGAAAAGAATGCCATATGTTAGACAGGAGATTTTAGGAGAATAAAATCTTTAAAGTATCAGAAAGCCCCAAGAACAAAAAAACAAGAAAAGGCAAAGGGGAAATGAAAGGGAAGAGAGCAGGAGGAAAACTCAGAAAGAGAGTGGGATCCTCTGCAGGTCTTGCCCCCTCCGTTCGCGGCCCAGGCGCCTGTCCCGGGTCCCGGCTCGCTGCCCGCCTCAGCTCCGCCTGCCCCGCTTTCCATCCCAGCTGCGGCCTCACTGCCCAGGGCAGCTCCACCTGCCCCGGCGCTCTCGCTCAATTTGTGTGCCCTGCTCCCACTGCCTGGCCCGCGGCCGCTCTGCCGCCCATGCTGGCCAAGATGGGGGTTGCTCTGTCCTGCCGCCTGCTCCGAGCTCACCGCGCCCACCGCACCCAGGGGGGGTCCCAGCCATCCCATCCCCGCCTGCCCTGCCCGTGCCACCTGCGCTGGGCACCGCCGCTGCTGCCGGGCTCTCCCACCTGCCTTTGCTCTGCCGGGAGCTGCTGGATCAGCCGCCATCAGCCATCTGGGGGCTGCCCACGCTCCGCCTCGGGCTCCACGGGAACATCCCCCTCTGCCGATTCCGGCAGCAGACCCTGCCCACACTCCCACCGAGCCTCGGCGGGATATCCTCCCCTGACCCCGTCCGGCTCTGAGTTACGTCCCCTTGGGAACCACACCTCCGGCTGTTCAGGGAAACTCTCTCTCTCCACAGGAAGCACCTTATCGAAAACCTAGGAGCTCAGTTAAAAGGCAGCCCTCTACAAATTCTTTCCCAAAACACGGGAGAAAGGCCATAGAAGATAAAAAAGTGAAAGAGTTAGATGAAGGGATTGCTCTATTTCCGTTCAGAGAGGTTCCCATGGGAGGGATGCGCTGTCCCGCCCCGCGGGAGCCACCAGCGCCCCTGCCGGCCGTGCCCGGAACTGCACCCAAGGGGAAAGCGCCGCAGCCCAAAGGCCGGGACTGGCTCCGGCCTCTGTTTGCTGTCAGTGCCGCAGCTGTTGCTGTTTGTTTGCTTTATTGTACACACTAGTAAAGAACTGGTATTCCCATTCCCATATCTTTGCCCGAGAGCCCCTTCATTTCACTAGTCTTAAAAATAAGAGGGAGGAGGTTTGCATTCTCCATTCCAAGAGAGGCTTTTTCTGCCTTCCCGAGCAGACACCTCCCTTGTAAAGCAAGACAAGCACCCACAGGCACTAAGGGGGCTGCAGGAGGGGCACAAGAAGGCCCTGCAGCACTTGGGCACAAAGGCACAGCAGGTGAGTGCAAGAAGGGAGCAGCAAAAGGCCAAGCTGAAGGCAAAGGCCAGGGCACAGTTCCTACAGCCCCTGAGGGATCAACCCCAGGGCCCAAGGGGGCCCCAGCACCCAGGGCACGGCTCGGCCACAAGCACCTGGCAGAGGCATTGCCCTCCTCGGCAGGGGAGAGCCCACCCAAACAGCCCCTGGCAAGGAACCAGGGCTCCAGCTGCAGGGCACAAGGACACTGCAAGCACAGACAGCAGCACCCTCAGCACCAGCAAGTCCACCCCTTGATGGACATGGATTGCCAGGGCTGTCACAGCTCCCATCACACCAGGGACCCTCCACACTGCAGCCCTTGAGAGCATTCAGGGTGGGTCTGCAGTGAGAGGAGGCATTTCCTGATGGACACAGGGGCCTCTCAATCCACTCTGAATCTTAGTCCGAAGGGGGAAAAATGCTAAAAATACGTGTGATTACGGAGGGGATAAGTTGGAAAAGTGGAAAAGATGTATGGTTTTACCCAACCACAATTAGTAGATCTGGGAGATGGGTTTGAAATGCATGAATTTTTATTTACTCCTAATTGCTATAATGATTTACTGGGAAGGGATTTGATCACTAAACTCGTAACAAAAATTATTATTATAAAAATGGATACAGAGGCCAGTTCTCTTGTACCTCTGCGTCACATGTCAGGCCAGGCCTATGCCGAGGCGAACCCAGAAGTGTGGGCAGCCCCAGGAAAAGAGGGAAAATTAGCTATGGAGTCTCTCCAAAGCACTCTGAAGCAACCAGGACAAGTGGTGTCTAAAAGCAACACCCTGTTCCCGAGGAGGGAAGGAAAGGGAATCAGACACAGCTCAGGTCACCGCCCCATGCTCAGCTCAACCCGCGCAGCTCTGGGTGCTTGTGAGAGCCTGGCACTGAAATGGCCTGAGCAGGAAGGCTTCAATATCTTCTGCTGACACCATGGCACCTAACAGGGAGGCAAAAGCAATTCTCACTGCTTCAGCAACCACTGGAGCAGATATCAAGGCATATTCTCCCACAGCAAGCTGGGCTGGCACAGAGCCTGCCCTGGCACTTTGCTGCTGCCAACACCCAGCCAGGACATCGGCTCCTGCCTAGGAGTGCAAAGCAGCACCACTGGTGGCCAAGGGGCCCATGCCAAGTGTCCCTGAGGCCAGAAACAGCCGCCAGCACAGCTCAACACGGGGGGACCCCTCAGCCTGGCCTCAAGGGCTCTGACGCCCCGGAGATTTGCACTTCCTGCCTGCAGCAGGAGGATGGGAGGCCGCCCCTGAGCCTGCCCTGAAGGCAACGCAGCAGCAGCCAGGGCTCCACAGCGGGCCAAGCCCCTGCGCCTGCCCACAGATCCTCGCCTGGAATCCTCTGCAATCCTGGCCACCCTCCTCTGCCATCTCCAGCCACTGGGGCCAAGCCTTGCTGCCACTGCTGCAGCTTCAGCGCTGCCTGGGCCTGCACTGCCACAGCTGCTGGGGAACACCAGGGCACAATTCCACTCTGGGGCTCACTCACACCCACACTCTGGGCTGCCTGCCATTGCACTGCTGCAAAATGTACGGAGTTTGGTTCTTTTAAATCTTCTTTCTCTGATCGGAAAGGATTCTGCACTTAAAGGTTGGCCTTTGGGAAAGGAATTTTAAAGCTTTTATTTAAGGGATGTTACATCTCTCAATAGAGATGAGTTTAACATCTCAACAGACTGGGAACAGCACAAAAGACACCCACAGAGATAACGACCAGCAACAAAACATCAACATTGCCCAGCAGCAAACAGCAACCAACAGCTACCCCAGACACTGCCCCCGGCAGAGCTGGAGACACCTGGGCTGGAAAAGGCTGAGAAGGAAATCCAGGAGTGTTGAGACCCAATTCACATCAGGGGGGAAGGAATCCGGGTGCGACAGGAAACCAAATACTAAAAACTTACACAACTTGGAAGCAAGGAATATTAAAGCAGTGGATTTAGATTGGTTCACACTACATAAAGCCTAGGATAAAACGAGTAAAACTCACATGGCATGGAATGATTTTCTCTGCACAGCCGGGCTATTTGTGAAAGAAATTATTTCTGTTGCACATCTGGCAGGAATCAAGGAATGCCTTGACTCTCTGACCCTAAAGAGATTCTTATAGAGTTTTTGTTTTCCCTGCAGTTTAAGCGAGAAAATTATAACATGAGAAAAATTTTTCTTAATATTCCCACTTTATATTGTCAGATAGGTTTGGGATAGAAGTGTGAAAATTAATTTTTGGTGGGGGTTTTTCCATGTTCGCCTTTATATCACATTTTGCAAAATAGAAAAGCTTTAACCGCAGTACTTTTAACTCATAATACTTGTAACTTGTAAATAGTTAATGGTTTTTTTAAAAAAAAGCAGATCCCGGTGGGGGGGGGGGCACATATGACTCACCAGATGGCTGCCCTGGAAGAGAAGCTCCATTCCAGGCAGCCTCCACAGGAGCTTTAGAAATGCAAATGAACACTGCTGGGCAAAGTGTGGACAATGTACCTGGGTCTCTTGCCCGGGGCAGGAATTGGGCTGATTCCCTCTGCCCCTCACCCCAAGCTCTGCCTGCTGGCACTGATGGAATTTGCACAGCTCAAGGCAGAGCCCAGGGGGAGGATATCTGACCCTGCAACACAAACGGGTGAAGCTGCAAAAGGAAACAGCAAATGCAGAATGTTGGGAAAACTTCACTATAAACAAATGGGGGGAATCATCCCTCTGCCCACTCCAACATGTGCTATTGCTGTCTGTGTTATATAGGGTATATTACAGCACTGGGGATTATTTTGCTACCTAGAATTCAGGGAAATCAGTTGGGATTCCAAGGATTTGATGATTTAATTAGAGCAAAGCAGTCAATTGATGCAGCCCTGGCTGGAGAGAGCGGCCAAAAATGGAAAAAGATGAACGGCCAGCAGAACAAATCCTACAACACCATGGGCCAGCCCCTGGGAACCCAAACCAATTCATATGAGAAGCCACAGAACCCATTTCTCATTTCAATGGCATCATTAGATTACAAGCTCTCCTCGCAATAATAACCAACCAGACAGCTCCAGCTCCTGACCTTCCTGCTGACCAATCCACTGAAATGAGGAACACAACACTTCACCATGGGATGGGATCATAATACCTTTTAGCAGAAAAAGGAGGAGGATTGTGGAAAATTAAATGACTCAAACTGCTGTTGGCAAGTACATGACAAAGGAAAAGTGATGAAACAGATAGCAAAGCAAACAAGAAAGGAGCTCATGTACCAGTCCAAACGTGAAAAGGATGGGAATGGGACACGGTTTTGTGGCTCCCTGGCAGACCATGGGTTAAACGAATGCTGTTTCTCCTCGGATGTGCTACAGCAACTCTCATCTTTTTACCATGCTCCACACCTTGAGAGTGCAGCTCATTCAGCAGCGGAGAGAGGGGATGCAGGTGGCAGCCAGGCCTCCTGATCCAGAAACGGCTTCAGAACGACAGGGAATGAGGGCACTGAGAATAATCCCAAACCAAAGAAGACTCAGTAAGAAAAAAAAAAAAAAAAAAAAAAAAAAACACCACCAAAAACTGAGTGAATATTCCCGGAGATTGCGTCAGAGACTCGTAGATAAGGAAGACAGAAACCACCAGTCTCAAAAACTCTTAATAAATAACATCGACTGCTGCTCAGACAAAGTCCCGCTGAATTCCTGAACTTCCAAGAGAGTAAAGACTTAACAGATCCATGAATATCGGCTGTTTTACAAAAGTGGGGGTGCACATTAACGAGGACATGCAGTTGGCGCATCGGGAGGTTTGAACCTTCCAAGTACCTCAGCCAGTGGGCAAAGGGAGAGGGAGATGAGAACGGGAAAATGAGGATACAAAGGAGGCTGCGAACTACAACAATGGCAGAGAGCCCTCGGCAAATGCCCCACGGCCTCTCCCTCTGCTCAGCAATAAAGTCACTTTTACAGGACTCCTCTGTCTCCTCTGGGCACAGACACCTCCGGCCACGGGAATTTCCCCGCACAGCCCCGGGCACGGGGCAGCCCCCTCTGTCCCAGCCACAGCAACCGGGCCGAGCCAGCGCTGCTCCGGCAGCGGCTCCTGCCGAGGCAGCGGCCGCAAGGAGACCGCGGGCAGCCGCTCCCGCAGCGCCCTCACGCCAGCGGCAACACGGGCCGGACACGGCACAACGAACCCGCCCGAGCCCCCTGCCGCCCCCGAGGCCCGCAGCCAGCCCCGAGCCCCCGCACAACCCAGCGCGGCTCCCACCTGCGCTGCGGCCGCCTCCGAGCTCCGCCGCCGACTCACCGCGCTCCGGCCGCTGCCGCCGCTCACGTGCCAACACACGCTTCAACAATGGCGCCACTGCCCAGCCACAGCCGCCCTCAGCCCGCCACCGGGGCCCTGCTCCGCCCGGCTCCCATTAATCAGCGCGCCACAACCACGACTGACGGCACCATGGCCCAATCCCAGCCAGGGGCGGGCTCTGCACACGGCACAGCCCCCCGGGCTGCGTGAGGGCAGAGCCGGAGGTGAGGAACAGCCCTGGAACTGGCCCGGGCCCGAGGGGGATTGAGCTGAAAACACAAACAAAACAAACAAACTTCTCCACAGTTCCCGCCACAGCTTTCCCGGCACTGCGGCTCCGGTGGCTCCGGCTCAGCGGGAAGCCCTGGAGCCTCACTTCTCCTGCCCCTAATTAGGAGCATCAGTGCATCGCTTTGATTTCCCCCAAGAAGGGAAAACCGCCCCCAACTCCTGTGGATGAGGGGAGAGATTTCTGGCAGAGAACTCCAAAAACTCAGAGGAGGATCATGATAATTGTGGTAAATAGATATGAGTCGTGCTGACAAAATTGAAACTGTAATCAATATTGATACAGTAATTAATATTCAGAAATAATAAAACACTTAAAAGGTGTAATGCCATGAAAGAAAGGGGAGGTGGGGTTGCATCCCCCCCTCCCCTTTTTCCTGGAGATGTTCAAGGATAGAAGGAAAAGCAAGAGATAACAGTTACGAAAAATTAACAGAAAGGAAAATCTGGTTGGGTCCCAGGAAAATGGTAGTTATAAGAGATTTATTGCTTTGATGGTTAAATATAATATTATGTTAGTTTTGGCTTACATTATCATGGCTTAGTGCGCATGTGTAACCCAAGGGTGAATGAAAGGACATCAAGGAAGAGGAGAGGCCTTCATCAGTGACGACCCCCAAAGACGGGTGCGACCACCAAAGGAGTGGTGGAGCATGAGCGGTAAAGGTGGTGATGAGGGCAGAAGTAGAAGTGTGATGATTCAAAAATACCCCAAAAAAAACCCCAAAACTCTAGTGAGAGATCACAAAATTACTCCAAAAATACTCAAAAAAATCCCCAAACTCTGGTCAGGGACCATGAAATTACCCCAAAATGGCCAAAATCTGGTGAGGAACCCCAAAATGGCCCGAAAATACCCCAAAATCAAGTCAGGTATCCCAAAATATCCCAAAATCAGGACAAGAACCCCAAAATCTGGTCAGATAGCCAAACTTACCACAAAAACACCTGAAAATACCCCAAAGTCCCCTCAGGAACTCCTAAATTACCCCAAATGCCCCAAAATCCAGTCAGGGACCCCAAAATAACCCCAAATCAGCCCTAATCCAGTCAGGGACCCACAAAATCCACTCAGGGATCTCCAAAATTCCCTCAGGATGCCCCAAATCTAGTCGGAAACTCCCAAAATCCTCCCAAACCCACTCAGAATGCCCCCAAATGCCCTCACAACCTCCAAACTACCCTCAGTACCCCAGGTCCCCCGCAGGGCTCCCCAGCCCTCCTTCGGACCCTCGAAAATCTCCTCAGAATCCCCCCAGATTTCCTCATGAGTTCTCCATATCCCCTCAAGACCCCCCCCAG